>NC_044325.1:3003704-3328704 GCF_007399415.2 Gopherus evgoodei | reverse complement strand
CAGTGGAAGGTGGATACCTGGCAGCCATGCCAGCTGCTGGTACAGGACAAAGTCCATGGTCTGCATGTGGTGGGTCAGATGCCCCATTTCAGATGAATGGGCTCTGGAGAAGCGAGGCTGCACTGCATCTGAAAAAAAACCCAGAGGTGCTGATTTCAAAAGGAGAGACCCAGTGCTGTAACCGGCCCACTCTTCCTCCCTGCACCTCCCGGGCTGACCCTGGGGCAAATCCACATGAGGTCTTAGCCCTTCCCTCCCTTATAGCGGTAGCAGGAAACTGTCCCTGTGCTGGAGGGTAGGGAGGGGACAAAAGGACTGCTACTGGATCCAGTCCTTCTGAATGGAGCGTGTGGGGGTTCTCCCTGACCTCCCTCAGCCATGGGGGAAGATGAAATTTGGCTGCACGTCAGCAAAGTGAAGAACAGTAAAACTCTGATCCTGCTAACATATACATATATATCCTGTCACCTCATCTCAAAAAAGATCTACTGGCACTAGAAAAGGTTCAGAAAAGGGCAACTAAAATGATTAGGGGTTTGGAGAGGGTCCCATATGAGGAGAGATTAAAGAGGCTAGGACTCTTCAGCTTGGAAAAGAGGAGACCAAGGGGGGATATGATAGAGGTATATAAAATCATGAGTGGTGTGGAGAAAGAGGATAAGAAAAAGTTATTTACTTATTCCCATAATACAAGAACTAGGGGTCACCAAATGAAATTAATGGGCAGCAGGTTTAAAACAAATAAAAGGAAGTTCTTCTTCACGCAGTGCACAGTCAACTCGTGGAACTCCTTACCTGAGGAGGTTGTGAAGGCTGGGACTATAACAGCTTTTAAAAGAGAACTGGATAAATTCATGGTGGTGAAGTCCATAAATGGCTATTAGCCAGGATGGGTAAGGAACGGTGCCCCTAGCCTCTGTTTGTCAGAGGATGGAGATGGACGGCAGGAGAGAGATCACTTGATCGTTGCCTGTTAGGTTCACTCCCTCTGGGGCAACTGGCATTGGCTACTGTCGGTAGACAGATACTGGGCTAGATGGACCTTTGGTCTGACCCGGTACGGCCATTCTTATGTTCTTATGTACACATGCTTCACTGTACTTCCAGGGGTCCCTGGCACCGCTGGTAGGAGATGATTAAACACAGGCATAAGTAGCTGCAGGATTGGAGCCTAAATATATTCATTCCTGAAATGGTGAAGGAAACATGAGTACATGGATTTTTTTCTCTTAGGTCATTGATTGGTTATTTTATCCTTTTCAGCACTGGGCTTAAATCCAAAGCCTTTTTGCCCCTTTTTAACTTGCTGTTTGCTAAGGAAGTATAAAACTACTGAAACTTTGAATGGCTTGAAGGCCCGCTGATGCACCTAGAAGTGGAGACCCTTGTTTTGTAGTCTTTGCAAGTAAAGGTCTGTAGGCATATAGTGTGGAGCAGTCCCGAGCTGTCCCCATGGAAGATATTGCGCGGGCGGGTGGGAGGGGGGCAGATCAGTGTTCAGATGAGACACTTCACAAAGCATCAGTCTCATGTGGAAGCAAAAACTTCTTACCCATTTGTAGAGTTCTGTTTATTTAAAATATTTATATGGTATATGGCAGCTCATTCATTTAAGATAATTCCATTTGAATGAATAATTTAAATAACTTACAATTTTGTTTACATACATTTTATTGCTAGAACAGGAGGATGAACATATATGAGTAGCAAATATTCCAGCAGAATACATTAGAGAAATGACAGGATGCGCTCTAGATATTTAAGTGGACAAATAAGAAAAGGAAGACTATCTCTGAGTTTTCTATGGGTGGAAATCTTTAAAGGTGAGAGAAATCAATCTTATATATTAAAGGATCACATGCAATTGATTTTTGACTTCTGTTGTTGGCTACTTCAATGCTTTAAATGTTCAAAAATTCTTTTCTCTCTTATGGTAGATGATATGTCATAACATTTTAATGTATTTCTTTTAAATTTTGCATGCACAGAATGCATAAAAGCTGTGGATTTTTATAAGCATTTCCATCAGTTTTCTAAGACTTCTAGGACACTGGCTTACAAAATCAAATATGTCCATGTCAAGAAACATATATGCTGCTTTGTCAATCAAGAAAATGGCAGTTGTGTGATACACTCAAGTTGCAAAGGCTAGTGAATCAGAAGTTCCAAGGTCCCTGACAGATGTTCTGTTGTGTGTGTATGTGTGTGGGAAAGGGAGGGGAAGACTCTTGTGTGAACTCAGCCTAGTGGCAGGAATCATATTTCCTTTGTATTTGGCACTGTGCAGTTGCTGCTGGAATACTGTGTCCACTTCTGGTGTCAACAATTCAAGACAAAATGCTGATACACTGGGTTCAAAGAAGAGCCATGAAAATGATTAAGGCATGTTTTCTAGTCCTTTATAGTGAGAGACTCCAGGAGCTCAATCTATTCAGTTTAACAAAGAAATGGTTAAGGGGTGACTTGATCACAGTCTGAGAACCTACACAGGGAGCAAATATTTGATAGTGGGCTCTTCACTCTAGCAGGCAAAGGTATAACAAGATTCAATGGTGGGAAGTTGAAGATGGACAAATTCAGATTGCAAATGTGCAAATGTTTACCAGTGAGAGTAATTAGCCATTGGAACCACTCACCAAGAGTCGTGGTGGAGTCTCCATCTCTGCAATTTTTAAATCAACGTTGGATTTTTTTCTGAAAGATCTGCTCTAGTTCAAGCATGAATTAAGAAGTCCTATGACCTGTATGCACTAGATAATCACAGTGTCCCCTTCTGGCCTTGAAATCTGTGAATCCTGCCTGGAGCAGATGAAGTTCTGCAGATTGATTGTGTAAGGTGCCTCTCACTAATTCCACCAGAATAATATGTGGGGTGTCAGCAGCTCTGGAAAGGGAACTAGGGAGCAATGACAGAGCAGGTCTTGGAGGGAAAGCTGAGGGCTAGCCCCATTTGGGACAGAAGGCTAGGCTGAATGGAGTGGTGGTGGCTCTGAGTGATCAGTAAAGCCATGCTTATGGGAATGGGGTGAGGACAGGAGAGTGACTCAGGCTATTCATAAGCACGGAGACGCCCCTGGAATTGAGTGCTGTGTTTGTGTGACAGCAAGCAGACAGAGTTGTGAGTGATGATTTGATCAGCCCAGAACAGTGTGCAAAGCAAATGCAAAACAGTTTCCATTTCTAGAAATGAGTACAACTGAGAGAGATGTGTGTGTGTGTGCGGGGGGGGGGGGGATACTCTGCTTACTTTTAGAGTTGTGACCGATTTCTCCTCTTGCCCGATGTCTGGGCTACTGGCATTGCACTGTGCAATTAAAGAAGGGATTTTAAGGGTAGCCAGAATGTGCCAGCCAGGATTGTCAAAGTTATGACACATCAGTACTGAACTCTCCCGCTTGCCAAGTTTATTGGTCCCTCAGAGACTGCCCAAAGTGAGATGAATAAAAGGGAAGAGAGATTTTCCTGCTGCTGAGCGCTGAGGTGCTCCAGTTGGGTCACTGATTAATCTTTAAACAGTGCAGTCTACTTTTGGTGTCCGAAGAGTCTAATTTATCATCTTCTGCACCAGGAGCACAGAATATAAGGTCGTGTTCATAAATACAATCAAACAGCACCATAACAAAAGGGGCTTGAAGCAATAAATCTCTGGCTAGCTAATATCCATAAGTTAAGCTGGCTAAGCCTAAACCACCTGCATTCTGTGAGAGAGCCAATATCCCAATAGATTTGTTTTATGCTTCAGCGAGGCAATGCTATTAGAGGTGGATAGTTCAGATATCTCTATTAGCAGATAGCTAAGGCAGCCAGGGACATGAGCAAGGTGACCCTGTGGACTGTTTCTATTTCTTTTGTTAGTTTGGGGAACCCTGGGAAGGTCTTGTAGATCTTTATGCTGGGTGTGCCATTCTCAGAGCATTTCTCCTTGCCTAATACCATTTATGCACCTTTTCCACAATGCACTTTTGTAGACTTTCTTTTTCCTCTTCTCCATCCATCAGTCCTATCCACTGTCTCAACTCTCCTGAAATCCTACTTCTCGGTGATCATTCCATCACTGTGCTCCAAATCTTGTGGGGTTACAGAAGAGATTCACATCAGCTAATCATCAGAGCAGCACTGCGCTGTAAAAACTCTTTTAATCGCACTTTGTCAAACGTGGAGGAAGTCTGAAGGTGGTGGTGGTGGTTCTGCGTTGCTCTACAGCGTAAGGGGTGTTGTGCATATTTGCTTTGCTCATGCACCCTCATGGCCCCTGGGTGCCATTTGCTCTGGTTTTTGGAGAACTGCTTTGAACAGACCCTATACTGTTGAGTGAACAGAAGAACCTTTGTTTAAGAAGTGGCATTTCTCTCTTCACTCTTGCCAGAGTGACTTATGCCTGGCTCTCTCTTCAGTTTGTCTCTGGTTTTGTGACAGTGGGCCAGAGCTGCTGAGGGATGATGCACAGATATTTTCAGTCTTCAAATTCTAATGCTCAAAGGACGCCCCTGAGAGTTAAAAGCAGATGAGATGCATGGAGGGTGTAGGACCTGAAGCAGCTGGACCAGCTATCTTGCTCTGAGTTACATCAGATCTGTGGCCTTGAAATGCAACAGAGCTTTCTATGAAGGGGCTGCTGGGGTAACGGAAAGCATGGCTGCAGTAGATACACTGAGGTGGTGGCAGCCCACAGCTGGCTCTGTGCAAGCTCTGAGCAGAGAGATGGCTCATGAGAACAGAACTCTGTCTTCCCTGCAAACATCCTCTGAACAAGACAAGAGCATGAAACAGAATAGACCTCCCCCAGGAGTATGAAATCTACGATGGTAAGCCATGAAGATGGCCAGAATCCAGGTTCATTATTGCTTCTATCTCTGAGGTTTTCTAACTTGTGTGGTCTTTGGAGAGCTGTGTGTTCACAGGGTGCCAGATCTTCCTTCTTGCTTCTATCTGTTAGGCGGCAGTAAAAGCCAGCTAGAATATGTCAAATACTTTCTGTGATAGACCCAGGCCACTGGGAACAGCAGAGTAGTAGAAGGGAGATATACTGGCCATTGGATAAGCAGTTTTCTGTTCCCTGAGTGACCAGAGCAGGGGCTGCCCCAGGATAATGAGAACACCTGAATCCAATTAACCTGCTAAGAGTCAGGTGAGGCAGTTAAGCACCTGACTCTAATTAAGACCCCTCTGATACTATAAAAGGGCTCACTCCAGTCAGGCCGGGGGGAGCCAGAGGAGAGGGAGTGTGTGCGAGGAACTGGGAGCAGGAGGTGTGCAAGAAGCTGAGAGTGAGTAGGCAAACTGCTGGAGGACTGAGAAGTACAAGCGTTATCAGACATCAGGAGGAAGGTCCCGTGGTGAGGATAACGAAGGTGTTGGGAGGAGGCCATGGGGAAGTAGCCCAGGGAGGTGTAGCTGTTGTGTAGCTGTACCAGGAGGCACTATAGACAGCTGCAATCCACAGGGCCCTGGGCTGGAACCCAGAATAGAGGGTGGGCCTGGGTTCCCTGCAAACCTCTCAACTCCTGATCAGACACAGGAAGAAGTGATCCGGACTGTGGGTTCCACCAGAGGGGAAGATCTCTGAGACGAGCAAATCTGCCAATAAGCGCAGGACCCACCAAGGTAGAGGACGAAGTTTGTTACATTTCCTACTATCCCTGACCCACAAGAGCAATGGCTGCAGTTGCCAAAGGGCTGTTACCTGACTGTCAGTGGCAGTGCAGATTGGCAGGACCGATGACAGCAAATGGAAAGGTGTCTACAAGACGGCCTCTCTGTTAAGAATGGTCCACACTATGAAAACACATGGGCAACACTATTCTGTTAGACTCTGCACACAACAGTCACTGCAGCCTCCCCAGTCCCCTGGTCTTCTCTGCAGTTAAGGATGGGAGGCTCCAGCTGAGCCAAGAGATCCACGACACAGTCTGGAGCTTGTGCCACTGACTTTTTTGATCTGTAGTATTCAGGACATCATGATCCCTCCTGCATGTTTTAGTCATAGTGGAGTGGAGGAAAGTTGGATAAGGTCAAGATGCAAATTCCCTTAACTAAAGGTAAACTGGCCTAATTGGGGGTGATGGACGGGGAGAAACAAGAGGAATTTATTTATATACCAGCCAAGTTTGAAAAAAAACAAACTAAAAATAAGCTTCCATGTATGTTGCTTGATAAGAGATAATAGTATAAACCTCAAACCATACAAAGTAAACGTTCTGAAGCCATGTGACTGAGTCCACGTCACCTAAACACATCTTCAGGAATTGAGACACACACTGTCCACACCCCTAGGAGACCATCTTCTCATAAGTCTTACCTCCTGGTAGAACATGGAAGGGAAACATTTCCTCCTGGTGCCTTCTGTAGGACTGATAGACATTAGAACGCCTCTCTCCCTCTCTTTGAATAACAGATCCCCAAACACAATTCCACCGGGACCTCTGAGCTGAAATAGAAGGTACTTGTATGGTTTGGCTGGATATAGCATTGGATGGCTTGAAACCTCAGATTTAACCTGGTTCTGCCATTGTCTTGCTATGTAACTGTGGGCAAGTCGAAGTCCGAAGTTTTAAAAAATGCCCTCTAGCTGTACATACCTCCATTTTTAGAAGCTCCCATTTAAGGCAATTGGAGCTCTTCAAATTCAAAGATGCTGGACAGCAACTACTCCAAATGAATGTGGAGGGAACTGTGGGTGCTCATCTCTTGGAAAAATCAGGCTCTGGGCATGTGAAACTAGTGAACACATCTGAAACTGAACATTTTGGCCTTCATGTGTCTCTGTAACTCATGTCCCCCCTCTGTAAAATGGTAACAATTATTTATGTATCCCCTCCAGTACATAACCTCTCCCATGATCTGGGCATCTGTATCGTAGGTTAAACATGTGCAAAATAACACTAAGGGACTATCTGAAGACATCAGTACCCCAGTACTAGGCCCACTCCATCCTCAAGAGCCCGTGGAGAGAAAATGGGCTTTGCATCATGCCAAAGATGTTAAGAAATTAATCTTGTGCACTTTGTTAAGCAATTTTGAGGGCTATACATGAAATTCAGTGTTGCGAGTGCTAAGGATTATTAGCAAAGCCTCTTCTCTAACTGACCTTTCCCTGTCAGTTTAACACCCAGTCAAAGGCCTTCAGAGCCTGCATCATACTGTATCTTGGCAACAAGTCAGTGTCATCTGTTGGAATGTCCCAGAAGTGCATGTTAACTCAGTTACAGAGGCCATTCTAGTGCAATTTGAAAAGCAGGAATAAGATCAAGGTAAGACCATGCCAGATGGACTATAAATGATTGATCATGTCAGACTGCTGAGAAACAAAAAGAGCGGGACAGCTACTGCCTGTCAAATTCGAGCAGCGTGCACTCGTTAGCTAGGTGGCATTGCTGAGTGGTCCCAGCTTCCGAAAGAGGGTAACAGTCATAGCATAGCCCTAAGATTAACGTGATGGTTATTACATTCAGTAGAACATTCAACTTTCTTCCCTGTGTTTTTTCTCTGCCACTTGGTCTTATCGGATGCTGAAGAAATCACGAATGACACATGACTTATAAATGATTTTATCATTCTGATGGGCTGAATGCAGCCTGGCCAACATCAAGATTTCCCAAATAATGAGCCAAGCCCCTCCCACCCCCAGGAAACATAGAACCAAAGAAATGTAGGGCAGGAAGGGACCTCAAGAGGTCATGAAAACTCATCTTTGAAAACTCATGGTGATTGGGGGAGGTCCCAGATGACTGGAAAAAGGCTAATGTAGTGCCCATCTTTAAAAAAGGGAAGAAGGAGGATCTGGGGAACTACAGGCTAGTCAGCCTAATCTCAGTCCGTGGAAAAATCATGGAGCAGGTCCTCAAGGAATCAATTCCGAAGCACTTAGAGGAGAAGAAAGTGATCAGGAACAGTCAGCATGGATTCACCAAGGGCAAGTCATGCCTGACTAACCTAATTGCCTTCTATGAGGAGACAACTGGCTCTGTGGATGAGGGAAAAGCAGTGGACGTGTTATTCCTTGACTTTAGTAAAGCTTTTGATACTGTCTCCCACAGTATTCTTGCCGGCAAGTTAAAGAAGTGTGGGCTGGATGAATGGACTATAAGGTGGAAAGAAAGCTGTCTAAATCATCAGGCTCAACGGGGAGTGATCAATAGTTCCATGTCTAGTTGGCAGCTGGTTTCAAGCAGAGTGTCCCAAGGGTCAGTCCTGGGGCCAGTTTTGTTCAATATCTTCATTAATGATCTGGAGGATGCACCCTCAGCAAGTCTGCAGATGACGCTAAACTGGGAGGAGTGGTAAATACACTGGAGGGTAGGGATAAGATACAGAGGGGCCTAGACAAATTAGAGGATTGGGCCAAAAGAAATCTGATGAGGTTCAACAAGGACAAGTGCAGAGTCCTGCACTTAAGATGGAAGAATCCCATGCACTGTTACAGACTAGGGACCGAATGGCTAGGCAGCAGTTCTGCAGAAAAGGACCTATGGGTTACAGTGGTTGAGAAGCTGGATATGAGTCAGCAGTGTGCCCTTGTTGCCAAGAAGGCTAATGGCATTTCTGGCTGTATAAGTAGGGGCATTGCCAGCAGGTTGAGGGACATGATTAGTACCCTCTATTCAACATTGGTGAGGCCTCATCTGGAGTACTGTGTCCAGTTTTGGGCCCTACACTACAAGAAGGATGTGGAAAAATTGGAAAGAGTCCAGCAGAGGGCAACAAAAAATTATTAGGGGTCTGGAGCACATGACTTATAAGGAGAGGCTGAGGGAATTAGGACTGTTTAGTCTGCAGAAGAGAAGAATGAGTGGGGGATTTGATAGCTGCTTTCAACTACCTGAAAGGGGGTTCCAAAGAGGATGAATCTAGACTGTTCTCAGTGGTACCAGATGACAGAACAAGGAGTAAAGGTCTCAAGTTGCAATAAGGGAGGTCTAGGTTGGATATTAGGAAAATCTTTTTCACTCGGAGAGTGGTGAAGCACTGGAATGGGTTACCTAGGGAGGTGGTGGAATCTCCTTCCTTAGAGGTTTTTAAGGTCAAGCTTGACAAAGCCCTGGCTGAGATGATTTAGTTGGGGATTGGTCCTGCTTTGAGCAGGGGATTGGACTAGATGACCCCCTGAGATCGCTTCCAACCCTGATAGTCTATGATTCTATGAAATCCATCTCCTGCACTGAGGCAGGACAAAGTATTGCCTAGACCATCCCTGAAAGACCATTCTCTAACCTGTTCTTAAAAACCTCCAGTGCCTGAGATTCCAGAACCTCCCTAGGTAATTTGTTCCAGTGCTTAACTAACCTGACAATTAGGAAGTTTTTCCTAATGTCCAGCCTAAACCTCTCTTGCTGCAATTTGAGCCCATTACTTGTCATGTACTCTGCGGGTAAGAAGAATAATTTATCACTCTTTTCTTTATAAATTTTTTTTTACATATTGGAAGATTGTCATCCTGTCCCCACTCAGTTTTTTCTTCTCCAGATTTAACAAACCCAATTGTTTCAATATTTCCTCCTAGGTCATGTTTTCATTTTTGTTGCTCTTCTCTGGACGTTCTCCAATTTGTCCACATCCTTCCTGAAATTCGGCACCCAGAACTGGACACAATAATCCAGTTGAGGCCTAAACAGAGTGGAGTAGAGCGGAAGAATTACTTCTCATGTCTTGCTTACAACCCTCCTGCTATTACATCCCTGAATGAGTTTGGCCTAAAAATTGGGATGATTTGAAAGATTAAATCGTGGTTTTTAGTCTGTGTTCTGCTGTTTGACCTCTCCTGCGCGGGGAAGTTCAAATCACTGAGTGCCAGTTTCTGGGTTTTTATTGAATGTAAGAGGATCTTGACTCCTGCCCCAGTTTCTCTGGACTTTCTGCTGTTTTGGAGCATGTACCTGCAGGTGCCAACCCCCAGCCTTATGTGACACTTCTCACCAGTTTGAAAAAGCCACTTGCCTCCCCTCCATGGTCCCCTGCCACTGCTGGAGGGGTGGGGCACCTGAGGGTCATTAGCCACTCCCTAACTAATGAGGAAGGTCACACATAGAGCTGTGCAAAACTTCATTTCTCCCCAAAAGTCAATTGCTCCTGCCACTCTCTTCCTCAAAATCAGTTACTGCCCTTTGCACGTCACGTGTGCCCTGCTCCTGCCCCTGATGCTGCTGTTCTGGGTCAGGATGGGGGACTGTGGAGTACCTCCTGGAGTAGCTATGGTTGTTAGACACCTCGCTACCACCTGCCCTTAGCGTGAGGAAACCTGTCTGTGCCTGCTGAGAGGCAGCTCCCTGACATTCTCAGCCAAAGGCAACACTGCCCTCCAGGCCTGTCATGCCCTGCTGTCACTCTGCAGGTGAGCGGCAGTCCCTTTGCACATCTCCCTGGAGAACCCAGCCCCTGCTCCACTGGACACTCACAGTGTTCACTGGTCTGCTGCTCCCAAAGACGCAGTACACTCCGGCTTACAAGTTCCACCTCAGACCACCGCTCCGCTTAACTCACAGCACTGAGATATGTTTATAGTGACGCCAGGTGTCAGTTTATTTAACAAAGCACAGAGCTTGCAGTGTAACCCACACACCTCCTGGGTGTGTTGTTCTGTCCCATCTAGTGGCACTGAGCCCACTTAGAGAGATAAAACGAGTCTGCTCCACAGCCTTAGCTAACGGCCAGCTGGCTTTTAGCTCCTATAATAGAGTCTCATGACTAAGCTCCAGAGGCCCCAGTTCGATCCTGCCTGCCAGTGACCGGGATCTGTCAGCGTTACACGAGCAATAGCAAGTAGAAAGATTGGAAACAAATGGCTACTTATGAAACAAATAATGACATTAATCACCAAAACTAGACTGAATTCGCTGGATACTCTCATGGCTTAAGCTATCGCTCCCTGCTGTGCTTCCTAATCAGGCTGTCTGGGACCCTTCTTTCATGAGACAAGCCTGCTGTCAGTTTGCCTCCTAGGTGAAGGACTCCACGTGTCTTTGCCCTCTGAGCTATACCACAGCAATGTATTGTCTTCATTCATAAACAGGACAGCCCCGCCCCTGCTGTCTGTTTCCTCTCTTGTAGATTTCCCAATCACTCAATTCACACCTGCCTCCATATGCCAAGAGAGACACAGTGTGAGGCATACAATCCACAGTAAGGCCAGAGAGCGAGATAGGTGTCTGTTGCCTTCTGCCTGAAGGGATCATCTCTGAGGTATGTCAGCCCCTGCTTGACCTGCCTAAACTCCTAGACCATAAGAGCATAATTTTCAGTGCAGGTACATTCTTACAGACATTAAATATTGTCCATACAGACTTTTCAGAATGATTATTTATGATGAGCACTGGGCTCTTGCCTCTAGGTATGCACCTCAAATGCTACCCTTTGGCAAACTATTATGCAGATATCTGACCCGGGGTCCCTGTAAAATCCTGTGTGCCCTTTGCTCTCTGCCAGTTGTCACCAAGTGGCCTCTGGGTCGCTCTGACACAGAGGAAGATGCAGGAATCTTAAGTCTTCCATGCCCTTATTGCTGATCAGGAAGAGCAGGAACAAGAAGGTCAGAAGAGAAGCCCCGGGGAAGGGCAGAGGTTCAGGCAGAGGGGCAGGGGGAAAGGTACTGCTGATGGCCGTGTGTTCAGGGAAGCACTGCTGGAGGAGGCAATGCACATCCTCTGCAGAAAGGGTATATTGAGCTGGCTCCCTGTACAGTTCATAGGTTCATGGATTCCAAGGCCAGCAGGGACCGTCTGGTCTGACCCTCTGCACAACATGACCCAACTGCCTCCAAATAATTCCTAGAGCAGATCTTTTAGAAGAACATCCCATCTTGATTTCAATATTGCCAGTGATGGAGAATTCACCACCACCCTTGGTAAATTGTTCTGGCAGTTAAAAATGTTCATCTTCTTTGCAGTCTGGATTTCTCTAGCTTCAACTTCCAGCCATTCCATCGTTTTACACCTTTGTCTGCTAGACTGACGAATCTATAATTAAATGTTTGTTACCCATATAGGTACCTATAGATTGAGACGAAGTCCCCCATTAAGCTTCTCTTTGTTAAGATAGATAAATTGAGCTTTTTGAACCTATCACTGTCACTATGAGGCATGTTTTCTCTCTTAATCATTCTCGTGGCTCTGCTCTGAGCCCGCTCCAATTTATCAACATCTTTCTTGAGTTGTGGGCACCAGAACTGGACACAGGATTCCAGCAGCAGTCACCCCAGTGCCAAATACAGAGGTAAAATAACTTTATTCCTGCTCAAGATTCCACTATTTGTGTGTCCCAGGATCACATTAGCTCTTTTGGCCACAGTGTCACACTGGGAACTCATGTGCAGCTGATTATCCACCTCCACCCCTAAAGCTTTTCCTGTTTCCCTGTGTCCCAGGATAGAAGTCCCCATTCTGTCAATGTGGCTGACAGTCTTTGTTCCCAGATGTATCCATTTACATTTTAAAACACAGGTTGTTTGCTTGCGCCCAGTGTACTCGGTGATCCAGATTGCTCTGTGGCAGTGACCCATCCTCAGTATTTACCACTCCCCAAGTTTTGTGTCATCTGCAAACTTTCCCAGTGATGATTTTATGAATTCCTTCCGGTCATTGATCAAAAATGTTAAATAACGAAGGGCCAAGAACTGGTCCCTGCGGGACCCCACTAGAAACACACCGTCTCAGTGCTGATGTCACATTTACAGTTACCTTTTGAGGCCCAGCAATTAGCCAGCTTTTAGTCCAGTCAATATGTGCCATTGCTCTAGTCTGTTAATCAAATTCTCCTGGGGTGCCGAGCGCTGGCCGCCGGGGCAGTGGTGGGCAGAAGGGTCAGACCTGTCCTCTAGGGCAGTGGGGTGAGGTGGGAGCTGATACAGAGGCTCAGCCTTAACCCTCTCCTCCCACACTTGACAGGGTAGCGGTGCAATTACCTTTCCTTACCTCTCCACTCCCTGAGGGGGAAGGGATCCTGCCCACTGACCCCTTTGCACCTGGGACAGGGGTGCTGAAGTCTGGCCTGGGGAAAATCCTTTTCTCAGAATGTGTGTGGGAGTCTCCCTACCCTTGGATGGGTTTTCTCCAGAGGGAACCCCTGTCTGCTGGGGTTGGAGCTTTCTAGAGCTCTCCTGGCTAGAGACAGGAACCATCCTGGCAGGAGGAGAGGGGGAGCACTTCCACCTGGTGATGAGGTGGCCCATTGGATTGGGGTGGGTAGTGACCCACTGGGTAGCCCCCCAAAGTAAGATGGGGGCAGAGACTATCTGATCTTTATATTTATATTTTGACTTTAGCAAAACTTTTGATACGGTCTCCCATAGTACTCTTGCCAGCAAGTTAAAAAAGTATGGATTGGATGAATGGACTACAATAAATCTTTGCTTACCGTTATAGTTATGTTCCTGAAAAATGCTACTTTAAGTGAAATGATGTTAAACAAATCCAATTTTCCCATAAGAATTAATGTAAATAGGAGGGTTGGGTTCCTGGGAATTTTTTTTCACCAGACAAAAGACTGTATTTTACACACACACACACACACACACACACACACACACACACACACACACACACACACACACACACACACACACACACACACACACACAGAGTATTGTGAAGCTTGGTTGAGGTGGTGAAGTCAGAGAGTGGAAGAGGGTGGGATATTTCCCAGGGAATTCCTTTCTGCTAAATGATAAACTAGCACTCGGCTGAGTCCTCAAGGATTAACACACTGTTAATGTAGCCTCATACTCTACAAGACAGCACGAATGGAGGGAAGGGAGACAGCATGGCAGAGAGATGGATCACTCGGTAATTGCCTATTCTGTTAATTTCTTCTGAAGCACCTGGCATTGGCCACTGTCAGAAGACAAGATACTGGGCTAGATGGACCTTTGGTCTGACCCAGCATGGCCATTCTTATATAGCTGACTCTGGTGAGGTGAGCAAACTTTCTGCAACCCATGTTGCTGGTAGGAGTGTGGGAGGAAATGGGCATATGCAACCAACAGGAAGCTAATTGCCCATGGGCCATCATCATTCTAAGGCTTTGTCTACACTGCCATCGCTGGGTGTGCTGCAGCTCGAGCATACACACCTAAACTAGCTTCAATCCAGCTGTCTCAGGTCCCAGAGCAGTGAAGTTGTGACCGTGAGATCTTCAGGGCAGACTAACCCCACAAGTAATTACCCAGGATTCCAGGTCTGCTTGTATCACCCGAGTTGAAACTTGCACTTCAGCAGCTTCGTTTTTCCAGGACCCGAGTTATCCGAACTAAAGCTAGCTTGGTACATCAGCACAAGCTGCAGTCACACGCTGTGATTGCAGTACAGACATACCATAAATTCTGCATTAGATGGCTTTTTGATGCTTTGTATTCAGGAAAAAAATGTGCTTTGCACTAAGACTTCTGGCTAGTGTCAGACTCTTGCTGAGCCAAAACCTAAATTTAGGGCCTCAAAGGAACCAACTGCTAGGCCACGGTTGATGGACAGAAAAAGTCCTTCGTTGTGTTTAGCATGCTCACTACCTGGACATCTGCACAGTGGAGTGACAAATTTGCAGCTCAGAAAGAGGCTTGATTCGCTACATAAGTGGCTGACACATTATAAGCCTGTTTCCTCCTTTGAAAATGGAATCAACAGTCCAAAAGCTGCTCTTCCTTGCTCTTTCTGTTCAATGCTGTTAGTCTCTAAGGTGCCACAAGTACTCCTGCTCTTTTTATTCAGTGTAATCTCCCTTAACAAACTCCAGTGCTTCCCTTCCACACCAAATATAAAAGGAAAAACAACCTTGTTTATAACTTGCAATGTTTTCCAGGGTATGTTCATAGCAATAACTTTAAAGGGAGCTACTCCATATAGAATGGGTTGGGTGGCTGCTCCCCTTTGTTTTAACTCTCGTTGTAGGCATCCCATGAATCACCAGGAATTCAAATCTCATCACAGTCCAGCTGGCTGTTCTGGAACTGGATGTCTGGCTATGTTATGCTGAAGGTAGAATTGGTGTAAGATGCTGGTAATTTACCATTACTACCCTAATGAAATCATTAATCAGATTAATCAATGCAAATTTGTTAATCTTTGTGCTCATCAGACTTGGATCTGATACCATGGCTGTTCAGGCCCATTAATAATGTGATATGGAAAACCTGATCGATTTATCTGGGGCATTTATTCTGTTGTATCCCAATTACTTTTGATACACTGTAAAATTCAGAGTTCAGTGATCGGTTTCGATGGATATGCCTGCACAACCAAATTGGTTGGAAAAAATGGGTGTGTGATTAGCTATCAAAGATATTTCATTTTTGCATTAGAAGCCCTGAGATCTGTTCCTGTAATAAATTCTAGTCAGAGCACCTATTTGGGCATTCAGAGTCTAATCCTCATAAATAATGATGATATTATTAGAAACAAATGGTAAAGTCATCTCACACCAGAGAGTACCAGGGAAGAGTTGAGGTGGGCTCAGCTGTGTGTAACATGGGCACAACAATATTTCCAAAGGATTATTTTGTCTCTCCCAGACCTGGAGTATAGGCAATGCCCACAGCTATGCAGCTTTTACTAAAGTGAGAATCTATTTCCTTCAACCCAGTCCAACTGCAGCACATCCACTTCCACAATGCAGCTTTCCCTGGGTACCAGTTTTGGCCAGACTCGCACCTTTCAATCCCACTGATATCTGGGGCACTGCCTGGGGTGTAGGGATGGGTAAAACTAAACAAAGTTGTGTATTTGATTGGCTCTGTATTTTCCTATTTAAAATATTACATCAACAAGAACTTTTATGCTACATCTGTTTAAAGCATCCTTCTTTGGCTAGCATTTCACAGTTGGTATAGTTGGCTATGCAGCTCAGCCACAGCACGAATGTAACTACTACATTAGCCATGTGAACTGGAAGGGTAATTTACAGGACTATCTGTTTTGATGCTGAAATATGTAGCATATTAATGTCTCTGATTTCTTGCTATTTGTTAGTGGCTTTTGCTTTCTGATAAGCATTAGGGATCTGGTGTCATACAGAATCTGTTTTACTTTGATTAAATCCTTCTGGAAATGATTGTACACACAATATTCAAATGTTTGCTTTTTGTTAGAAGCACCCACAGTGCATTGCACATACAGAGTAGTATGAAAGCCTCTGAGGTCAACAAATCCATACACACTTTGTTCATCTGCCTTTTTATTTGCAAAAAACATGCTGAGCTGCTCATCCCCATGCAATGTCGAACTGCTGATAAATATTCATTGGAAATAAGGCAGGTCTTTTAAAACATAAATGCATTTAATTCCACTGGCTGCAATTTCATGGGTTGTGTAAACCTGGGATTTCTGTTAAGTGGAAGCAGATCAATACCTGTCTCAAAGAGGTGTAAGGGAGATTACCTAGAGACCATCGAGCTTCTGTAATGTCAAAGTGCATCTCAAACACAGGTCTCATTGCTTTCATTGGAATTCTTCCCTCTCATTTATATTCTTATCATCCAGGGCCAAGGTGTAACTAGCCTTGCACAGGAAGGGGCAGTCATTCAGAGAAATTGCATTAGCAGTCACTGCCTGCCTCTTGCTTTCACCAGGGAGCAAATTGCCAGAAAGGAGTCAGGAATGGAGCCATGGGACTCTCCCCCTGTACCAGTCCATGGAGTTGGGCCAGTTTACCCTATCTATTGGACTTTGTATGGCCTACATTACCCGAGCACTTCACAAGGATCCCACTAAGAAGGGCAGGGCTATTACCTCAATTGCAAAAGGGGGAACTGTGGTACATGGAGGTTAAGCAATTTGCTCAAGGTCACACAAGGACAGTGTAGCAGTGCAACAACCTTAACCCAGACCTCCTGGTCTGCGGTTCAGTGCTCTGTCCTTCCACTGCATGATGCAGTCACTGCCATTCTGCTGGATGGCGTTAAGCCTAAGTCCTCAAAAGTCTTTCATTGATGTTAATGGGAGGAAGGTTCCTAAATACCTTCGAGGTCCTGGCCCCCGGTGCCTCTGGCAGGGCTTGTGTGGGTCCACCCTGCTCCCTACAAAGGCTGCATGCTACTGGCAGCCTAGCCAGGGCATTCAGCCACCTGCTGTATGTGGAGTCCTCATTGTTTTGAATCCAGGTGATCTGCAGATGCATTCGAGATGATCACTCTTGGCACTGTCTTGTCTGTTATGCTCCGAATTGATTTTCATGGTTAATTTTATTGCTGCATGTCACAGAGCGGCATATGCAGTATACAACTGCTGTTACTGCTTTCACAGCAGCTAGTAATTTGAAGTTTTACTATACATTATATTACACACTCCGCAGTCATTGACATCCTCTGGCTAATCTAAAATGCCCTTAAATCATGGATGAATGAACATATTTTTCAATGATAAGCCTAGAGCAAATAAATTGGATTTGTTTGTAATACTAACTTATTCTTAATGCCCAGCGACACATGAGCAATCTAGTCTATACAGATGCCCTTGTTTCTCTGGAGGATAATAGTTTGCAGACTAATAGTGCTACATTTAGTACTGTAAACCATCCCTGTGGCTTGATATTTGCTCCTCTGAGGAAGGTATTTAGGCTCTTTCTTCAATGTCTTTTGGCTCAGACTCCAGATGATGGATCAAATCTACCCTGTGTCAGGGTTCTCATTAAAGTCGGTGATCTGACTGATGCAGCACCGGTCCTTACACTGGTATGGCTCCATTGACCTCAGTATCCAGCAGTCCTAGATCAGATACCAGGGTGATGGGCATGGGATAAAAATCTCCATAGAATACAACAGGTCCTACAATTCTAGGGGAGCTTGGAAAACAAATAACAGGGTTCTCCACTACCTTTAGTTGATGATTTATCTCTTGTCATTGTTACCTTCCCATGCTGTGGTCCCTCATTCCTAATAGGTTTTTAAGAACAGATTAGGCAGGGATGATCTAAGTTTACTTGGTTCTGCCTCTGTTCAGGGAGCTGGACTAGATGATCTCTCAATATCCCTTCTAGCCCTACATTTCTGTGATTTGATAATATCCTGTAGCAGTGAGCTGCACAGATTGATTATGCCCTGTACAGCAATGATTTCTTTCAAACTCTCTTCTTATGGAAGTCTGCACCCCCAGGAAGTCTTCCTGGTGCTTGAGGCCCAGACAATGTACTTTTGGAAGTATAAGTGGGATCTAGATATTCTAGTTATCCATCAGCAAGGGAACAAAGGGGACAGCACTCTCTGATTCTGTGAACGTTGGACCCTCTGACCTGGGAGCGCTGGAGATTCTGGTAATTTGGTGTAAGTGAGAAAACTGCTTAGGAAAAAAATTGTAACTTCTTAAAATTAAGTTTTAGTCACTAGAAAGTGTTTTGTTTTGTTTGTAACCTTACCTGCCTCTTTGTCTTTTGTTTAGTATCACTGAAATCTCTGTTCTTTATTACTCAATGTATTCTTAATGTTCTTATAAACCATCTCAGTGCTGTTCTGTTGAGGTAGATTGAGGACAGGTCTACACTAGAAATTGAGATTGGCGCAGCTTCACCAATGCGAGAGGCGGTGGCTAGGTCGGTGGGTGAAGCTTTCCTGCTGATCTAGCAGTGTCTATTGGGGTTGGGGGGGTTGGTATAGTTACATCACTCAGGGGGGTGGATGCCGTAGTTATACCAAAGTAAGCATGCTGTGTAGACCAAGCCTGAGTCCTTCGCTAACCTACCAGGCTGTGGTATGTACTGCTTCTTTGGAGCCAGCAGGCTTAACAATTTGGATGAGTGCCAATGAGAGGGACTGGAGGCTGCAGAGAGATGTCTCTGGGAATCACGGGAAGTGGTGGTTACTGAGTGTTACCTGCAAGGCAAGGGTCAGACTGACAGGGCCTCAATGTTTGCTGGCAAGACAGAGAGAGTGGTGAGGCAGGGAGCTGCCACTGAGTGTAGGCCCCAGCCCAGCTCTCCCTTGCTGAGGCAGAGGGATAACACGGTGGTTTACCCTTCTGGGCTCCCTGAGGAAAGCGTCACGGCAGGTCTAACTGCACGGGTGATGAAAAGAATGGTTCTTTGTAGTAAGATTAGCAGAGGGTAAAGAACCTAAAATGGTGACCCAGAGGCACAGCTAGATTCACAGGTAGGGACGGATCCATCTGACATAGTTACACAAGATGGCAGAGAGGAACTGGGGGGCTAGTGAGGGTGGCATGTCTCTCAGCTGACCAAACTCTACAGGGGACCTAATACATTTTCCACTTAGCAGTTAGAGTGTGTGTGTGTGTGTGTGTGTGAGAGAGAGAGAGAGAGAGAGAGAGAGAACCTGCAGCCTTATGATGTGTAAGCAGCAGTTCTTTGTGAGTTCACTGCTGTTTGGGTAACTTCGCATGCCAAGAGGAAGGAAAACCAATTGTGGTGCCGAGAGGAGGGAGGCGCTAGATTAGGTTATTAAAAAACTGGAATGTTTAATTGTATGTGGGCATAGACATGAGCAGAGGACCAGAGGGATTTGATCAGCGGAATGACCCACAGAAGCACTTGGATGCTAAAAGATAAGGGGAGAGCACTTGCATGTGTCGCCGTATCTTCATTGAGGGAAAAATGGCATCTGATTCTTTCATGCTGTAAGCTAGCCAGTAGTGGTGCATTCTGTCACGTTCCTCCTTTAAAGCATATGTAAATTAACCGTCTGCAGGATACAGACTCTCTCAGAACAGGGTTTTACTGAGCTTACAGAGATGTGTGTCTCTGTAATAAGGAAAGCCAGCATACGCAATCGCTAGCTGGGCTTATGCAACCAGAGACAAGGTATTGTGAACATCCTGTACAGTATTTTTTTTCCTTAGCAGTAAACCTGTTTTTTGCTGTTTAGGCACATCCTACCATATGTTGTTTTCCAAAGTGTAATGATGTGATGCACCTTAATGATGAAACCCTGGCATCCTTCCAAGAAGGTGAAGTGATATAAACCTCTCCTTAGCTCTGAGGGTTGTACATGGTGAAAACAGAACATTATATGCAAACTGATGCTTTTAGTTCTTCTTGAATTTGATGCAGGCTAGAATAGCGTGCCAGCTGGCTAGCTCTGAAAATATACCTTCACCCCCATTCTGGTGGATAAACTGTCAGTCCATGTCTTTGAAAACTGGGTCTGTTTATCACTCTCCTAAGTGTCACACCATACGTTGGCATGGCCATCATTTCAACCCCCTAGGGATATACACTAGGGATTGTGATAGACCCAGGCCAGTTGGGAACAGCAGAGTAGTAGAAGGGAGATATACTGGCCACTGGATAAGCAGTTTTCTGTTCCCGGAGTGACCAGAGCAGGGGCTGCTTCAGGCTAATGAGAACACCTGACTCCAATGAACCTGTTAAGCGTCAGATGAGGCTGTTAAGCACCTGACTCTTACTAAGGCCCCTCTGATGCTATAAAAGGGCTCACTCCAGTCAGGCTAGGGGGAGCCAGGGGAGAGGAAGTGCATGTGAGCAGCTGGGAGAAAGAGATGCTAGGAGCTGGGAGTGAGAGGACATGCTGCTGGAGGACTGAGAATACAAGCATTATCAAACATCAGGAGGAAGGTCCTGTGGTGAAGATAACGAAGGTGTTGGGAGGAGGCCATGGGGAAGTAGCCCAGGGAGGTGTAGCTGTTGCGCAACTGTACTAGGAGGCACTATAGACAGCTGCAATCCACAGGGCCCTGGGCTGGAACCCGGAGTAGAGGGGGGGGCCTGGGTTCCCCTCAAACCTCCCAACTCCTGATCAAACACAGAAGGAATTGACCTGGACTGTGGCTTCTACCAGAGGAGAAGGTCTCTGGGCTGTTTCCCGACCCACAAGGTGAATCTGTGAGGTGAGCAAATCCGCCAATAAGCAGAGGACCCACCAAGGTAGAAGAGGAACTTTGTCACAGGATCTACACAGTTATTATAGAATATACTTAAAGTCTCTCTAGTATCATTTGTGGTGACACACTGTGGATATGACTTCACTAAAAACCTGTGACAGGAATGCTAATTGTGGTGATGCGTGATTGTGGGTTCCATCATCTGTCAATGTATTAGTCTTTAGGCTCTACAGAAACACACAGTGAATCAGCCCATTATGTTTGTAATTGTTTTTGTACCAGTGCCTTCTGGGACTCCTGATGCACCTGTCCCATAGTCACTCTCACTAGTGATTCACAGATTCCAAGGTCTGAAGGGACCGCTGTGATCATCTTGTCTCACCTCCCGTATAAGACCATATAACTTCCCCAAATAATTCCTAGATCAGATCTTTAAGAAAAAAGTATCCAACCTTGAGTTAAAAATTGCCCATGACTGAGAATCCACCATGACCCTTGGTAAATTGTTCCAAGGGTTAATTACTCTCTCTGTTAAAAAAAATGTCTCATTTCCAGTCTGAATTAATCTAGCTTCAACTTCCAGCAATTGGATTGTATTATACCTTTCTCTACAAGAATGAAGTGTCCATTGTCAAATATTTATTGCCCATGTAGGTTTTTATAGGCTCATTCCTTAACCTTTTCTTTGTTAAACTACATAGATTGAGCTCCTTAAATCCATCCCCGTAAGGAATGGTTTTTAATCCTGTAATCAGTCTTGTGGCTCTTTGCTGAACCCTCTCCAATTTTCCCTCTCCTCTTGAATTGTTAGCACCAGAACTGGACACTGTGTTCCAGCAGCAGTCCCACCAGGACTAAACACAGTGGTAACCTCTCTAGACAATATGGGTAACTTTCAAATATGAGGCATTGCTTTATTAGCTGGAATTAAACAACACGTACAGCTGCAACACTTCTAATTTCTTCGCCACACTGGGGAGAGAACCACTGTAGACAGTACCTGTTTTGCTAACCTGGAGCTAAAAAATGAACCAACACTTGTAAAATTGGGGCAGAGCTGTTGTGCGCTATCTTGTATAAACATATCCATGTTTCACAGTCATGAGAGTCTAAGCAATGTTTTCTCACAGTGCTTTTTTGCTCAGTGTAAATGGGGCTATGAAAGCTGCAGGTCTGACCTGGAAAGACCTGTCCTCATTTACCAGGGAAATCATAGAATCCTAGAATATCAGGGTTGGAAGAGACCTCAGGAGGACATTTAGTCCAATCCTCTGCTCAAAGCAGGACCAATTCCCAATTAAATCATCCCAGACAGGGGTTTGTCAAGCCTGACCTTAAAAACCTCTAAGGAAGGAGATTCCACCACCTCCCTAGGGAACCCATTCCAGTGCTTCACCACTCTCCGAGTGAAAACGTTTTTTCCTAATATCCAACCTAAACCTCCACAACTGCAACTTGAGACCATTGCTCCTTGGTCTGTCATCTGCCACCACTGAGAACAGTCTAGATCCATCCTCTTTGGAACCCCTTTTCAGGTAGTGAGAGCAGCTATCAAATCCCCCCTCATTCTTCTCTTCTGCAGACTAAACAATCCCAGTTCCCTCAGCCTCTCCTCATAAGTCATGTGCTCCAACCCCCTAATCATTTTTGTTGGCCTCCACTGGACTCTTTCCAAGTTTTCCACATTCTTCTTGTAGTGTGGGGCCCAAAACTGGACACAGTACTCCAGATGAGGCCTCACCAATGTCGAATGTTTGCAGATGATACCAAACTGTGAGGGACTGCAACTGCTTTGGAAAACAGGGTCATAATTCAAAATGATCTGGATAAATTGGAGAAATGGCCTGAGGTAAACCGGATGAAGTTTAATAAAGACAAATGCAAAGTGCTCCGCTTAGGAAGGAACAATCAGTTTCACACATACAGAATGGGAAGAGACTGTCTAGGAAGGAGTACGGCAGAAAGGGATCTAGGGGTTATAGTGGACCACAAGCTAAATATGAGTCAACAGTGTGATGCTGTTGCAAAAAAAGCAAACGTGATTCTGGGATGCATTAACAGGTGTGTTGTGAGCAAGACACGAGAAGTCATTCTTCCACTCAACTCTGTGATGGTTAGACCTCAACTAGAGTATTGTGTCCAGCTCTGGGCACCGCATTTCAAGAAAGATGTGGAGAAATTGGAAAGGGTCCAGAGAAGAACAACAAGAATGATTAAAGGTCTTGAGAACATGACCTACGAAGGAAGGCTGAAAGAATTGGGTTTGTTTAGTCTGGAAATGAGAAGACTGAGAGGGGACATGATAGCAGTTTTCAGGTATCATCAGGAGGAGGGAGAAAACTTGTTCACCTTAGCCTCTAAGGATAGAACAAGGAGCAATGGACTTAAATTGCAGCAAGGGAGATTTAGGTTGGACATTAAGAAAAAGTTCCTAACTGTCAGGGTGGTTAAACACTGGAATAAATTGCCTAGGGAGGTTGCAGAAACTCCATCTGTCATAAACAGATAGTTAAGGGTTAATGTCTCTTTTACCTGTAAAGGGTTAACAAATAGGGAACCAAACACCTGACCAGGGGACCAATCAGGAAAAAAGATACTTTCAAATCTCGGTGGAGGGAAGCCTTTGTTTGTGGTTTTTGGGTTTTGCTTTGTTCTCTCTGGGTCCTGGAAAGGACTAGACGTGCAACCAGGTTTCTTGCCAATCTCCCTGCTACAGTCTCTTATATATTCAGAATAGTGAGTATTTGGTAAGAAAGGCGGTTATAGTCTTTTGATTGTTTTCTGTATTTGCAAATGTGTATTTGGCTGGAAGTATTTTAAATTGTATTTCTGCTGGAGGAGGCTTTTTCTCCAGTTTCCATAAGCTGACAGATCCTGTAACTTTTACCATCTAAATTGCAGAGAGAACTTTTACTTTTTTTCTTTCTTTTTATTAAAGGTTTTGCTTTTAAGACCTGTCTGATTTTTCCCCTTGTTGAGGCTCAAGGGAACTGAGTCTGTACTTAACAGGAAGGGGATGGGAGGGGAGAAGGGTGGAATCCCTTTGTTTTAGATTCATGGAGCTTGAATCTGTTTATCTCTCTAGGAGCCCAGGGAGGGAACACCTAGAGGGGAGGAGAAGGTGGAGGAACAAGCCTAATTTCTCTGTGTTGTGACTCAAGGAGTTTGAATCACAGTGATCTTCCAGGGTAACCCAGGGAGGGAAATCCTAGGAAAGGCAATGGTGAGGAAAGGGGTTTACTTTCCTTGTGTTAAGATCCAGGGGGTCTGGGTCTTGGGGGTCCCCAGGGAAGGTTTTGGGGGGACCAGAGTGTATCAGACACTGGAATTCCTGATTGGTGACAGCTTATCAGATCTAAGCAGTTAATTAAGCTTAGAGGAATTCATAATGGTACCCCAACTTTTGGACTCTAAGGTTCAGATTGGGGAAAGATACTATGACATGGTAGGCAGTGGTGGGATAAAGTATAGGACCCAAAAAGCCAGTAGGATTTGTATTTTTCTTCCTTCCCTCCGCTAGCTGTTTGTAAGCAGGGGAGAGGGTTTAAAACTACAGCCAGAATTTCTTTTTCTTTTCTCCTTTCTGGTTGTGCAGAGAGATTGCCTAAGGCAAGGCCATTAAGTTTAACAAGGGTCTTTTGTTAAACAAAAGGGACTTCAACTGTGAGTCAACAGGGACTCCAGCAAAGCACATCTGCAAATGAAAGGGTTTTTATCTCTTGTTACTTACCGTGAAAGACACTGTTGCTAGGCAAACCTAAGCAGGCAACAAATAAGCAGCAGTTCTGGAATAAACACCAGAGGGCACCTCAACACAAGAAAGCAGGAACCATGACTACCAAGGACCTGAAACAGGAACTGGCAAGGCTGGATGCAGAGGAACACCTCAGAGATGCCGACCACAAGCGAGACATGGAAAGAAAACGAAAAGAAATAAAAATAAGAGAAAAAGAGGTGGAGCTGAGAGAAAGAGAAGAAAAAATCAAAGAGGAAGCCTACAAAAGAGAACAAGCAGCCAAAGAGGAAGCTTACAGAAGAGAACAAGACGCCAAAGATGCGGACCACAGAAGAAAAATGGAGCTCCAAAGGGAGGCACACCAGCAGGCCATGGTATTAGAACAGGCTAAGCAACAGAACACAGCCAATCCTAACAACACTTCACCAGTTGTTGTTCCACATCCCCCCAAATTTCCCACCTACAAGGCAGGTGATGACACTGAAGCCTTCTTAGAAAATTTTGAAAGGACCCGCCATGGATACAGCATCTCTGAAAACCAGTACATGATAGAGCTGAGGCCACTGCTCAGTGGACCCTTAGCAGAGGTGGCGACTGAAATGCCTAAGGAGAACATGAACGATTATAAACTTTTTTCAAACCAAGGCCAGATATAGAATGGGGATAACACCTGAACATGCCCGTTGGCGGTTCAGTACCCTAAAATGGAACCCAGATGTGTCATTCCCCTGACACGCCTACCACATTGCCAAGAATTATGAGGCCTGGATATCAGGAACAAAGGTTAACAATATGGATGAGCTGCACCTCCTGATACAAATGGAGCAGTTCTTAGATGGTGTTCCTGAGGAAATAGAAAGCTACATCCGAGATGGGAAACCCAAAACGATAACCGAGGCGGGGGAGATTGGAGCCAAATGGATGAAAGTGGCAGAAAAAAAAAAAGCTACTGTCAAGGGGAGCGAATACCCCAGGGGGCACACCGACAATAAACCCTATAACCGAGGGCAGCCCAAGACCCCACCTACAACCCAAGGAAAGCCACAGACACCCTATTCTCCCACCTCACCAGTCTCCAGTAACCCACCTCGGCCCAGTGACCAGTCAGCTGGACGATGCTTTAAATGTGATGAACGGGGACATATAAAGGCCAGCTGCCCCAAGAACCCCAACCGAGTGCATTTCATTACACCACCATCACACCAAAGATCCCCAGGCCCAGATGCCTCTCAAATACCCTTGGAGCAAAGGGAAATTTTGAGAGTGGGTGGAAAGAAGGTTACTGCGTGGAGAGACATGGGGGCACAAGTGTCAGCTATCCACCAATCCTTCGTCGACCCCAAATTCATCAACCCAAAGGCCCAAGTGACAATTTACCCCTTCATGTCACAAACTGTAGACTTGCCTAGAGCTAAACTGCCTGTCCAGTACAAAGGCTGGTCAGAAATGTGGACTTTTGCAGTCTATGACAATTATCCCATCCCCATGCTGCTGGTGGAAGACTTGGCCAACCAGGTGAAGTGGGCCAAGAGAGTGGGAATGGTTACCCGCAGCCAAACCAGGCAAGCTTCCAGACCCATTTCTGTTCCTGAGCCATCCACAAAGGCCCCGTCTGTGTTACCAAACACCCAAACAGAGGTAGTGGACCCGAATCCCCTGCCAGTGACTGAAACAGCCACAGTAACTCCAGTCCCAAACCCAGAACTGGAAAAGCAACCAGAACCAACGCCAGCAAGTGCAAACCCATCTTCAACTCCAATGCCAGAGGGCGCCAGCGAGCCTGAACTGGCAAAAGCAGCAGACAACCATACCCAAAAGGCTCAGCCAAAGCCTGAAATACCACCTGGTGCACCAGCGGAGAGCAGTTCACCAGCAAAGGAAACAACCCCATCACCTACATCGCTTCCAGAGGGACCAAGCCCAAGTCCACAGTCTAAGGAAGAACTGGTGTCTCCAGCCTCAAGGGAACAGTTCCAGACTGAGCAGGAAGCAGATGACAGCCTTCAGAAAGCTTGGGCAGCTGCACGGAGCACCCCACCACCTCTCAGCTCTTCTAATCGATTCCGGTTTGTCGTAGAACAAGGACTTTTATACAAGGAGACTCTTTCTGGTGGACACCGGGAAGAATGGCAGCCGCAAAAACAGTTGGTGGTTCCAACTAAGTACAGGGAAAAGCTCTTAAGCTTAGCCCATGATCATCGCAGTGGCCATGCTGGGGTGAACAGAACCAAAGACTGGTTGGGAAGGTCCTTCCACTGGGAGGGGATGGGCAAGGACGTTGCTAACTATGTCCAGTCTTGTGTGGTGTGCTAAAGAGTGGGAAAATCCCAAGACCAGGTCAAGGCCCCTCTCCAGCCACTCCCCATAATTGAGGTCCCATTTCAGCGAGTAGCTGTGGATATTCTTGGTCCTTTCCCAAAAAAGACCCCCAGAGGAAAGCAGTACATACTGACTTTCGTGGACTTTGCTACCGAATGGCCGGAAGCAGTAGCTCTAGGCAATACTAGGGCTAAAGCTGTGTGCCAGGCCCTAACAGACATTTTTGCCAGGGTAGGTTGGCCTCCGAATCCTTACAGATTCAAGATCTAATTTCCTGGCAGGGACCATGAAAGAACTGTGGGAAACTCATGGGGTAAACCACTTGGTTGCCACCCCGTACCACCATCAAACCAATGGCCTGGTGGAAAGGTTTAATGGAGCTTTGGGGGCCATGATACGTAAATTCATCAACGAACACTCCAATAATTGGGACCTAGTGTTGCAGCAGTTGCTGTTTGCCTACAGGGCTGTACCACATCCCAGTTTAGGGTTTTCACCGTTTGAACTTGTGTATGGCCACGAGGTTAAGGGACCATTACAGTTGATGAAGCAGCAATGGGAGGGGTTTACACCTTCTCCAGAGACTAGTATTCTGGACTTTGTAAGCAACCTACAAAACACCCTCTGACACTCTTTAGCCCTTCCTAAAGAAAACCTAAAGGATGCTCAAAAAGAGCAAAAGGCCTGGTATGATAAATATACCAGGGAGCGTTCCTTCAAGGTAGGAGACCAGGTTATGGTCTTGAAGGCGCAACAGGCCCATAAGATGGAAGCATCATGGGAAGGGCCATTCATGGTCCAAGAGTGCCTGGGAGATGTTAACTACCTCATAGCATTTCCAATTCCTCCCTAAAGCCCAGAGTTTACCATGTTAATTATCTCAAGCCTTTCTATTCCAGAGACTTACAGGTTTGTCAGTTTACAGCCCAGGGAGGTGATGACGCTGAGTGGCCTGAAGGTGTCTACTACGAAGGAAAAAGTGACGGTGGCGTGGAAGAGGTGAACCTCTCCACCACCCTGGAACGTCTGCAGCAGCAACAAATCAGGGAGCTGTGCACTAGCTTCGCCCCATTGTTCTCAGCCACCCCAGGAGGGACTGAATGGGCATACCACTCCATTGACGCAAGTAATGCTCACCCAATTAGAACCCGCCTCTACCGAGTGTCTCCTCATGCCCAAGCTGCTATAGAATGGGAAATCCAGAACATGCTACAGATGGGTATAATCCGATCATCTACCAGCGCATGGGCATCTCCAGTGGTTCTGGTACCCAAACCAGATGGGGAAATATGCTTTTGCGTGGACTACCGTAAGCTAAATGCGGTGACTCGTCCGGACAACTATCCAATGCCACGCACCGATGAGCTATTGGAGAAGTTGGGACGTGCCCAGTTCATCTCTACAATAGACTTAACCAAGGCATACTGGCAAGTTCCGCTAGAAGAACCTGCCAAGGAAAGGTCAGCATTCGTCACCCATGCGGGGGTGTATGAATTTAATGTGCTTCCTTTCGGGCTGTGAAATGCACCCGCCACCTTCCAAAGGCTGGTAGATGGTCTACGAGCAGGATTGGGAGAATATGCAGTTGCCTACCTCAAGGATGTGGCCATTTTTTCTGACTCCTGGCCCGAACACCTAGAATGCCTGGAAAAAGTCTTTGAGCGCATCAGGCAGGCAGGACTAACTGTTAAGGCCAAAAAGTGTCAAATAGGCCAAAACAGAGTGACTTACCTGGGACACCAGGTGGGTCGAGGAACCATAAACCCCCTACAGGCCAAGGTGGATGCTATCCAAAAGTGGCCTGTCCCAAAGTCCAAGAAACAGGTCCAATCCTTCTTAGGCTTGGCCAGGTATTACAGGCGATTTGTACCGCACTACAGCCAAATCGCTGCCCCACTAACCGACCTGACCAAAAAGACCCAGCCGAATGCAGTCCAGTGGACTAATGAGTGTCAAAAAGCCTTTACCCAACTTAAGGCAACGCTCATGTCTGACCCTGCGCTAAGGGCCCCGGACTTTGACAAGCCATTCCTAGTAACCACAGATGCATCTGAGCGTGGTATAGGAGCAGTTCTCATGCAGGAAGGACCGGATCACAACTTCCATCCTGTCGTGTTTCTCAGCAAGAAACTGTCTGAGAGGGAAAGTCACTGGTCAGTCAGTGAAAAGGAATGCTACGCCATTGTGTTAGCCCTGGAAAAGCTACGCCCATATGTTTGGGGACGGCGGTTCCAGCTACAAACCGACCATGCTGCGCTAAAGTGGCTTCATACTGCCAAGGGAAACAGCGAAAAACTGCTTCAATGGAGTTTAGCTCTCCAAGATTTTGATTTTGAAATTCAACACATTTCAGGAGCTTCTAACAAAGTAGCTCATGCACTCTCTTGTAAAAGTTTCCCAGAATCCACTCGTTAAAATTGGTCCTTCAAATGTAGAAAGTCTTGTAGTTTACATACTTAGTAGTCTATGTAAAGGTGCATGTGTTGTATTAATCTGTTTATTCTAAAGTTCAAGGAAGAAATCATGGCCAGTGAGGTTCCCCACTGTCTGCGATTTGAGAGGCATGTCATAAACAGATAGTTAAGGGTTAATGTCTCTTTTACCTGTAAAGGGTTAACAAACAGGGAATCAAACACCTGACCAGAGGACCAATCAGGAAAAAAGATACTTTCAAATCTCAATGGAGGGAAGCCTTTGTTTGTTTTTTTGGGGTTTGGCTTTGCTCTCTCTGGGTCCTGGAAAGGACTAGACGTGCAACCAGGTTTCTTGCCAATCTCCCTGCTACAGTCTCTTATATATTCAGAATAGTGAGTATTTAGTAAGAAAGGCGGTTATAGTCTTTTGATTGTTTTCTGTATTTGCAAATGTGTATTTGGCTGGAAGTATTTTAAATTGTATTTCTGCTGGAGGAGGCTTTTTCTCCAGTTTCTATAAGCTGACAGATCCTGTAACTTTTACCATCTAAATTGCAGAGAGAACTTTTACTTTTTTTCTTTCTTTTTATTAAAAGTTTTGCTTTTAAAACCTGTCTGATTTTTCCCCTTGTTGAGGCTCAAGGGAATTGAGTCTGTACTTAACAGGGAAGGGGAAGGGGGGGGGAAGGGTGGAATCCCTTTGTTTTAGATTCACGGAGCTTGAATCTGTTTATCTCTCTAGGAGCCCAGGGAGGGAACCCTGGAGGGGAGGAGAAGGTGGGGGAACAAACCTAATTTCTCTGTGTTGTGATTCAAGGAGTTTGAATCACAGTGATCTTCCAGGGTAACCCAGGGAGGGAAATCCTAGGAAAGGCAATGGTGAGGAAAGGGGTTTACTTTCCCTGTGTTAAGATCCAGGGGTCTGGGTCTTGGGGGTCCCCAGGGAAGGTTTTGGGGGGACCAGAGTGTATCAGGCACTGGAATTCCTGACTGGTGACAGCTTATCAGATTTAAGCAGGTAATTAAGCTTTAAGGAATTCATGCTGGTACCCCAGCTTTTGGACTCTAAGGTTCAGATTGGGGAAAGATACTATGACACCATCTCTGTAGATCTTTAAGAGTAGGTTAGATAAATGTCTATCAGGGATGGTCTAGACAGTATTTGGTCCTGCCATGAGTGCAGGGGACTGGACTTGATGACCTCTCGAGGTCCCTTCCAGTTCTAGAGTCTATGAATCTATTAATAGAGGGGATTGATCACATCCCTTGATCTGCTGGCAATGCCCCTACTTATACAGCCCAAAATGCCATTAACCTTCTTGGCAACAAGGGCACACTGTTGACTCATATCCAACTTCTCGTCCACTGTAACCCCTAGATCCTTTTCTGGAGAACTGCTTCCTAGCCATTCGGTCCCTAGTCTGTAACAGTGAATGGGATTCTGCACTTGGCCTCGTCCTTCTAGGAGCCGAGTTTCACACATATCCTCATCCCCTGTTGTACACACGTATATATATTTTAAGAGAAAATATATTGTTTTGTAAGGGCTTGGAAGGGCTTGGACTTGATATTGAAAGACAGCTAAAATGTGGGACCAAGTTCTCAAAGGTGCACTGTATGGCTGTCAGAATGAAGTGATTTTAATGTCAAATTTATTACAACCTGCTTGGGATAGAAATGCTTTGCCGATTGAGTGCAAATGGAGTTAGGACTAATCTACCTTTACCATTCATCCTGAAGCAAAAATCAGAAAGCAAACACATTCTGTATTCTTGTATCTTTGGCAGGTTCTCCCTCACCTACTTTTTTGAACAAAATTATTTTTCCATCCAAAAATGGCCTTTAAAAAAAAAGCCAAACAATTTTTTTTTGCATTTTTTAAACCTTCAGTTTTTTGATGAAAGTAGGAAATGAGAAATGCAGTTATATTTTTGTCTTTGAGTTTTCAATATTGAGCTTATTATTTTTTCCTCCTCTCTCTCTCTCTCTCTCTCTCTCTCTCTCTCTCTCTCTCTCACACACACACACACACACACACACACACACACACACACACACACATTCTCTTTTCCCTTCTCTACTCCCCATCCCTCCTTTTATGTGGAGAAAAGGGGGGGAAATGAAAACTGAAAATGTTCACAAACAAAACAATTCCAAAAAAGCTTTGGTGAACATATAGGAATAGAGAATGAGCCATTTGTTTCTTTCAAAAAGTAGTGGAATGAAAATTACTTCAGAATATGTTTATTTGATGAAAAATGTTTTCCATTTTCTGACCAGCTCCCCTTTCACCTTTCCAGCTGTGAACTATCCAATCTGCCTCTGACAAGCGTGACACACGAGTGCTGATGGAACCAGTTAGTCAATCCAGTGATGGTGAATGGCCCTGCTCTAACATGAGAATTCCTGCCACTGTTTTTGGATCTATGCCAATTTTCCCTTGTCTGCTCAGGTGTTTATACTGAGCTCATTCCTGTGGTGTCTGAGCACTAAGGGTGAAATCCTGGCTCCAGAGAAGTGAATGGCAAAACTTCCATTAAGTTCAATATGTCCAGAAATGCATCTTTTACTTCTCTGTATCCATCTCTCCTCTTCATGGCCAAGGTGAATCATGTTTCTGGTTCAGTATCCTTTTCATAACAAGTGAAAATTAGACGTTGTATTCTGTATATACACAGTGCAACTTTTTTTATTGTTTTCCTACTAAGCTAACACAACGCGTAGCTAGCAGAAGCTACGCCGGCTGTGTCTGCTGGCATAGTGGAAGGTGAACAGGGATCAGAGGAAAGGGTTCCCCACCTTGCCGTCATGCCTGCAGATGCTGTAAAGAGCACAGGGCTTAAAGAGGGACAATTACGGACACTGCAAGATACAAGAGGTCTGCACTAATGCATCATAAATCACACGGTCCAGGGGGCAGAAGTACTGTTGATCCTGCAACCCTAAGTTGAGCATTTCCTGGGAAGTGAGTGCTTCACTGGATAAGCTTAACATTCACCCAGTATAGCATATGGTGCAGAACATTCTAATGGTGGCATTTGTAACAGACTTTAATTGAGTGAAGAGGGGAAAAGATGGCAATTAAGTCTTATGTTAGCTGTAGTTTTTTTAACAGAGGACCTCATAGTTCATAGCCCTTAATTTGTGCAGAAACACTTTATATCTTCTAATAATTCCAGTGTGTTCTATTCTATCTATGCCTCAGATCCTTCCCCAAAGCTAAGGCAATTAAAGTTCTATTAAAATAATGTTTCTAACCTCTCAGCTCAGTGCTGCTCCTTCATGCCCTCGCTCAGAAATACTGATTTCAACTGGACGCTTCTATCTGGGAACTGCATAGAGACTCTTGGACTTATCAGGCAATACCCCTCTCTTCTACAATCTTCATTGCCATGATGCCTGACAGTCACCAGCAGTGTAGATCTCATTTCAAAAATACCTGGTTTTATTTGTAGGTGGTTTAAATGTGCAGCGTGGTACATGTAGCAGTCACTGTTGAGTTAAGACAACATCAGAAGTGATTTTGGATTGTAGGGTCATGGAGGACAAGGGCAGTGGCAGAAACATTCAGCTTGGGTCTTCCACAATACAATTCCATATTCGCTGTTGTACACTTAACAAACAGAACAACCAGTATGTGACTGTAAGGTGATATCTAGCCTGGGCTCAGTTACCGTGTTCCTCAATGGCGTTCGTTACAGGGGAAGACTGCCTTAGCCTCACTCTGTTTTCCCCACATGCCATCCAGGTGACTGTCCCCATGATGATTACTCTCGTTGGCAGCTGGTTCCAGTCAGCCTTCATGGCAACCACTGGTCGAATGACTCCATCTTCCTGTGGAGGAGTGTACTGAGATCACCTGCTCCCCTCTGACCATCCAGCACACACCTCAGAAATCTTACACCTAAGCCTCATTTTGGGGCATGGGTCAGTGCTCTTCACCAAGCACCTCCACATTAATCACAGGAGGACAAAGAAATTTATCCAGTCATCCTGGCATTGAGTCCAAACCTTATGATTGAATTAGATCAGGATTTGGCAACCTTTCAGAAGTGGTGTGCTGAGTCTTCATTTATTCACGCTGATTTAAGGTTTTGCGTGGCAGTCATACGTTTTAACGTTTTTAGAAGGTCTCTTTCTATAAATCTAGAATATATAACTAAACTATTGTTGTATGTAAAGTAAATACGTTTTTTTAAATGTCTAAGCAGCTTCATTTAAAATTAAATTAAATTGCAGAGGCCCCTGGACTTGTGGCCAGGACCCAGGTAGTGTGAGTGCCACTGAAAATCAGCTCACTTACTGCCCTTGCCACACCTGCTGTACGTTGCCTATCCCTGAAATAGAGCGTAATCCCCTAGAAAGGTGGCCAGTCTTGGTTTAAAGGCTGAAGTGATGGAGGTGCATGTCCCTAGGCAAGTTGTTCCAATGGTTCGTTACTTCACAGTGAAAAGTGGGCGCCTTAATTGAGCCTTTGACGTGACATTCACTCATATGCTGCATTCTACAGCGACACCTCAGGCTCTTCTGTATGCTGCAATGGACCATTACTGTGCTCTATGCCAAGGGCTCAGTGCTTTGGCATGGGGCTGAGGAGAAGAGAAGTATCCATGTTCTTGTTTCAGTTCCTCCTCTCCAGAGTGGGGGTGAGAGCCAAGCTGCTGGGCTGGGGTCTGTATCTAATACCACTGCACCCTCAAATCACAGCAAAATAATTTCCTTAGCTGCTCGGTGGACTCTTGGGCAGGTGGGGAGGGGAGAAATTCTGCGACTTCTGACAGGAAATGGCCCAAATTCCCTAAGCAGAATATTCCCTTGGTATGTATCCATCAGGCAGGTTAGTGTAGACAGCTAGATTCTTTTTGCCATAACATTACATCTCCATACCCCACCAAACTCTCAGAACTTTCTGCTGTGAAATCTCCTCCCAGTATTATTTTCAGAGATAACTGAAGAGACCAGGAAAACACTTGTTTCTTTGTGTGTGTTGGATTTTCTTTGTCTACTGGATTCTTCTCTCTGCATCCATCCGCCGGCTGCCCCAGTGTAAAATGGCTGTACTGGCCTGAGCCATGTTCTGCAGGCACCTCAGCAGCAGAGCCCTAGGCACAGGTGTCTGCCAGACCTTTGATTGTCTTTTTTGCTAGTGAGGAAACAGCAGAGCTGCTTTTTGCAGGGCACTCTGACGACTGTAGGACGGAGAACATGTAACATGTCTCACTGCCTTTGGAGCGCCACCCCTGGAAGCTCCCGAGACATAGGGGGGGACATGAGTGTCCTGCCTTCGTTCCACCCCGAGACCCTGCTCCCACTCTTCCCCCATGGCCCTGCCTGTGCTGTGCCTCTTCTCCACAAGGCCCTGCTCTTGCTCTGACTCTTCCCATCACCGCTCCACTTCTTCTGGTGACACTCTCCCCACAGCTGATTGTGCCTCACCCCACGCACCTCCAGTGCTCCTCCTTAAGGCAGGAGAGTGCAGAAAGGAGTGAGCAGCGGAGGCTTTGGAAAAGTGTCAGAGAGGAGTGAGTGGCAGGTGCCTCAGAGAAGGGGGCAGAGAGGAGATAGTAGAGGGCAGGGTAGCCCTCTGGGGAGGGGACTGAGAGGGCAGGGGTGATCTTGAGGGAGAGGAGCAGGTAGTGGGTGGGGCAGGGCCTGAGGGGAAATGGGAGTGGTACATGGGCAGGGCGGGTGAAGTGTCAGGCATGAGTGCCAGTGTCCCTCCCACTTCCAGGGTGCTTTCAGAGCTCATGCCCATCCTCCCAAAATGCAACAGTCACATGCCACCTATGGTGCCCCTGATATAAGGGGAGTCTAAGAGACTGTGGAGGACATGATAAGGTGGCCACCCCTGATATAAGGTGACTAGTGGAAAAACACAGGGAAAGAGACAATGGAGCAGAATCCTACTGTGCACAGGGCACTTCCACTCTCCCAGGTGGAACCCCAGAGTTGCTAACAAACAGCAGGGACGGATCCAAGTCTTTCGGAGCCAGGTGCTGGAGACCCAGCAAAGACAGTGGGAGGTATATTTGTACCTGAAAAACTATCTGACACAGCTGGCAGACCAGCAGCAGTATTTATCTAAGCTAATGTGGAAAGAAATTAGCAGAGGCTGCAGAGATTGAGAGTGGAAAGGTGCTACCAGATCCAGGAGGCCAGGAATCTGGCCAAGGGAGTGTTTGTGGCGGATGAAGGGGACACCTGAAAAGTGCGTGCCCCGGCTGGTATTGGGAAGATGAGTAGTCTTACTTAGAAGGCAGGAAAACAAGAAAGCTCAAAAGAGTCCAACCTGTGTGGAGAACAGGAAAGGGAGGTGTCGGGGTGGGTGTTTTGCATGTGGTCAGCAGGGGCGCATAAGAAAGAGGTGCCCATTTAGGAACTGGGGGGGGAAGGCTAGGCCAGGGGTGAGGGCTAGATGAGAGAAGGCTGAAACATGACCTACTGACAAGGCAAGGACAAGGGTTTGTTTTGGGTGCCGCAGGGTCGGCTATATAAAAAGACCCTGCCCTCTCAAGAATTTGTGAGGTAGCAAAGGAGAAGGCATGGAGCCCGGTGAAACAGGAGAAAAGGAGGCATGGAGGTGATGACCATGGACCTTGAAGGTGGTCAACCCATGCACCCAGAGCAGATAAAACGAGTGGGGTGGAGAGGGCTCGGACAATGATGGGGACAAAGACAGAAAGAGAGCAGGCTACAGTGAGGATGCAGACCCTGAGTGAAAGGGGCTGGGGGGATCCTGTGGGGAAGTAAAGATGCTACAGGAGAAACTATTAGCTGCTGAGCAGGCCTGGCAAGAGGCTGCAGGGGAAAGTTCAGGAGTGCCAGGGAGGACCAGGATAATCTGTGTCAGCAGGAGCAAGAAGACTTATGAGCCTAGCTCTGGCAACTCAAAGGGAGGAAGCATCCTTACCCCCTGGGGTTACAGGCTTGGGGGTGGATATGTGAGGGGGTGTCCACCCCACACCAGGTCTGACAGGGCTAAGGGGGCCTGGTGGAGGAGAAGCCAGGGAGCAAGGGGGATGAATTAAAGAAGAGGCTCAGGAGGACAGGAAGAGGAGGGGCCTGTGTGAAGCTCTGGAGCTGAGAGCAGAATAGGGGGCTGCAGAGAATAGGGCTGCAGCCATTCTCAGGGTGAGGGGAGCTCAGGTAGGAAGCAGGCTGTGGATACAGCAGTAAGGTTCAGGAGGTGCAGATCTTGACTGCTTGTTGTAGGGGCCCTGGGCTGCACCCCAGTGTATAGGACTGGTCTGCATTCCCCTACCAGCCACTGGGCAGTGGTGCTGTTAAGGGACAGGGAGAGGAAAGACTGGCTGGGAGGGCGAATCCTGTGAGATATTGGTATCCCTGGAAGAGGAAATCTGCAGTGACCTGGCTGGAGGGAGGTGGGAGTCCCCGAGTCCTGGGAGAGAGAGAGACTGAGAGTGCAGCCACAGGAATGGGTGTTGGCCTGGCAGAGCTAATCGCCAGAGGCGGCCAGAAGGAGGTGCTACAGCGGTGAGTAGAGCACCCTGGGACAAGCACCTATTAAAGCCAATGGAAAGGCTACCGTGGACTTCAGTGAGCTCGCAGGGAGCTGTTGTGCTACGTGCTGAATGCCTCCCGTACGTGGGTCAAGTGGGTAGTCAGCAGCTGTCATGATGGGTCCTTAGCCTCTCTGGGCCTTGGTGACTTGATCCTTCCTGCCTTCCGGGTGTAGAATCAATGGCCAGTTGGAAAAGCAAGAGAGCACCAGCCCAAGGTCTGTGCATGGAGATCCAGTAGCGTCAGGCCTGCAGCGTGTGTAGCAATGAGGGCCTCGCTGCTAGAACTGACAACACGTTTGTCAAGTGCTTTGAGATCCTGGGGTTTGATGGGGTTGCATAAGTGCCACTTGAGTTATTCATAACTCACAAATGTGGCAGAATGCACTTTACAGTGCGAGACTAGGAGAAAAATCAGTGTGAACCTACCCTCCTGTATCAGTTACTTTTACCATCAATTGCACCCGTTATTTATAGTAAACGGTACTTTGCCGCTCAGCTGTCGTTATTTATTTACAGTACAGGGTCCCCAGTGCACTGTCATCTACAGCTCATTGCAAGTCTTCGTGCATCTTTTCTAATCTGGCTGACATGAAAAGCCTCCTGCTCTTACTGCATAGCGCTGCACTGCAAAATGGGACATAAAGAATGAGTGTTGTGAATAATCCTAGACAGAGCAAGTATAACCAAACTATAGCACAGAGCCATCCCGTATTCTGCCTGCTAGGCTCTCGGCCACTTTAACGTACCTCACTTAGTATCTCTGCCTGCTTTCTAACGAATCCTGGTGCTTGCTGATACTGGGAGCAATGAAATCACTGTTCATTAAGTCTCCAGCCTCATGAGCAACTTTTAATGTGTTTTAATCATTGAGAAGTATTTAACTTGGGGAATTAAACTGTACAGCCAGAAACTGACTTACAGTTACCTACAAACCATCCTGCAACCGGTGCTATGGTGTGTCTCGAGCTAAGGCAAAAAGCAGCCCCGACATACTTGCAGCTTTTGTTTCTTCCTGCTTGGCACAGCCTCCTTCCGGACTGTCCTCAGTGCAAGGAAATAGTCTCAATTTAATCTAACAATGACCCAGCCATCGTGTGCTTTTATGGCCTCTATTTCTTAACTGCTGTAAACTCTCCACAGTTTTTATAGTTTACCAGTTGTATCACGCAAGGAGGATGATTTAATCCAGGGAGAAATGGTTCTCGTGGAGATAGAAGCTTTCTGTGCCAACATAAAATGGACGATGGCTGACTTTTACTTAAAGGCGTGTGAGGTGCTAGAGATTAGAAATACCCTGACCTGATGTAGCACATTTTGGCATTTGCACACTGTTCTCATCACACTGGTTCTTGCTCAGTCGCTAAAGGTGTGAGTGCTCCTCATCATTTATTCTAAGACGTGAGTGTATTATTAGTGTCAGGGTTTGTGGTGATTAGATTACATTTAAAGTCTGCAATAGGCAGAACATAATCAGGCTGCCGAATATTCAGTTCCCCGTTTTTCTACTGCCTATCACTTACGAATAGCGAATGACTTTAAACCTTTGCACTCAGGCTGGAGTGTAATGCAATGAAGCACTGTCATTCAGTGAAAAGGAATTTAAAGTGAGTAAAATTCAGTTAACCAGTAAATGAGATGCCACAGATTTCTGATCACTCCTTTCTCGGTCTGAGCCACAGATGTGGTTGCTACAGAAACCAGGTAACCCAAGCATCCTGTCTTTTCGCACCTGATTTTTAAAAAAGATGCTCAGACTGCTGCTGCTTATTATGAAGACCCTTGCCATGGCTGGGTGTGATCTATAGACATGGAAAATTTGCAGCTTGATAATTTTGCTCAAGTTTAACTGAGATGAAGGTACTTGCCGAGGGCCGAATCTGTACTGACTGACTGAGCTTTCCTGATTCCCTCAAAACCTCCAGACCAGTTTCTCATCATCTTTTCCCATGCTCCTCCCAAATCTGCAATATCTCACTTGTCGGCAGCATTTCATTGTCTGTGACATGTAGCCACCCTATATGTGAGACATAATCCTACGTGGATGCTAATCGCCTTGTCCTAGGTAATTAGATTGCTGCTGTTTGTTGTTATTGCTATGATTCGTGTTGTGGTAGCATGTAGGAGCCCTGGTCCTGGCCAGGACTTGATTGTGTGCTAGGTGCGGTACAAACACAGAATAAGGCAGTTATTTGTATTACAGCCGGGACTAGAGGTCTCAGCTGAGAGGGGGCTCCATCGTGCCTCCTGCTTCACCCATGCACACCAAGACCATTTACTATCCCTTTTCAGCATGGGTGGGCAAACTACGGAACCTCTCCTGCACCCCTACCCTTGCCCTGAGCCCCCTCATACACCCTACACCCTGCCCTTAGCCCCCTTGTACACCCTGCACCCCTCCTGCACCCCTACCCCGCCCTGATCCCCCTGCCACATCCCTCCTGTGCCACAGCCCCCTGCCACATCCCTCCTGCACTTCAACCCCCAGCCCTAGCCCCCTCCCACACTCCACACACCCTACTGCACCCCTACCCCTGCCCTGAGCCCCCTTGTACACCCTGCACCCCTCCTGCACCTCAACCCCCCGCCCTGAGCCCCCTCCTGCACTCCATACCCCTCCTGCACCCCTACCCCTGCCCTAAGCCCCCTCCTACACCCTGCACCTCTCCTGCACCCCTACCCCTGCCCTGAGCCCCCTCGTACACCCAGCACCTCTCCTGCACCTCAGTTCCCCGCCCTGAGCCCCCTCCTGCACCCCTAGCCCTACCCTGAGCCCCCCATACACCCCACACCCCTCCTGCACTCAGCCCCTGCCCTGAGCCCGCTCCCACACTCCACATCCCTTCCTGCACCCATACCCCTGCTCTGAGCCCCCTCGTACACCCTGCACCCCTCCTGCACCCCTATCCCTGAGCCCTCTGCCACTCCCTCCTGCACCCGTACCCTTTCCCTGAGTCCCCTCGTACACCCTGCACCCCTCCTGCACCCCTACCCCTGCGCTGAGCCCCCTTGTACACCCTACACCCCAACCCCTGCCCTTAGCCCCCTTGTACACCCTGCACCCCTCCTGCATCCCTACCCCCGCCCTGATCCCCCGCCACATCCCTCCTGTGCCACAGCCCCATGACCTGAGCCCCCTCCCACACTCCACCCTCCCCTCCTGCACCCCTACCCCTGCCCTGAGCCCCCTTGTACACCCTGCACCCCTCCTGCATCCCTAACCCTGCCCTGAGCCCCCTGCCACATCCCTCCTGCACCCGAACCCCCTGCCCTGAGCCCCCTCATACACGCCGCACCCCTCCTTCGCTCCAACCCCCTGCCCTGAGCCCCCAACCCCCTGCCCTGAGCCCCTTCCCGCACACTGCACCCTCTCCCACACCCTGCACTCCCTCCCGCACCCCGACCCCCTGCCCCAGCCCTACATTCATGGCCCTGCATGCAATTTCCCCACCCAGTTGTGGCCCTCGGGCCAAAAAGCCACCCCCCACCTCGCTTTACAGCCTTTATAATCCATGTCCACAGGACTGCCTGGGTGAAAAGGGAAACAGAGCCAGGAAGAGAACCCAAGTCCCCGCGGCCCTGTCTGTCCCCCTGGCTACCTGGTTCCTCTGTGGGGCATGTTGTTGAGCAGGAGGATGCAGGGAGAAAGGAACGGCCACGCGTGTTTGGGGGCAAGGGGCAGGCAAGCCGGTGGTAGTAAGACAGATCACCTAGTATGTTCTCCCCACCTGCTTCTAGCAAGAGAAAGGCTTCCCTGCTGGGCGGTCTGCGACAGAGCCATGAAAAGAGCCTCTGCCCAGGGAATATCCACCGCAGGCGCGTGTTCAGAGAACAAGAAACCTCCCTAAAGTGCACTGGAAGAGGGAAGCTCTCCAAAGAAGGGGCAGGTTTTGCTTCCAGCAGCTCACCTCCTGTTGGCCCAGTTTTAGGATACTTCCCCCCGAGGCGCTGGATTGTTGAATGGCTCTGCTTGCCAGGCAAAGTGCTGCTCTGCTCCGCGAGATCAGAGTGCTCAGGAAGTGAGTTTGTCTGGGGCTGGATTTCCTCATTGCCTGAGATGGTCCTGAGCATCTGTGGGCTGGCTCCTTGTTAGCTGGCAACGTGCTCAGGGAGGTTTCCTCGGACCCACCCGTCCTGTGGCGGGAGTAGATCGCTGTGGAAGTAACAGATCCTGGCAAGTCACTACACGCCTGAGCGCTGTGTGTACAACACTCCAGGTACAGGGCTTCTAGCAAACCCGGCCCCAGGGCATGCGAATGCACAGCTGGAACCCGACAGGACTCCTGTGCAGCGGCCAGTGTTGGAGGGATGCTAATGGGAGGCGTCTGTGCAATCTAGGGGTTATTTTGGCAGCAATTTCCATCCACAATATCAGTGTTCCCTCTCGTTTTTTATGTGCATGTGCGGAATGGATCCCCTTCATATTGGTGCACATAACAAAATTCATGTGGTGGGGGTGGGGCCGAGGAGTTTGGCGTGTGGGAGATGGCCCAAAATTGGGGCAGAGGGTTGGGCTCTGGGAAGATGAGGGATCTGGCTTGCGGTGTGGGCTCTGGGGTGGGACTGGGGATGACGGGCTCGGGGTGCAGGAAGGGGCTCAGGGCTGGGGCTAAGGGTTGGGTGCAGGGTGTGAGGGCTTTGGCTAGGGATGAAGGATCTGGGGTGGGATGAGGGGTTCAGGGTGTGTGAGGGGGCACAGGGCTGGGGCTGAGAGTATGGGGGTGCAGGGTCTGGAGTGGGGCCAGGGATAGGGGTTTGGGGTGCAGGCTGCTCCAGGGATGCAGTGGGAGAGAGGACTCCCCCCAGCCCTCTCTCACCACAGCAGCTCGGGGCTGGAGGAAAGACAAGTCCGGGGCAGGTCCGTGCTGGGGCCAGCGGGGATGGGTGCCTCTCCCCACCATTGCAGGTCTGCTAATGTGATACAAATTTTTTAAAAGGGCCCCAGAGGTGAGCCCAGGAATTATAGGCCGGTAAGCCTGACTTCAGTACCGGGCAAACTGGTTGAAACTATAGTAAAGAACAAAATTGTCAGATACATAGATGAACATAATTTGAATGGGTGACGGGATGGAGATTGGTATATCTCCTAGAACTGGAAGGGACCCTGAAAGGTCATTGAATCTGGCCCCTTGCCTTTACTAGCAGGACCAATTTTTGCCCCAGCTCCCTAAGTGGCCCCCTAAGGATTGAACTCACAACCCTGGGTTTAGCAGGCCAATATGCAAACCACTGAGCTAGTCCTCCCCTCCATCACTTGATGGTTACTTTTTCCATTCATTTCCTCTGAGGCACTGGCCACTGTTGGAAGACAGGACACTGGGCTAGATGGACCTCTGGTCTGACCTAGCATGGCTGCTCTTATGCTCCTAATTAAGCCTATTACTACTTGTCCTATCTCCAGTGGACATGGAAAACAATTGAGCACTGTTCTTTCTATAACAGCTCTTAACATCTTAGCAGGCTGTTATCAGGTCCCCCCTCGGTTATCTTTTCTCAAGATTGAACGTGCTCAGTTTTTAGCCTTGTCTCATACATCAGGTTTTCTAAATTTTTTATCATTTTTGTTGCTCATCTCTGGACCCTCTCCAATTTATCCACATCTTAAATTGTGCACCCAAAATGGGACACAGTACTCCAACTAAAGCCTCCCCTGTGCTGAGAAGAGGGAACAATTACCTCCCATTTCTTATGTACAACACTCTTGTTAATGTCCCCCAGGATGATATGAACCTTTTTCACAACTGCATCACGTTGTTGGCTCATATTCAATCTAAGATGTACTAGAACTCCTAGCGCCTTCATATCAGTCTGACCACCTAGCCAGCGAGTCCTCATTATGTGCTCGTACATTTGATTTTTCTTTCTTAAGTATAGTTCTTTGCACGTGTCTTTACTGAATTTCATCTTGTTGATTTCAGAGCAATTTTCCATTTTTCTCAAGGTCATTTTGACTTTGCCTTGAAGCAAACGTAAGTCAACCGGGTCGTGACCTCCCGTCACTGTTGCGGTGTATTTCTGTAGATGGATGTGTTACAGGCACACGAGTGGGTGCAAACCATGGGTAGCGCAGTACATTTCTGGAGGAGATGCCTAAGAGCAATACCTATTGCAAAACAAAAGAATGTCAGTGATGAGGGCCTCCGGACATTTGCTAGATGTAAACCGTGTTGTTGGCAAAAATCCTCACTACTCCATAGTGAAGTTCCATAACTGGTGGGAACTCTAGTGTAGACAGGGTTCCTGTGCCTGCTAACATTATATTGATGAGTCAGTCAGTCTTGCTTGGAGCAGACCTTAATGATGCAGTGTTAAGAACATTAAGATGTAGCTGCAGGAACTTCATCTACATTAGTTCTTCCCATTGGTACCGCTTGTGCAAGTGAATGTCCTGTGTTAGATTCTGTTCCTTTTGCCTTGTGCAGTGTGTGTGTCTGGCAAACCCAAATATTGTACAGCAAGTCCTGAATGACTGCAGCTCCGACTCAGCATCTCCTCTCCCATGTGACTCCCACTGAAGTCAATGGGGAGTCCCGTGCATACATGGAGACCAGGCTTTCAGTTCTACTGTCACTTGGCAGTTATTTTATAGGCCTAATGGAAGTTTCAAAGCAAGTTGTGTCACAGGAAAGAGACTGTGTAGGAACTTCATGGTTAGTCATTATCTGAGCATTTGGCTTGGGAGGTTTTGTTAAATCAGAAAAGAGAACTTTGAAATTACCTTTTCAAACATTGTTCTAAAATGTCATTGGGAATCTCTTTAAGCTGCCACTGGGTAGCGTAGCAAACTGCGCGGCACATGGGGGCAGGAGCACAGGTTGCAGGAGGGAGGAGCTTGGAAGAGTGCCAGGGGGTTCACTATGCACCAGTAAGGGTACCTCCTGCTGGCCGCTCTGGGGATTAACTCTTTCAGCATGACTCCCTCTTCTGGTGGTTTCTCAGCCCGTCGCCTCGCTCTGTCGCCCTGCGGGCCCTCTCTCACTCCTCATCTTCGTAGCTTAGCCCTCTGGCCGAATCACAAGAGTCCTCCCCTTCCAGGCCCGTATCCATCCTCTGCAGCGTCCCAAGCCGTCCTTAACTCCACTGCCCTGCCTGAGCCTCTTCTTCAGTGGCTGGGATGAACCTGGACAGTCTACAAGATCATTGCGCAGATTGTGCCACTCGTTCAGTAGCTGATAGGGGAACACAGACCTGCCCTCTACTCAGGGGCAGCTCTAGGTATTTTGCCGCCCCAAGCACGGCAGGCTTGCCTGTGGAGGGTTCCTGGTCCCGCGAATTCGGCGGCAGCCTGTGGGAGGTCTGTCAAAATCGCGGGACCAGCGGACCCTCCACAGGCAAGCTGCTGAAGGCAACCTGCCGGCCGCCCTCGCAGTGCTGGCAGGGCACCCCCCATGGCTTGCCGCCCCAAGCACACGCTTGGCATGCTGGGGCCTGGAGTCGCTCCTGCCTCTACTGTGGGTTCCAGTCTAAGGGCCCAATCTCTGGCAGCCAAGGCGTGTACTACCCCAAACCTTCCTGCTTCTCCCCTGGACTACTTCTGCCTTGCCTATCCCAGGCTTGCATTCTCCACCCCTACCGCCTGGGTCTGCAAGACAAACTCTTCCTCTTTGGTCCAAAACCCCTTTCTCATAGACTCATAGACTTTAAGGTCAGAAGGGACCATTATGATCATCTAGTCTGACCTCCTGCACAACGCAGGCCACAGAATCTCACTCATCAACTTCTATAACCACAATTTGAAGACTTCAATAACTCAGGCATAGGTTAGGGGTTTGTTATAGAAGTGGATGGGTAGGGTTCTGTGGCCTGCTTTGTGCAGGAGGTCAGACTAGATGATCATATTGGTCCCTTCTGACCCTAAAGTCTATGAGTCTATGAGTCTATAACAAACCCCTAACCTATGTCTGAGTTACTGAAGTACTCAAATTGTGGTTTGAAGACCTCAAGCTGCAGAGAATCCTCCAGCAAGTGACCCGTGTCCCATGATGCAGAGGAAGGCGAAAAACCTCCAGGGCCTCTGCCAATCTGCCCTGGAGGAAAATTCCTTCCCAACCCCAAATATGGCGATCAGTTAAACCCTGAGCATGTGGGCAAGACTCACCAGCCAGCACTCAGGAAAGAATCCTCTGTAGTAACTCAGATCCCAACCCATCTAACATCCCATCAGAGACCACTGGGCATACTTACCTGCTGATAATCAAAGATCAATTACCAAATTATTTGCCAAAATTAGGCTATCCCATCATACCATCCCCTCCATAAACTTATCAAGTTTAGTCTTGAAGCCAGATATGTCTTTTGCCCCCACTACTCCCCTTGGAAGGCTGTTCCAGAACTTCATTCTTCTAATGGTTAGAAACCTTCGTCTAATTTCAAGTCTAAACTTCCTAGTGTCCAGTTTATACCCATTTGTTCTTTCTCTCCCTTATTCCAGGGAAAGTGAGTTTAGCTTTCCATCCTGCAGCATCTTTCTGCTACCAGCTCCCTGTTTTAGAGAAACTCTTCCTGTTCTTGCACAGCTGAGCTTTCCCTAATTAGGGCTTCCCTCTCAGCCTTAATTCTCCCAGATTGCAGCCTAACAGGTTAATTGGCCCCTCTGGCCTAGATTAACCCCTTCAGGGTGAGTGTGGGGAACGTACTCCATCACAAGGAGGCACCAGAAAGTCAGTCTGTGTGCACATGGCTGGAATGCCAGCTGCAGTTGCAACATCTTTGTAAATAAGTCACTTAATAAAGCACCAGTCTAGTTTTAGAAACATAGCGTCCTCTCACGTTAGTATCCATGGTTCAGAGTCTTAGAATTCAAGGCCAGAAGGCACTGCTACATCATCTAGTCTGACCTCCTGTATGTCACGGGCCACTATCACCACCCAGCACCTGCATATTAAACCCAAGAACCAAAATTAGACCAAAATATTACAGCCCACAGGAGACTAGACTATTATGTGACACCGGAGGGATGTAGTGGATCAGTGCTCAAGACTCAAAAAAATGATTAAGTGAGATATACCCAGATAATCCTGGCAAGTGACCCATACCCACATGCTGCAGAGGAAGACAACAGCCCCCCCAAGATTACTGCCAATCTGACCTTGGGGAAATTCCTCCCTGGCCCCAGCAGATGGCCCATATGGTGTTCAGTTAGCCCTGAGTGCATGAGCAAGAACCAGCCAAGTAAACTCCTGAGAGAGAGAGAGAGAGAATGCTTGGTACCACCTCAGAGCCCTGGCCTTCCCCATCCTATGACCCATCTCCAGCCATATTCATCTCTGATGCTTCAGAGGAAGGAGATTTAAAAAATAAAAAAGATAACCCCTTCCAGAATACATTGGGGGGGTGGGGGATCCCTTCCTGACCCCACCAGGTGACTGGCTAAAACCCTGAAGCATGAAACCAGTCTGAGCTGTATCATCCTTCTGCACAGTCTCAAACTGAGTGACTTGCTGCTTTTTCATAGACTCAGGAGGCTATGCAGTGGGACGGATAGTATCAAATGTAAATTAAGGCCCTGATCATGCAAAACACTTTAGCATGCGATTTTGCTGGACTAAATATCATTCTTTTTACTTACGTTTTCACCAAAATGCCTAAATACCCCAGTCAAACCAACCAATGCTAACATAATTATTTCAGATTTATGGGTATCCAGATAGACAAAGGCCATCATTCTGAATTAGGCACATGAGTTCTGTAAAATGACTTGCTCTTCATGGCGGTCATCTTTATGCTACTTAAAGCCCACGTATCATCACAATAAGCTCTCATGGATGATTTTTCTCCATGCCACCTAGTGCCTCTTCAGTCTCTTCACTCTTTTCTTCCCTTAATAATAATAATAATAATAATAATAATAATAATAAAACCTGAACAGTAAAAACTTGAGTGCTTTTTAGCCCTGGAAAACTCTGTAAGGCAGTCACTGAAAAATACATTAAATGGTGTATTTTGTAGCACTTTTTTCTGCATAAAAAGTTTATTCTAGCCATAAAAACCTAGGGCAGATTCAGCTGCTGGAATGACAGCTGCTATGTAATAGGAATATCTATGGCCAATAGTAAACTTTGTTAATTTCAAGAGTCTCTAATCTCCTACTGCATGTCTGTGAGATGGCCCGTGCAGTGATGGAGTCTGCCATCGGGTCTGTGCTGGTGCACCCGGGGGTCACGTGGGGCCCTGCTGAAGTCAAAAGGGCTGAGCACAGATTCGGTTGCAGGATCAGGGCCCAGAATGGCACTTGAAAAGGTAATGTTCTCCTGTGGGCTTAGAGTCTGAAATCTAGGGGGAACATTTGATCTCACTGCCAGACTGTGGTTTTCATGGGCATCCCCAAAGGAAGTTCTGACTGGGCCCTGTATCCTCTTGGGGAGCCCTGCCTGTCCCAGCCGCCCTGCGGTCCCCTTGCTGGGATCAGAGTGTGATTTCATTGCTGAAAGGTGTATCAATGCATTGGGGGATAGGCTGTACCCTCAGCCTCCTCCTTGCCACACCCCACTCCACCCTTCAGGAATCTCGCTGATCCATGACGTGAGAGCAGTGCTGATGACCTGCAATGGGATTATGCCCAGTGCCTATGCCTATGCCTCTTTGTGTGCTCTCCCCTTAGACACTCATTCAGATCCATGAATCCCTCTTTATGGTCTGTTCTGGTGTTATCAATAACAGGGCTATCCCTAGGCGGGTGCGGGACCAGGGGCGGAAGTGACAGATTCGTCTCTTCCGGGACCAACCATGGCAGCCAATGGCATTGGCCTGGGGGTTCCCCAAAGTGCAGAGCAATCACCTCGATTCACCACCTTTTTAGGGCACTGATATAAATGTATATATGGGACTTACTGATTTTAAAGGAGTTGTTTTATCAAGTGGAAAGCGACTGTCTCTGGGTTAATTACAAGGACATTTTCACAAAGGGAATAGTGAGCATGTACATTTTGTGGGTGAAGTTTATATTTGTATTTCCATCCGAGCTAGAAACGCCTTCCGTTGATCTCTCCCAGGATGTATTTTCCTAGTAATGAATGCGCATTACCTTGTTTTCTGATCGTGGTTCACAGGCAGGGAGCCTGGTGCTAAAGAAACTGTAATTATGCTAGAAATTTTGCTGCTGCATTTTGAGATTCAGCCTTGGGAGTCATTTGGTGACTGTTGAAAGGAGAATGGGCTCTTCCTTGTCATGGCAATGAGAGCTGCCCAGCCAAACACATGCCAGTGGCGACAGGGATACGAAAGGCCAACCTTCCTTTATTGCTAAGTGCAATACAACAATAATCACAGCAGCTCTGTAGAATCAGGCTGACTTTGACTTTTAACTCCCAGCCCACGTTTCGAAGCAGGCAGGGGGGCATTCATCTTGGGTACAGCTGTTCATTTTTCCCGAGAAGTCACTGAACACAGGCTAGCCGACAAGAGGAAGGAGGAGGCAGCTTGGTACTAACAGAGAGAGATACAGATAAGGCCTGCCTCACACTGCACGGCGGCCTCTCTGCGGTGCTCTGATTGTCCTGCATCGCAGGTCTGTCTCATTCAATGGCAGTGAGATGAAACCAGTCACATGGCCATTGCAGCCTTCCACAAAGGCCGTCCCTGCTTCTGCAGTTCAGACCATGTTCCCTGTGTGGCACCCAGGCCTGTCTCATGCTGTCCTAGAGTGCTGTATGCTAGCTAGCCGTGCTCAAAGCAGGGACACACTGACGCTGATGTTGTTGGTAACAACAGAATTAGGAGGGTCTCTGACACTTTTTTGAAAATGTGCTTGAAGAGCATGAGAAATGTGACACCACGTCACAACAGCCAGGGAACTGCACAGTGAGGAGCGGTGCTAATCTGGGAATAATGGCCTCTGACAGAACGGCAGCTGCCTTCTGTCCATTTGTGTCACTGCATGATTAGCATGCCAACTAGGTTTGGTACTTCTGTGGTTTTTATGATTTGTTTAAAAAAAAATCCTTCCTGAAAGGTTCTTTAAAATACATATTATTTCATCCAGGAGATTGGAATGACGACTCCTTCAAATACATATTTACATAGGCAACAACATCTTCTAAATGTCTGAAAATAAATTATACAATTTGATAAATAATACATGTGATTATGTTTGGGTGGGTTTTTTAAACATATGTTGTTGTTTCCCCCAGCAGATGGGAATAACTCCTTTGCAGCTGCTCCCATCAATCAGGTAAACACGTATTTCCGACAGTCACAGAGAAGGATTCTTGTATATTTCAGTCGTGTGCCTCGAGCAGTCAGCGTGAAAGGACAATGGAATGATCATACGCAATCGCTTGACTAGTCTGCTAGGGCCAAACGTTTCAAGGGCAGAGGCACACTTGGGCTGCAGAAGTGTGTGTATATGGTCATCAACAGGCAGGATTGAACCTGGGACCTCTGCAGCTAACTGCCTGAGCTAAAAGCCACCATGACCTTTAACTGAGGCTGTAACAGAGTCAATAATTTCTAAGTGGTCTCAGTGCCACAGAGGGGACAGAGCACCACACCTAGGAGGTGTGGGTTACATAGAGAGGCAGGGACACTTGCATTCATGGGGAATGTAGTCATGTATGTAGTGGCAACTGAGATGCTGAACTTGAAATTAGCAGGCTCATTTGCCTACCTCCCGGGGAGTTGTGAGCATAAATACTTCAGACGAGTGTGAAACACTACCGATGAAAAGTGCTGTATAAGAGGGAGGTATTATTGCTGTTTCCAGTTTACATTCAAGCATCATTTGATTGCACAAATGCTGTGTGGGTCTCGCGCTCTGTATAGACAGATGCTTGCTCTGCCAATGCATCTTTACCTTTCATTTTAAAAAACATATTCTTAAGCCTTTTTATTATGGACATCTCTCTGTGTCTGCCTGTAGCCTTTCTACAATGCCAGTCACCATTGTATCCAAGGCTCTTTGTGTGTGCTTCTGTGCTGCATGACGTCCTTTGCAAGTAGGTCAGAGGGCTCTTTTCAATGTGATCAGCCTCCGCTTTCTGTCCATAGACAGAGAAATGCCCTATCTGACTGGTAACGGGAGGCACTGATGGTTATGAATCCTTAGCACTTACAGTTTGAGAGTGTCTCACTTTGGCAGAAGTTTCACCCACGTGCCAGAAATTGACTGTAAGTAGAACCTGAGGGGAGAATGAGGATGGGCTGTGCAGCACGCACACCTGTGTACAACCAGCCGTATTCCAGACTCCCTAGAGCCAGGGCTTAATTTGTGCCAGGGCTTGTCAGCGTTGAGCCTTGGCACCTCTGGGCTTGGCAGTTCATAGCCCTGGCACCTCTGGGCTTGCTGCTTCAGGTTGGAATGTAAAAAAATTCTCTGTGCCCCAGCACCTCTTTGCTTGAGTCCTGGCACTGTTTTCATTACAAATTAAACACTGCTGCTCAAACAGTTCTTTCTGGTCAGCTCTGTCCTCCCCTAACCACCCTTCCTGTCTCAGAAACTGCAAAGCCAGTGCCCACTCCCATGCTGAAACCCTGTCCTGAAGCTATGGAGCCAGCCCGAGCCTTTCTTCCTACTTCTCACCGTGCCTTTCCTCTAGTCTCTCTGTTTTTGGTTCTGGACTTGCTTGTTGGCCCTCTCCAGAACTTCAACCGTGATTTCATCATGGAAACACTTCTATTTGAAATGGTCCATGAAAGTACACTGGGCTTCTGCTGCAGTGTGGGTGAGCTGCGGCGGTCCTATAGAGGTAGAGAGCTTGGAACAGGACGAGACACAGAGGGTTATTGTCTCAAATAGCTCAGGGCAGGCACACAGAAAAAAATCCATGTGGAATTTCAAGGACAGAAATGATACTTTTCCGACCTGAACTTCAGTATATTGCGAGAGGGCTGCTTCAAGCCACAAAAGCTCCCTGGGCCCAGCCAGGTTAAACACAGCAGAAGAATTGCAGGCACAATGGTAAATGAAAAATGCAGAGCTGCTTTTTGAATTTTATAAAATTGCAGCACTACTTGGGGAGGATGGGTGGTGGAAAGAGGAAGTAGCGACCATCAGTGGCTATGCTATAAAAAGCTTGTTCTATGATTTCAGGCCTTCCACATTGTTTATGACAAGGTCACATGAGACAGTATCAAAAGCCTTACTAAAGTCAAGCCACACTACATCTACCACTTCCCCCCTAGCCACAAAGCGTGTTACCCTGCACAGAAAGCTGTCAGGTTGGTTTGGTTTGACATGATTCATTTTTGACAAATCCATGCTGACTGTTACTTAGCACCTTATTATCTTCCAGATGTTTGCTTAATTACTTCCTCCATTATCTTTCTGGGTACTGAAGTTAAGCTGACTGGTCTATAATTCCCTGGTTTCTCCTTATTCTTTTTTATAGATTGACACTATATTTTCCCTTTTCCAGTCATCTGGACTCTCATTCATCTTCCATGACGTTTCAAAGGTAATCACTAATTATTCTTCCTATTATTTCTTCCTGCTCTGTGGGTCTGGTATGTCTAGGAATGGCCTGTAGCGTGGGGAATAATTTGGTATTCATATGACTGTCTCATGAGTAGCATAAAATATATAGAATTGAAATGATGAATTACAAAAATATTTGTCCTTGGGGGCCATTTTCCCCCCACTTTATTCAGACAAATAGTCCCATTGAGGTGTCCATTCAGCTGAGCAATAGGAAAAAGATTTGTCCACAGTTTCAGATGTCTAGAAATTATCCCTATTCTGAGGGAAAGATAGGCATAATTTGAATCAGGGGTATAAATATACAGCACTGTACTGTAGATCTAAATATGTGCTGTTCCACTTCCTAAAGTACTTCGGATAGGAGCTAACGAATGGCTACACACAGTAATGTAAGTACGATGCACTTTAACATGTTCTAAGGTTCCCTTCTTTGTTTCACCAAGTAGCGAGCAAAAGGTGGGACAATTTATCTAAGAGTATTAATATTTGTCTTGTGGTAGGATTCAGTGTGCTAGGTGCTGTCCACAAACACAGGAAGTCCCAGTCACTGCCCTGCAGGCTTTTCAATCAAAGGACTTCTCTTCAATAGGTATTTGGCCAAGCAAAGAGAGGATCTATACTCCATGGCATTGCTCTGTTTTGTCTGTCTGTAATGTGATCACTCTTGAATATCAATTGCTCAATTCCAAAATTTCTGCGAAGGTTCTAGGCATCAATAAGAAGAAAGCCTATTCATTCAGGTAGAAATCAGAAAACAGGAAAAACCTGATTTAGAGGAAAATCTGGTCCACGAACTGCCTGGTGCTGCAGGTAGAAGGGTTTTGTGTTCTGGGGAACAACATGAAAGAACTCCAGGTTTCTAAAACTAAACTGGCATTTTATTCAGAGAACTATTGACAGAGATGTTGCCACTGCAGCTGACATTGCAGCCATGTGCACACAGACTGACTACCTGAAGTCTCTTGAAACTTGTGCTCCTCCCTCCAATTTCCATGCAGTTTCTACATGGAGAATTCTCTCTGGCATCCACTACTGCTAATATATTACAAGCAGCAGCTTAACATGCTGCTTTCTCTCTGGGTTATAGTTTGGTTTGCAGAAGCAATGAAGGATGCAACCCTCTAGTTTAAATATGTTTTAAATTCAATTTTAATTAACTAATGGATTTTATCCTTGCAACAACCCTGTAAGGGAGGGAAGTGCTATTATCTCCCACATTAACACAATGGTATAGTATGCAGGCCATTTTAAACAGGGAAAGGTTTAATTACAATAAACACTATTCGAAACAGTACATTGTCTAGCAAAAATTTGGTCAAAATCTCCTAAATTATAGCCAGAATAGTTCACAGTTGAATGGTCCTTTGGATTATTAAAGTGATATATTAAAGCAATTGCCCAATTCAGCTAGGCCATAAAGATTGTGACAGAAGGTGTCCTTGTTCATCTGTTGATAGCAGACTGCATTCATTATGGTCTCTGCTACTGCAGATATTAGGTGTTCTTCAGGACCTAGTCTAATTAGAAAACAAACACAGGATGATTCGAAGAGAGTCCATAAAAAAACAAACTGCCAAAAAGAGCAGCAAAAGTACAAGCTGGCTAATGGTTTATTTAAATTATGAGGATTCAAAAAGTGGCAGAATGAGCCGACAGGAGAGAGCTTTTCAGACTGCAGTCGTAGGTGTTAAAATATACTCTTCTGGGGTCTGCTCTGTGAATTGCAAAGTACAATACATGCAACCTGCTGTGTAATGATTTATTCATCTTAGCCGTTATTTATTAATATACAAAAACCCTTAGGTGGTGAGGCTTAACTCCTCTCGGGATCATTATATGGTTTCATGGAGCTATATAAATTACCAGCCCAAATGATTCCTGTGATTCTTATTTCTAAGAAACTGTAGCACAAAGGGCCATTAATTAGCTCATCTGCAACTATGAGAACAGGCTGTACCAAAGCAACAATTGATACCACAAAAAGGAGTATGTATCTGGGGACACTGTGCCAGGTTAAAATGAAACTGCATTGCCTGATGGCAAAAAGATGGCATTTAGTGACAATTAACTCAAGAAAAATTACTAGCTCCAGTTACCAGAGTTTACTCACCTTAGGGTGAAACCCACCCTTGACCCCCATATTTAAAGGTTGGGCCACGCCTTGAATCTTGTGGAGTTATAGTCCCTCCAGAGCTCTTAAATGTGTTTTTAATATTTACTATATAACACTGGATGTTCCTGTTATCCAAATAAACAGCCAATTGTTGTTCAGTCCAGCTAAGCTCTTGGTCTCACTGACATCATGTGACAATGAGGTCCATTCCTTAACTACCTGTTGTGTGAGAGGATATTTCTTGTTATCAGTTCTGAATGGTCTCTTGTTCTTTTGTTTTGAGACAGGGAGAACAGGAGCTCCCATTCTACCCTCTCTAAGCCATTGATTATGTTGTATTTTTTAATTGTGCCCCCTCTTAAGTGATACATTGCATCATGGGAGTTGTAGTTTGTGAGCCTGACGTCCCTTACAAGCTTGACTCCCAACCCTGACTGCACTGTATCTCCCAAAATGGACCCACAGGCATGTGATTCCCATGATGAACCATGCAGCTCACTCAGGGGTTATTTGCATCACATTATGAGACGATGTAGTCCTCCAGGGAGCCCAGCCTATAGAAGAGAATGAGGGGCCCAGACTATAATTCCTACAAGGCAATGCACTGACAGAGAAATGCAGTTTCCTGTTTTGCTCAACAGATTCAAAACTCAGTGTTTCAGGTCAATCAACAAAAATATTCTGATTCAGCTTGAAATGACAGAAAAGTGAAATGTTTCTTTTTTTATTTTTTTTTGCAAAATAATTTTTTGTCCTCCACAGATGCTGCATCTTCTATGAGCAGATTATTCCAATGAGCTGAATTTACGTATTAGGGTTTTTTATTTTTTGCTTTTTTTAAGCTCCGCTGCACACTAAGTAGAGGTTTTGATTGAATTGTCTGCAGTACTGCTCAGGTCCCTTTCTTGAGTTGATAGCAATCTTTTTAGAAGCCAGTAAGACTATGGGTAGTTCAAATTTTTCAACCCAGTGTGCTTTTCTCTATAGTGAATTTCTTCTGACATCCACCTCCCCTTTCACCCAGCTTTTGTGAGATCCCTCTGAAATTCCCAGCAGTCTTTTCTAGTCCTGGCTAATCAAAATAGTTCTGTGTCATATGCTTACTTTACCTCCCCTCTGTGCAGACCATTAAGAAATGCACAGATTTATTAATCAGATGTAGAATTGATCCAACTGGCACTGTGGTTTATTTATCTTCCTACAGTATAGGCCCACTCTTAACTTTCTAGGATGGATTTATTTTTTACTCGCTTAATAGATAATACCAATCACTGTGGTTGGCACAAATATTGTGCACAGTGTGTGTATCTTGCTGACAACCCATCTGCTGGTAAAAGTTTTAGGACAGATATCTGAGTGGCAGATATTTATACACTGTAATCAAGTCACCCCTCTCAACATTCTTGTTGTTGAGTCTATCACTAGAAGGCAGGCTTTCTAATCCTTAATCATTCTCCTGGTTCTTCTCTGAACCCTCTCCAATTTATCAGCTTCCTTCTTGAACTGTGGGCACCAGAACTGGATGCGGTATTCCAGCTGTGGTCACACCAGTGCCAAATACAGAGCTAAAATAATCTTTTTGCTCCTACTCGAGATTCCCCAGTTTATGCAAATCAGGATCACATTAGTCGTTTCAGTCACAGTGTCACACTGGGAGCTCACGTTCAGCTGATTATCCACCACAGCCCCAGATATTTTTCAGTCACTGCTTCCCAGGAGAGAGTTCCCCATAGTGTAAGTATGACCTACGGTCTTTGGTCCTAGAGATATACAGCTACATTTAGCTCTATCCAAATACATATGGTCTGTTTGTACCCTGCTTACTAAGTGATTCCAATTACTCTGTATCAGTGGCCTGTCCTCTTCATTATTTACCAGTCAACCATTTTTTGTGACTCACAGCCTGACGTAAAGACTTGTTCCTCTCTTGCAATGAGTGAATTATTTCAGGATGGACTGGAATTCAATTCATCTGAGTTCAGACAAACAAAACCAAAAGAACCTCAGATATGATTATTCTTATTTCTTTATTTTTGCAAGTAGATTTACATTTTACATAGAATAAGTTCAAATAACCAAGCCAATACCATGTGTCTGGGTTCAGATTCCTTACTTTGGCCCTCCATTCTTTAGACACCCAGATTTGCTGATATACCAGGCACAAGTTAACTAGGTCTGACTGTAACAGGTTACCGAAGAGAGCTTGCATCTGGCATGAGCCAATTATTAGAGTAGATAATAGGATCCCTTCAAGCCTCCAGCCCTGAGTCACAGAGATAGCTGCTCAGTTAAGCCTTTAGAATCCCTCAGAAGTTTTTACAATCAGGTTCTAAAGTTCATCTTTTTAGAGAAACTCTCATAGTGTGAATGAGTTGGGGAGCTTTTTTAGTGAAAGTATAAAAGTTCCAGAATGTCTCAATGGTATTTTAGCATTGAGCCCTAGACTCAGCCATGTAAAAAAACAAGGTGCATGCCGTTCTTTTTCTTTTTCTCTTTCTTTTTCTCACATTCTCTTCAGAAGTTGCTTAGCATTCCTCTTGGATAGGTCCCTGTTGTAGGAATAAATTTAAGCTTTGAAAATCTATGGATATAATGACTTGAGCAACGAAGAATAGAAGCAGCCAAAGAGCAAGACTTCACTCTCAGATCCCCAAACCTCTTCAACAGCCTCCCTTTCCCCCAAAGCAACAACTTGGTCAGTAGTGCATCAAATTATGACCCCCTTTTAAAATATTAAAATTGGATATATTGGAAGATCCATGGGAATGACACTGTCAAAAAGATAAATAGAATTCTAAAATATGCAACAATGAGAGATGAGAGGAGGACGGCATTTCTGGTTTTTATAAAAATCAATTATGCTGTTAAATATTTTTGGAAATCTTATAGTCAAATCGGGTAAAAAATTACTCTCATGCATGAAATGATAGAACAATGAAATGTATCAAATGAGTATTGAACATGTGTGTGTCATAGCGTAATGATCTCACCCTTTAATTAAATGATAATTTCTAAAGCGGTCAAGTAAAATCATGCCATATTTTTGCACAGTTTGGTTCTCTTTGGCTATCAAGCTGACCTGTACTGCTTGCTGAGCCTGGACTTTATTTCCAATGCCTGTGACAATCACGTGTGTGATCTATGATTACCCCTCTTTTGTTTTTGTCCGGTATGTAAGAGGCCCTTCCTTCAGCCTTTGCTCAGGTATAAATGTTGTGAACACTTCAGCACTGGGTCCCCAGACTGAAATTAAAAAAAAAATAAACAGAAAACAATATATGAGCCAAAGTCTTCTGGGTATCTCTCTAGAGTATCAGGCAAAGGCCTCTATCCCACAGGAAGCAGAGTACCCTCCTGTACTTTCAACTCCTGGTCAAGAACAAATCATGTAAAACCAACCTCATTTCCTTCATTGATGGGGTTACTGGCCTACTGGCTGATGGGGAAGGAGTGATACACCTTGATTTTAGTAAGGTTTTTGACACAGTCCCACATGACATTCCTATAAGCTAAATAGGAAGATGTGGTCTCTAGACTACATTACTACATTACTATAAGATGGGTGCACAACTGGTTGAAAGACCACACTCAGCGCGTAGTTATATGGAGCCAATCAATTCATTTTATCATTGAATTGTGTTATTGTCAGGTGAACCCATATGGTATGTCATATATACTCAATGTGTGAGGCATAGATAGATATAAGTAGGAGAGGAGTATAGGAGTATAAGATTGACAAGTATTTAGGAGCAATGAGTTTCTATTAGGTATGTAAGTAAAGCAAGGCTGGAATGCAACAGACTAAGGCCTGTAATATTTCAGCTTAGCCACACTAGGCCTCAGGCTTCAGGAGGCTTGACAAGAGTGAGTGACCTAAGACTGACCCTATGCCAATAAATGCACAAGATTACTGTAAAGGATGTACCTGATTGTGACATCATGGAATGTTAACAGAATCCTAATAATAAAATAGGGGAAATAAGAAAACCACCTATGAAAAGTGGGGCATGGCAAAATTTGTGGTGTTTGGAAATACAGATAAGGAAAAGGAGGTTGGAACCCTCATGCATATGCATAAGGTGTTAGGCATGGTCAGAAAAACAAGATAAAAAGGTCCCCTGGTCAGGTTAAAGTAGGAAGATGCTTAGGGGAAACCTCATTGGGAAGATCCCAGCAGGAACCAGCCCTCTATCAATGACTACCTGTTGAGAGATGCACCAGACTCTTTAGTATCTTTGAGTATGTGAGTATGAATATGGCATTAGTTACTGTGTGGACACTCTTAGGTTTTATATATTTGTTTGTGATTGTAATCTTAATCATCTGCTTAGCAAAAACTTATAAAAGAGACAAGATTTCTTCTTTGTGACTGTGTGCGTGGTCACAGTCTTCATTCTTTGTGTGTTCCTAGAGCCTCTAAATCTGAGGTTGATTTCCACCCTATTGATCATAAAACCATGGCCACACAGGAGCTGGATTCACTATAATTCACCACAGAACTATCAATTCAATTTAAAGTATAGTTTACATATCAATGGTTTGTGGTCAAACTGGGAGTGGGGGTGCATTTGGTAGAGTCCTGCAGGAATCTGTCCTGGGTTTGGTACTAGTCAATATTTCCACCAATGACATGGATAATGGAGTGAAGAGTAGGCTCATAATATTTGCAGATGACACCAAGATGGGAGGCATTGAAGGATTTTGGAGAACAGGATTAGAATTCAAAATGACCTTGACAAATCGGAGAATTGGTCTGAAATCAACAAGATGAAATTCAATAAAGACAAGTGTAAAGTATTTCACTTATGAAGAAAAAAACTCAAATGCACAGCTATAAAGTGGGGGATAACTAGTTAGGTGGTAGAACTGCTGAAAAGGATCTTCTGGTTTCAGTGGAACAGAAATTGAATGAGTCAATAATGTGAGACACCTGTGAAAAAGGCTAATATTTTTTGGTGCATATTAACAGGAGTATTTTGTACAAGACACAGGAAGTAACTGTCCCGCTCTGTTCAGCACAGGTGATGCCTCATCTGGAATATGTGTCCAGTTCTGGGCACCACTCTTGAAGAAGGATGTGGGGAAATTGGAGAGAGTCCAGAGAAAGCAACAAAAGATCAAAGGTTTAGAGAACCTGACCTCTGAGGAGAAGTTTTTAAAAAGTTCACTTGTTTAGTCTTGAGAAAAGAAGACTGAGTGGGGGACTTGATAACAGTCTTCAAATCTGTTAAGGGTTTTTGTAGAGAGGATGGTGATCAATTGTTCTCCATTTCTACTGAAGGCAGGACAAGAAGTAACACACTTCCTCTGTTGGAAGGGAGATTTAGGTTAGATATTAAGAAAATTTTTCTAGCTAAAAGAATAATTGAGCTCTGGAGCAGGCTTCCATGAGAGGTTGTGGAATCCCCATCACTAGAGGTTTTTAAGGACAGGTTGGACAAACACTTGTCAGGGATGGACAAGGTTTACTTGGTTCTGGGCTGGACTTGAGGTCCCTCTAGTCCTACATTGCAGTGATTATTTGTGATGGGGAGAGTTGAGGTGCAGCACCTTGTAAGATCAGGTCAAGAACAGCTGATTGCTGCATGCAGAGAAGATAAATCCAACTTTGTGGGGGTAGGATTATCTTTAGGACGAGTCTACAATTTAATAGCCAGTTCTAAGAATGAGTTAGCATAAAACTCAGCCATATGAGAGCATTGGCTACAGAGACAAGGCCACTGAATTAGCAAGTGTCTTATTTATAAATGTATAGAGCAGACCTGGAGGCTTTACATTAACACAGAGCAATAGAACAATTATTGGTGTGATTTTATGAAAGAGCAAAACATGCAGCTACCTGAAAATCGTCTGGAGACAACAGCTATTTCTTTCACTGAATGGCATCTAAACACCAAGTCCTAATGCTACAAATATTGAAGGCATTATTAAAATGGGACTTTTAATTTCATATTAAGATCATTTTAAAATTGGCATGCAGGAATTTAATTATGTGTAAGCCCCAGTCCTAGCAGTTTGCTGAAATTAGTTTCCAGGTTTTTTTTTAAGCACAGCCTTTAAGGTGTAATGTAACCTTTTGTATAAAGGGACTAAATGCTCTTAAATTGTTGGTTGTGTGGCAATTGTACTGACCTCTTTTAAGTAAATTCAGTGATACTGTACTCGCAGATTAGCATGAATTGCTACATGGAGAAGTAGCAAACATATCAGATTGGAGAGGTGCAAGCAAAGCTTCATCCATATTAATAAAGATTAAAGGGGTCAAATACACTCCAACCAATGTAAAGCCTGAATACCCCTCAGATACTGAAATAGCAGATTGCAGTGCCTCTGTGCTACTTGTGTGAGGTGTTAGGACCACAGATCCATGGACACTGCAGCCGCTTTCCTGCCCCAGCATGGTGCTCTGTGCAAGGGTCATGTGGAAGATGGGCAGCATGCTACTTCTGCCCATGGCTCCTCCATGAATGCACAAAAGGGCTGAAGTGTCCTGGGGGATGGTATCCTCCACACCAGGGGGGTGAAGTATCCTCTACAGCAGGATTCTAGTCTAGGCAGGTTCTTATTCTGCCATCTTCACTATAGGGTATGAGTGCTTGCCAGTCGTGCGTTAAGGGACGTGACTAACATCTGTTGTGTGGTTCTTTCTGTGGGTACATCTGCACAGCAAAGGAAGACCCACAGGGGCCCCCATGAAAGTTTTTCAGGGCCCCTGGAGTGGGGTCCTTCACTCGCTCCAGGGGCTGTGGAAAACTGTCGCAGGGCCCAGGCCCCCGGAGCTTCTTCCACTCTGAGTCGTCGGTGACGGCAATATGGCGGCAGGGGGTTCTTCGGCTCTGAGACGGAAGGACCCCCCGCTGCCGAATTACCGCCGAAGCAGAATCCACCTCCAAAGTGCTGGGTCTTGGGCGATAATTCGGAGGCGGGGGACCCCCACCGCGGCTCTTCAGGGCACTTCAGCGGCAGGTCCTGGAAAAGATGGTGTCAAAAAACAGATAGTTAAGGGTTAATAGAACAGGAGTACTTCATGTCTCTTTTGTCTGTAAAGGGTTAACAAATTCAGTGAGCCTGGCTGTCACCTGACCAGAGGACCAATCAGGGGACAGGATACTTTCAAATCTTGAGGGAAGGAAGTTTTTGTGTGTGCTGTTAGTTTTTGGTGGTGGTTCTCTCTGGGTTCTGAGAGTGACCAGACGTGCAACCAGGTTTCTCTCCAATCTCCCTGATACAGGCTCTTATAGATTCAAAATAGTAAGTACTAGGTGATAAAGCGAGTTAGGCTTATGTTTGTTTTCTTTATTTGCAAATATGTATTTGGCTGGGAGGAGTTAAAATTTGTATTTTGCTGAAAGGATTTTAATTAGTTCTTGTATACTTAGGCTGGGAGGGTGTTCCCAGTGTCTATAGCTGAAAGACCCTGTAACATATTCCATCTTAAATTTACAAAGATAATTTTTACTGTTTTTTCTCTCTTTAATTAAAAGCTTTTCTTGTTTAAGATTCTGATTATTTTTTTATTCTGGTGAGACCCAGGGGACTGGGTCTGGATCCACCAGGGAATTGGTGGGGAAAAAGGAGTGAAGGGGGAGAGAGAAGGAGGGGGGAAGGTGAATTTTCCTCTCTGTTTAAGATGAAGCTTGAGCCCAAGTGGAATGGGCAGTGGGGTGGCTAGCCAGAATGCGCACCAAATCAAAGCAGGCATGGATGCAAAACGTCACCCAAGATGAAATTCGCTGGGAGGAAACCGGCAGGCCCTTCATCTGGTCTGCCACCGCTACAAAGAGGTGAGGCGACTTTCAAAAGACGAGAGACCTGGGGACGTCTAGTGATTGCAGCTGTTGTTCCCGACGTGATGAGTGCGGCTTCGGGAAGAAGACCGGAAGGAAGATGTCTTGATTGACATGAAAGGCAGACACCACCTTAGGTAAGGAAGCCGGGGTGTGGTCGCAGCTGTACCTTGTCCTTATGAAACACTGTATACGGGGGGATCCACTGTCAGGGCCCAAAGCTCGGATACTCGCCTTGCTGAAGCAATAGCGACGAGGAAGGCTGTCTTCCAGGAGAGGTACAGCAGCAAGCAGGTGGCTAGCAGTTCAAAAGGAGGACCCATAAGCTTGGCTAGAACCAGATTGAGGTCCCAGGTAGGGGTAGGGCATCTAACCTGCAGGTACAAACGTTCCAAGCCCTTGAGGAACCTTGAAACCATGGGCTGAGAGAAGACTGATCGCCTATCCTCCCCTGGGTGGGAGGCGGAGATGGCTGCCAGATGCACTTTTATGGAAGAGACCGCTAGGCCGTGTTCTTTCAGGGACCAGAGGTAGTGCAGGACAGTAGGGACTGGTACCTGCATGGGGACAGTGTTACATTGAGCATACCAGCAGGAGAAACACTTTCATTTGGCCAGATATGTCAATTTAGTGGAAGGCTTCCTACTGCCCAGGAGTACCTGTTGGACCGAGACAGAGCAACGTAACTCGGACCGGTTTAACCATGCAGCAGCCATGCAGGGAAGAGACTGTAGGTCTGGATGGTGAAGTCTGCTGAAGTCCTGAGTTATGAGATCCGGCCAGAGTGGTAGGGGAATTGGGTCTGCCACTGAGAGGTCGAACAACATGGTGTACCTGTGCTGCCTCGGCCACGCTGGAGCGATCATGATCAGGCAGGCGCTGTCCCTATGGAGCTTGAGAAGGACCCTGTGGACCAACGGGAACGGTGGAAAGGCGTAGAGTAGAAGGTTGGTCCACAGTATCAGGAATGTGTCTGAGAGGGAGCCCGGGGAGCGCCCCTGGAAGGAGCAGAACACATGGCATTTCCTGTTCTCGTGAGAGGCGAAGAGGTCTATGTGGGGAAAACCCCACTTCCAGAAAACAGAATGGATGACGTCCGGACGAATTGACCACTCGTGAGACAGGAAGGTTCTGCTGAGCTGATCTGCCAGAGTGTTCTGAACTCCTGGGAGAAAGGACGCTACCAGATCGAGCGAGTGGGCTATGCAAAAGTCCCAGAGCTGAATGGCTTCCTGACAAAGGAGGGAGGAGTGTGCGCCGCCCTGCTTGTTTATGTAAAACATGGCCGTTGTGTTGTCCATGAACACTGATACACAACGGCCTTGGAGATGCTCTCGAAACACCTGGCATGCTAGACGAACTGCCCTCAGCTCCCGCACATTGATGTGTAAAGGTCAGCTCTTGAGCTGACCAGAGGCCTTGAGTGTGGAGGCCCTTGAGGTGGGCACCCCAACCCAGAGATGACGCGACCGTGGTTAAGGTGGTGAGTGGAATGGCATCCCTGCACAAACTAGGGTGGGAGTCAGCCAGCAGGTTAGAGAGCCTAAAACATTTGGGGGAACAGTGAGTATCGAGTCCAGGCTCTCCCGGCCAGGCCAGTATACTGAGGCAAGCCAGGTTTGAAATGGACGGAGGCATACCCTGGCGTGTTTGGTCACGAAGGTGCAGGCAGCCATGTGACCGAGTAGGCTGAGACAAGCGTGAGCCGATGTTGTCGGGAAGGTTTGGAGGCCTTGAATAATTGTAGCCATCGCCTGAAAACGAAGCTGCGGCAGGCAGGCTCTGGCCAGAGTGGAGTCCAGAATCGCCCTGATGAAGTCTATTCTCTGCATGGGTATCAAAGTAGACTTCTCTATGTTGATCATGAGGCCTAGGCTCCTGAAGAGGTCTTTGACGATGTACAGGTGATGTCTCACTTGTGACTCGGAGGTTCCTCGAATGAGCCAATCATCGAGATATGGGTAAATGTGCACCCAACGATGCCGGAGGGAGCCAGCGACTATGGTGATGCATTTTGTGAATACTCGCGGTGCCGTAAAAAGGCCAAATGGAAGGACTGTGAACTGAAAATATTGATGGTTTACCACAAAACGGAGGTACCATCTGTGTGGTGGGTAAATCATGATGTGGAAATAAGCGTCCTTCATATCGAGGGAGGCATACCAGTCTCTGGGATCCAAAGACGGGATAATGGTCCCCAGGGATACCATGCGGAACTTCAACTTTATCATGAATTCGTTGAGTCCTCACAGGTCTAGGATCAGTCGTAGACCTCCCTTTGCCTTGGGGATTAGGAAGTATCGGAAATAAAACCCCTTGCCCCTCAGGTCTTTTGGTACTTCCTCTATGGCTCCAATGGTTACGAGTGACTGGACCTCTTGTAAGAGGAATTGCTCGTGAGAAGGGACCCTGAAGAGGGATGAGGAGGGAGGGTGGGAAGGTGGGATTGAAACAAACTGAAGGTGGTATCCCAACTCCACCATGTGCAGGACCCAACAATCCAAAGTTAGGTGGGACCATGCAGGGAGGAAATGGGAGAGGCGATTGTAAAAGGGAGGAGAAGGATCCGGGAAAACAACTGGTGGGCCGTCCTTGGGTGTCTCATCAAAAGTTATGTTTGGGCCCCGTTGGTGGTTTGCGGGGGGGGCTGATTTTGCCCTGCTTGGGGCCAGACTGCCTCCGTCGATTCCCTCAGCCATGCCTCCTGCTGAAGTCCTGTCATGGCCTAGGCAGGGGGTAAGTACAGTGAGGCTGGGGCTGGAAGGTCCCGCATTGGGTCACTGGTGTGTGCATCCACAGTGAGTGCATTATTACGTGACTGTCCTTCAGACTTTGTAATCTGGGGTCAGTCTTGTCTGAGAAGCGCCCCTGGCCTTCAAAGGGCAAGTCCTGAATAGTTTGTTGTAATTCAGGAGGAAGGCCTGATACCTGGAGCCAGGAGATACACCTCATCATCACTCCTGACGCCAGAGTCCTGGCCGCAGAGTCTGCTGCGTCCAGAGAAGCTTGGAGGGAGGTTCTCGCTGCCTTCTTACCCTCCACAAGTAGGGCCTAAATTCCTGGCGGGACTCCTGGGGAAGAAGCTCCGTAAACTTCCCCAAGGACATCCACGTCTTATAGTTATACCTACTTAGGAGGGCTTGCTGGTTTGCCACCCTAAGTTGAAGGCCCCCAGCTGAATATATTTTGTGGCTTAGGAGGTCCATGCGCCTAACCTACTTGGGAGCAGGAGCTTGCTGGCCATGACGCTCCCTCTCGTTTACCGACTGAACTACTAGGGAGCAAGGAGGTGGGTATATGTAGAGATACTCGTACCCCTTGGAGGGTACCATGTATTTTCTCTCTACTTTCCTGGCTGTGGGGGGGATCGAAGCTGGGGATTGCCAAATGGTGTCCGTGTTTGCTTGAATAGCGCTGATAAACGGCAGGGCCACTCTAGTAGGTGTGTCTGCAGATAGGATGTCCGCTACAGGGTCCTCTATTTCTATGTCCACTACAGGGTCCTTCTCCACCTGCAGATTCATATTCTGTGCTACCCGTCTCAAGAGGTCTTGATGTGCCCTTAGGTCAGTTGGGGGAGGGCCAGAGGAGGATGTTCCTGCCACAACCTCGTCTGGTGGGAGGAAGAGGAGAGGCCAGGGACAAGAGGGTCCTGTGGGGGCTCCTATTCTTGAGGAGCGGCGTCAGACTCCGGTGGGACCTAGGTGTCTGCAGGTGATACCGAAGCCTCATCTGTACCCGGGGGGAGGGGCTTACGGTTGCCTCTGGTGCTCGGTGTTGTAATGAGGCAGACCGTGATGCAACTGAGGGAACACCTTGGGCTTGGTGGGGTTCTTGCTCGTGGCTCTGGCTCTCAGGAAACATATGGCTGGGGACATCCAAATCACGATCCTATGGATAGGAATGCTACCAGCCTATGATGACACTGAGGTGTGTCTTGACGGCCAAGGTGGTGCTAATAGACCCTAAGAGGGAGCCAAGTCTCGAGTTGGTCTTTCCCGGGACGGCACCGGGGAGCGGTACCGGGAGCTGTAATGGTACCTCGAGGGAGAGGGGGACCTATGACCGAAGCAGTGCCTGGAGGTCGATTGGGATCTCGAGTCCCTTCACCTGGAATGGCTGCGAGATGCACGGTGCCGTGAATGGTGCCGTGAATCGGATCGTTACTGTGAGTATCTGTCAGGTGAATGGGAGGCCGAGCGGTGCCGCGAGTGCGATCAGTACCGCGATGGAAAGCGGTGCCAGGACCGGGATCATCGATGGGACCGAGAACATCGGTGCGACCAAGATCTTGAACGATGCCTCTTGGCAGCTCCCAGAGATGGCGGCCTCAGCAAGGCAGGCTTGCCAATAGATTGGATGACTCGCACCGGCGGTACCAGGGGTTGAGGCAGCGCAGTCTCCATCATCGCAATCAACTCCCGTGCCGTGGAGGTCTCCGGCGTGTATGGGAAAGCGAGATCGACCACAGCGTGAGCTGGGGAGCTTTTGGGCAGCGGGCTCAATGGCCCTTGCAGGACCGGAATCAACAGTGCCGCACTCAGCGGTGCCGCCTCAGATGACGGTGCCGGGCGATCCATCGTTGATGGATGCTCCTTCTGTGATGCCGAAGCAGCCGGAGCGCTGTGTTGCTTCCTGGGCCGCGGGGACAGGGAGCGGTGCCGAGCAGACATCGGTGCTGGTGAGGGTCGGTGCCGTGGCTCCTTCGCAGTACCGGAGCGGTCCGGAGCCGAAGGAGCGCTCCTCACCGATACAGGCTGTTGAGCACTCGGTACCGACGTTGCAGGGCTAAGTGCTGCCTCCACGAGGAGCTGTTTCAGTGGAAAGTCCGGCTCCTTCTTCGTCCTCGGTTTAAATGATTACAGATGCGACACTTTTCAGGAAGGTGGGATTCCCCTAGGCACTTGAGGCAGCAGTCGTGGGGATCCCCTATTGGCATCGGCTTTTGGCACGCCGAGCACGGTTTGAATCCCGATGACCTGGGCATGAGCCCGGCACTGGGGTGGAGGAAAGGGGCTAATCCCCGATCCCCCCTCAACAACTATATATATATATATACACACAACAACTAACACTTACTACAACTATAAAACTTGAACTACAAGCACAATTAACAGTAAAGAACAACGAGTAGCTAGGGAGGTGGAGGTCAGCTAAGCCGCGCTCCACAGTTCCAATGACTGTCACGGGTGGTAAGAAGGAACTGAAGGGCCGTTGGGTCGGCAGGAGTATATATCTGGCGCCATAGCGGCGCCACTCCAGGGGGTGACCCAGCCGACTCACCGAATGTTGCTAGGGTAAAAATCCTCCGACGTACGTGCATGCGGCGCGCGTACACCTAATTGGAATCGATATGAACAAGCACTCAAAGAAGAACGGAAGGACCCCCCAGCTGCCAATTACTGCCAAAGCGGGGGGACCCCTCCGTCGAAGACCCCAGCCCCCTGAATCCTCTCGGCGGCCCTGCCCTGGCGCCTCAGCGCTTCCTGGACAGCGCTGCAGCCGCGTGGCTCTGGGGGGCCCTGAGCTCCGCCCCACTCAGAGCCACGTGGTAGGGGGGCGGGGCTGCGAGCTCTGGGCCGAGCGTCTCCTCCACTTACCAAGCGGCTCTGAGCGGGGAGGAGCTCAGGGCCCCCCCGGAGCCACAGAGCTGAAGAGCTGTTCAGGGCTACTTCTGGGCACGCGTGCTGAGGCTCTGGGAGGTGGGGATAAGTGGCCGGGGCCGGGGGGGGTTGGGTAAGGGGCAGGGAGTCCCGGGGACAGTTAGGGGACAGGGAGGGGGTGTTGGATTTGGGGAGTGGTCAGGGGACAAGGAACAGGATTGGTCAGGGATTCTAAAAAATTCTCATTCATTTGAAATGTTTAGCGGGGTTTTATTTGTTTGTTTGTTTTTGTTTTTCTGCTTCTTGGTGAAACAAGAACCAAAAAAGCCTCCAAGGTTTTTAATGTGTTGTTACCGCTCTACCCTGCCTCCTTTCTCTCCCTCTTTACCTTTTTCTCTCCCCACTCCGAGAGGGAAAAGGAGGTGAGGAGAAGGAAAGCCCAAGAGAGGAAAAGCTCAATAAAAACCATTTTTAAAGACTTAAATTAAAGTGGAAAACAAAAGCTGAATGAAAACGACATTTTTCTACACATTTTTTCTTAATGTTTTGATTGAACAAAAAAAATCACCCAGCTTTAGCTGTAACCGCACAGGCTTCTGTATGCTCCTTATGCCTAGCCTGAATAGCCCACTGGCCTGAGTTCAGTCTCATAGGGGGCACCTGCTAAATATGGCCTGCTTACCTTAACCCTCAGCTTCTCACCCAGCCTCTGTCCCAGTGCCTAGATATCTGGCTGAAACTGTTACTTTTGCTGGATGGCATGAGCACATTCCTCCTTCTGACCTATAACTGAGTAACTTCTTGGGCAAAGAAGAAAAATAGTGTATTTCTGTTCTGCAGATTAACCACGAGGTATTTCTACATTATTTTAGCCAAGTATGTGCTTGGCCTGCCTTCTATGGCTCAGTCAGGTGCAGGAAGGTGAAACAGTGGGTGAAAAACTGGATGAAGGACAGTAATCAAGGAATGGTTATCAATGATACACTTTCAAACTAGGGAAATGTGTCCAGCAGGTCCCACGGGGGTCCAGTATTATTCAATATTTTCATAAATCAATTGGATAATGGAGTTTAACGTTCACTTATGCAATTTGCAGATGACACCAGGCTGGGAGGGGTTGAAAGCACTTTGGAGGACAGGATTAGAATTTGAAGTGCCCTTGATAAATTGGAGGATTGGTCTGAAATCAGCAGATGAAATTCAATAAAAACAAGTGCAAAGTACTACACTTAGGAATGAAAAATCAAATGCATAACTACAAAATAGGGAATAACTAGCTAGGCAATAGTACTGCTGGAAAGGATCTGGGGATTATAGTGAATCACAAAGTGAATGTGTCAACAACATGATGCAGCTACAAAAGAGACTAATATCATACTAGGCTGTTAGGACATACGTTGCAACCTTGTGCAGTATCTCTCAGGATACATACTGTATTAAACCATTCATAGGCTTATGTGTGAGCTGGGGAATGGTCCCGCTATTGTGGGGAACTTTCCTGGCTTCTGCACTATCCCGGTGAAGTGGGCTAGCGGAAGGATCTGAGTCCTCGCTCCCACTTCCTTTACCCAAAGGCCTCCCTGCCCTTGAGGACTCCCCTTCCACTCTCCTGTCTGGCAGAGTCTTTGTAACCCCCAACAAGGCTGGGCCCAGGATTCCTGGGGGGCTCAACCCCCAACCCTGCTGTGGTCACCCAGGACAGGGGCTGTCCCCACTCCAGGGTACTCTCTTTGCACTGCGCACCTCCCTGACCCACTGATCATATCATACAATTTAAGGCAAATACTAGTTCTTTAACTAACAATTAATTTTAAAAAAGAATAAGGAAAAATGGGAAAGGTTAAAGGAAAACACATCATCCTGCTCTGTGGCAGGGATCATCACAAACAGTGTCTCTGGACATCAGGGCACTTCACAGTCTGTTCCTTGTAGGTCCCAGGCCTCCTTCTCAGGCCCTGGCTGTGCTGCAGGGATGCTGTGGGTCAGACAGTTGCTCTGGTGGTGGCCACACTCTCTCAGGCTCTGGGTGGCAGGACCCTTCTCCCCAGTGTCACCCCTGCTCTATCAGGGTTACGATCCCCCTCCAAGTCTGGCCTGCAGGGCCTCTTGGCTGAGGCGTCTCCCTGTGCTGGGCCCACTGCCCAGGGTCCCACTTGCTCTCCCCAGCTGCTCACCGCACCCGGCTCCGGACTGCTCCAGCCCCAGCTCCACTCTGCTTCAGCACGGCTGCTGCTGCTGCTCTGCCTCCAGCTCTCTGGGCTGCTTCTCTGGCCCCCCTGGCTCTGTGGCTGCAGCTCTGCTCCCAGCACAGGTCTGCTCTCTGAGCTGCTTCTGTGACTCTATCTCTGCTCTCACCTGCTTCCTGGGCTGCTTGTCTGGCCCCTCTGGCTCTGGTTGCTGCAGCTCCCCTCCCAGGGCAGGTCTGCTCTCTCTGGGCTGTGCTCTGGCTTTGGGGCTGCAGCTCTGCTCCCAGCAGTTCAGCTTGGGCCCCTGCTCTCTCCTTAGCTCGGCCCCACTCCGTCTCACTCAGACAATTCCAGCTCCCACGGAGGACGGGACCCACCCTGGCCTTCTGTCGCTTTGATTAGCCTGCCCGCCCTGACAATCAGGCTGACCTGGAGCCATTGTTCCTGGGGACTGTCAGTCTCAAGGTCCTGATTTGCCATCGATCCCTCCTCTTTTAGTGCTGGGAGCTAGTGACCAAACACCCCACTGAATGTCAGTGAGGGGATAGCAGTCCCCTTACATGTGTATCGCTGTGGGCCAGGGACTGTATGCAATTTGGGGCAGTGGAGGAGAGTGAGGGGCAATGATACCACAGCTCCTCCAAAAACTAAAAGCAGTGGACGGTGATTTAAGGTGAATCACTCAGGTTGTAAAGACCTCCAGAGAGGTACCATGCCTGGGGACGATTGCATAAACTGGTTCAAACTAGGTTTTCCAGAGGATATTTGGCATTAAAAGTCTGCTTGTAAACTGACTCAGGGCCTTGTGATTCAGCAAGCAGACAAGTCCTTCTGACCAAAGACGCAACCCTTCCAGAAGGGCTGGAAGAATTTTGGCTTACTAGGGCCCCCATCAGATTGAGCGGTGACATCTGATAAGCTTTTAGAGTGTGTCATAAACATACAGTTAAGGGTTAATTTGTCTTTTACCTGTAAGGGGTTAAGAAGATCACCCTGACCAACAGGACCAACAGGACCAATAAGAAGACAAGATACTTCCAAATCTGGGAGGGAGGAAAGTCTTTGTCTGTCTGTTGTTGTGTGTGCTTTTGCCGGAGAAGATCAAGGAGGCAAGCCATCTAACTCCATTAAGATTAAAAAGTTTTGGATTTTTTTAAGCAGAATTTTTTTATAGTTTCTTTAAACAATCAAACACAGCAAGCAGCAAATATTTGGCCACACACTTCTGAAACCCCAAATCATGTTCAGGTTTTGGCAGACTTATTTCAGTTTTTCAATTAAAAAAACCACAACAAATTTTGAAGGAAAGCAGACATTGTCCGTGATTTTTTCTGCTTTTTAAAAACTCCTAGTTTTCAATCCAAAAAATGTTTTGATGGAAAATATTTGTCCAACCCTTTTAATGAGCTTTAGTGCCTTTTAGCACTAGCTGATGCTGAGAACCAGTGATACCTTGCAAAGGTGACTTGAAAAGAAATTTTCTCAAAACTGGGTTTGCGCTGAGATGCAGAAGGTTTTTAAATTTTTATTTTTCCCAGGGCCGCCTGGGAGGGTGCAAGTGAGGCAATTATCCCCGGGCCCCACAGGGGCCCCCATGAGAATACAGTATTCTATAGTATTGCAACTTTTTTTTATGGAAGGGTCCCTGAAAATTGCTTTCCCCCAGGCCTCCTGAATCCTCTGGGCAGCCCTGCACAAACCCAGAATAAAGAGACAATCCCTGCCCCAAAGAGCTTCCAATCTGAGTGTAACATGAGACAACAGATGGGAAAGTACAAGGAGACAATGAGACAGTACTGGTCAGCAGGCGAGGCCGTGGTCTCAGCACACCAGCCACCCAGCCATTGCCAGGGTTTTGGGAGGTCTCATGGCAAACGAGTTTGAAGGAGGGAGCTGAAGGAGCACAATGAGGGAGCTTCCTGGCTGTCACAGGCATCTTCTCCCAAGTGTGAGGGTCAGCACAGGAGAACATGAGAAAGGATTTGTTTTGAGTACTAAATAAGTGAGTGATGGAGGCTGGTGTCATGGACCCATAGGAGGTAAACATGGACAGATTGAAAGCAAATGAGAGAGGATATGTAGAGTGGGGATTGACTGTGAAGGGCCTTGGAAGTGAAGATAGGTGGAAGTTGGAGCTGTGTGGATGGATAGGAAGGTCATATCCATGGCTACTTCTATGCTTGGAGCTAGGGGTGTGAATCCCAACCCTCCTGGACTCTGTGTGTATGTACTCAGGGAGGCTACCCGTGCCACTGTTCCCACGTCCCATGCTACCATGGCTACATTACTACCATGTTTAGTGCACCAGCTTCATAAGAGGTAGTGCAAGTACATCTGCTCATGTTGGGAATCACGCCCCCCTCAGCTCCAAATGTAGATGTTGCCTTCGAGATGTAGTACAGAAAGACTCTACAAGATTTACCCTGAATGTGAGGACCTAGACAGATGGTTGAGTTGAAGATGATGCCCAGATCATGGGCCTGAATGAGGAGGATGGTGGTGGTGGTGTCCCTTAGTGATCGAGAAAGAAGGGGTGAGGAGGCTGTGCGGTTAAAGATGAGGAGTTATATTTTGACCATGCTGAGCTTAAGCCACCATTTGGACATCCCGGAGAGATGGTTTGAAGTGGAGAGGAGGTCGGTGAATCGTCCACATAGGGGTGGTAGTTGAAATTGTGTTTGTAGATGAGATTACCGAGAGACAAGGTGTAGAGGGAGAAGAGAAGGGGACCGAGGATGAAGCCACATAGAAGGCTGGAGAGAAGATGAGGAGGATCCTCTGCAGGAATACACTGAATGAGTGATTAGAGAGGGAAGAGGTAAAGGGGAGACCAGAGGCATGGAAGCCAAGAGAGACGTGATCCCAAGAAGAATGTGGTAAATGGCTAAAAGCAGCTGAAAGGTTGGGGAGGATGAGGATGGAACAATGACTCTGAGCTTTGGCCAGGAAGAGGTCATCAGAGCCTTTGAGAGCCACCTCTGTGGAGTAGCAGAACGTTCCACTGGACCTGAGGAGCAGAGTTGACCAAATCCTCATTTTTTAGATATTCTAGGCTGTCATAAACAGATAGCTAAGGGTTAATGTCTCTTTCACCTGTAAAGGGTTAACAAACAGGGACCCAAACACCTGACCAGAGGACCAATCAGGAAACAAGATACTTTCAAATCTGGGTGGAGGGAAGCCTTTGTTTGTAGGTTTTGGGTTTGTGGGTTGTTCTCTCTGGGTCCTGGACAAGACTAGAGGTGCAACCAGGTTTCTGCCAATCTCCCTGCTACAGTCTCTTATCTATACAGAATAGTTAGTAAGTAAAAAAGGCGGTTATAGTCTTTTAACTTGTTTTCTTATTTGCATATGTGTACTTGCTGGAAGTAGCTTAAATTGTGTTTCTGCTGGAGAAAGCTTCTTTCTATTTTCTATAAGCTATAAAAACCCTGTATATTTACCAGCTTGATTACAGAGAAAAGTTTTATGTTTTTTCTTCTTTTATTAAAGTTTTCCTCTTTTTTAGAATCTAATTGATTTTTTGGTTATCTTTTGTAAAACTCCAGGGAAGGGAGTCTGCACTCACCAGGGAATTGGTGGGAGAAAGGAGGGGGGAAGGGAAATGGTTTATTCCCCTTTGTTGTGAGACTCAGGGAATCGGGGTCTTTGGGGTCCCCAGGGAAGGGTTTGGGGAGACCAGACGCTCTACCTAAGTCCTGATTGGTGGCAGCCTATCAGATCTAAGCTGGTAATTAAGCTTAGGAAAATTCATGCTAGTACCCATATTTTGGACGCTAAGGTTCACATTTGGGAATTATACTATGACATAGGCCCAGGTAATTTAGAAACCTGAGAGATAACTTGACTCGATAGTCTATCGGGAGTTAGTGCAGAGAGCAGAGAACAGGTAGCTGCGTTGACATGGAGATGGACTCTGAATTAGTTGGTGTTTCCTCACGCCTGAAGGCTTCATCCCCAGTATATTGCCCTGCTGCTGTCTAGCCAAGAGATAATGAATGAGTATATAACTAAGGCCAGGTCATTATCCACTGGGATGTGATGGAGTGTCCTAACCAACCACAGACAGTAGAAAGTGTTACTCCTCAGAGATGCTGTTATATCTGAACATTATGCATTCCTTGACCTATAGGTACAAAAATTGGTATTCACACAGAATTAAACAGCAGGGAGATTAAAGGGAAGGTGTGCTCATTTTCTGTGTAATAAATTAAATAATTTTAATTAAGGAAGAGTTGATGCTTAATTTCTAGGCGATGAAAAATATTAATTGAATAATTTTTTATTCACGCTACATGCATATCCTATCTCGAGGCATGCACTGACAACAAAACATTTAAAAACTGATAACTTTTATGTGATTTAATTTGACTTACTCTGGGTGACATAAGACTGGAGTCTCATTGTGCTAGGTACTGTACTCTCAATGCAAATACCCATCCTTGACCCGAGAAACATAACATCCAAATAGACAAAAATGGCAGTTAACTGAAGCACCTCACAGGGAACTAATTGGTGTGAATGACTGAACAATTGGCTATTTTATAGTACTTAAATTCTACTGCTGTAAGGCCAAATGAATTCCTGTTTTCAAAGCATGTTGAGTTCTCACATATCTAGATACTAGTAATTAGCTTTACAAGATCCAAACTAGAATAGTTAGTCAATGTAGCTGATATTTATCAAACTTTCAGAAGCTTTACTAAAAATTTCTCCTGGGAAGCCTCCTATATGTGCATGTTTCTGTTTCTTCAAGTTGTCTGTACTGTGAATTGCACTGCAACGGATTGGGTATCGGAGTGATTTTTGACAAGTAAAAATAAGCTTTGGATGTGCCTCCCTTCTATGCTAATGAACCACTTTTGTCATTTGAAAATAAAAGACATTTTACTTATGGTGAACATGAGAAAAATTGTGTAGGCAAAAACAAAATAGTCTTTTTCTGAAACCAGGAAAGAATTATTAGCTTTGCTTTCTGCTCTGTGTTTTCTGTAGCTCCAGATACATCAGACAATTTACCCCAAGCTTTTTGCCAGATCAATATTCTGTACTCTTTAAACTTTCCTCCAAAGAATCTGTATCAGAATACTTAACCTACCATATTTATTTGAAAGTAGTATTTCCTTTATCAAAGGCAGATTCTAAAAGCCAGACTTGTCTGAGAGGATGAAAGACATGCTCTTAGAGAATCAAACCTGATTTAAAAAAATCCAGAATTTTAAATACAGGGGGAAAGATAGAGGCATAGCTAGAGAGGGGAAAGTGAAGTGACAGAGAAAGGGGTAGAAAAGGAGGAATAGAAAAGCACAAGTTAATTCTGTTTATTTAATACACGTGATACCAAAATATTATAGAGAAAACATGTCCATAAATAATTTATGTATGTAAATATGTCTCAACAAACCTTTGAGGGCTACTCAGAATTCACCCCTAACATGAGCATTAATGCTGCAGAATGGAGCCCCTTTCTCAGGCAAACCAGGCAGGCAGTGCAGAACTGTAAGAGAACATATAATGTATCATTTATTTGTGAAACTTTAAGTGTGTAGCTCTTGTTTAGCTTCTGAGAAAAGAAAGGCCATGCTTGGTTGAAGTATCAGGGGTCAAATAGTCCTCTAGAAAGACTGTTCTGCTGAGAGGCATTTGGAATTTCCATCTGCCCCCAGGGAAAGTCTGAGATTTTAATGTTTCTTTTCATCCCAAGTGGGGACAATACTTTGAAATAGCAACTTTTGTTGTGGAAGAAATTTTTCTGAAAAAAAATTGATTTAGAAATGTCCAAACATTTTATTTTGACATTTTCAATTGAAACAAAAAAATTGACCCTTTGAAATGAAAATGTGCCATTTTGGTTTGTTGAGCTGGACTGAAATGCTTTGTTTCAGGTTGAAGCCCCCTGAAATGAAATATGCCATTTTGATTTTCCCAACAGAAAATTTTCAGCAACAGTGAAAATTCCCGATCAGTTGTGGTTACAACCAGGTAGGGGACAGAACACTTAATGGCCTTGGGATGTCCAGCTGGGAAGAGAGTGGAGTTTGTACTGCTTCCCTCAGTCCCACTCCATGGAGCAGGCAGGGAAGTTGGGTTCCTGGAGATTTGCGGGGAGTCGGAAACAATTGTATGGTGTCACTGTGGCCATTGGCAAGAGCTGTTCCCAGCTGCAGTGCTGCTCAGAGAATTGAGGGGACCTGGGGCAAAGCAATTTTGGGGGCCCCTTCCATAAAAAAAAGTGGCAGTACTATAGAATACTATATTTTCATGGGGTCCCCTTTGGGGCCCAGGTCTGGGGCAAATTGCCCCACCCCCTGTCATGGCATTCCCTCTCAAATCTGAACCTTAGAGTTCAGAAAATGAGATACTAGCACCTGAATCCTCTAAGCTTAATTACCAGCTTAGATCTGATAGCACTGCCACCACCCAAAAATATAGTGTTTTGGGGCACTCTGACCTCCCCAACCTTCCCTGGGGACCCCAAGAACCCAGATCCCTTGGGTTCTTAAAACAAGGAGAAATAAACCATTCCCCCACCTTTCCCCCTCCCAGAATTTCCCTCCCTGGGCTAATGAGAGATACTGATCCAACCTCTTAAATCACCATACAGAGAAGCATCTCCCTTCCCTTCCACAAAGAGGCAAACAGATTCAAGGAAAACAGAGAGAGATTCTATCTCTCCCCCGTCCCATCTCTCCCACCTGTCCTGGTGGGTTATCCCAATCCCCTGGAATAAAACAAGGGTGCAAAAAAAAAATCAATCAGGTTCTCTAAAAAGAAATCTTTTAATAAAAGAAAGGAAAAAGTACAGAATTATCTCTGTAACTTCAAGATGTAAATATTACAGGTCCTATAGCTTACAGACACCAGAAAGAGACTTTCCCCCCAGTACCAATACAAATCAAAATATTCCCAGCAACTACACATATAAAAGTTACCCAGCCAGATCCACAATTGCAAATAGAGTAAAACAATCAAAAAGCCTAAACTGCCTGTTTTTACTTACTATTTGAAAAGAAACTTCGAGATCCTGTAGTAATGTCTGGTGTCTCTCAGACCCTCCGAGAGAAGAACACACAACGGACAAACAACACACACAAAAGCTTCCCTCCACCCAAATTTAAAAGTATCTTGTCTTCTGATTGGTCTTCTGGTCAGGTGTCCAGTTCCCTGCTTGTAACCCTGTACAGGTAGAAGAGACATTAACCCTTAACAATCTGTTTATGACACCCACCCCCCCGCTCAGCCCTGCCCAGCTGTCTCCCAAAAGCCCCTCCTCCAGGAGTGGGAAAGCTGATTTTGTGATGTGGGGAGGACATGCATCTGAAGTCAGCATTGACTTGTGTGGGGAATGGAGGGTGTATGATGCCCTGGAGAACAGCCACCATTCTCCACCTGAGTGAGGAACATGTGAAAAGGGGCTTTTACAGGACTGGAGCAGAAGGGGTAACAGGCTGAAGAGCCATCAATCCCTCACACCCTCATGTTCACCAATGTCATTTAACATTTGAATTATAGCAGTGCCTGCTTCCCTCAATCAAGGACCCTTGTAGCAGGTGGTGGTATCTATACTGTCCACACATATATGCTGCTGTCAGCTCCCTGCTCCCACAGGAGTAGTGGGAAGCATTTGCTCCTCATTTTGATGCTAAAGGTTCGCACAGTTGGGTGTTCAGGTGGGCAATTGTTTGATCAGCACACACAATTGTGCAGTCAAATATTGGTTGCATTTTGGCACACAGAGTTTTGGTGTACGCAAGCAGGTTTCTACCTTTGGTAAACTTGATCCTTAAATTTTGGGGATGGGGGAGTTTAAGATGAAGAAACACAACAGAGTTGGCTTCTGCAGCAACATTCTCCCTCCACTCTGCTTTTGGGATCTGAGAGATTTGAGAGATACTTGCACAGACATCTGCATTTCTGGCTACGTCTTAATAGGCATCAGGTTTGAAATAAACAAAAGCAAGTATTTCTTCACACAACACACAGTCAGCCTGTGGAACTCTTTGCCAGAGGATATTGTGAAGGCCAAGACTTTAATAGGGTCCAAAAAAGAAGTAGAAAAATTAATGGAGGATAGGTGCATCAATGGCTATTAGCCAAGATGGACAGGGATGCAAAACTGTGCTCTGAAGTGTCCCTAGCCTCTGTTTGCCAGAAGCTGGGCATGGGCGACAGGTGATGGTTCACTTGATGATTACCTGTAGCATCTGGCATTGTCCACTGTTGGAAGACAGGATACTGGGCTAGATGGATCTTTGGACTGACCCAGTGTGGCCGTTCTCATGTTCTCTAAACTGAAGTAAAGACCCAAATCTTTTGAGGTCCATGCATGGCTGTGAGTAACACACATTACTCACTGGAGCAGATTCTCCCATCCTTATTCATGCTGGGTTGGCTTGCAGAGCTTTCAATCAAATTGGGGGGTAGAGCTGTTCAAAATTTTTCCCACAAAAAAATTTCCAGACAGAAAATAGGGTTTTGTCAAAATTTTCCCTGGGGAAAAATGTATATTTAGTTAAACGTTTCTATTTTCTGATCTGGAAAATCAAAATTAAAAATGTAGTTTTGAAACCAAAAAGTGGCATGGAAATGTCTTGTTGACATGTTGTTCCAATTGACCATCGTCAAATTTTCCATTTCAACGGCTCTCATTCAAAACTTCCTGGAATTATTTTTCATGAAACTTGGTATTTCAACATGCCGTTTCGGGTTGGAATTTCAAAATGCTGAAATTCTGCTGTGAAAGGAAGGTTCTGTTTTTTCACCTGCTGTATCAGAGAGTTCTCACTCAATGAGGTCCATCTGGGCAGGCCTGGAATTGGCATCTCCACTATAGAATGGGAGGAAGAGGTTCTCAGCCTGGCTAGCTTTGCTACACCTTACTTGTTTAAATGAATGTAACCACTTGCAGAGTGAGGTACTACTCACTGTGAGTAAGGACAGAACAACTGGGCCTGACTGATGTGATGAAGGTGATGATTTAAACTGAACCTTGAAAAGGGGAGTGTCTCTCCACTGACAATAACATCGTCATTGTGTTTCACTTCTGCACTTTTATGCTGAGAATGAGTCATGGAGTCCCAAAGATCTGCTTGGAAAAGCTCCTATCTCATTATTATAGTTTCCTCTCTTTTATACTTAATGAGTTTTAAATGTTTATTTATAGTGCCTCATAGGATCAGAAACATCAAAGGAGATACTAATAAATCATGTCTTCCACAGCCATGCAAAATTAAAGTTCTCTAAAAGAGAAAGCTCAGTTGTAACAAAGCCTTTGTATTTTACAGCATTTTCACTTTTTAAGAATAATATTTCAATTTTCCAATATGAATTTTAAAAGGTTCTTTCTTGTCAATATGTAACATGGATTTTAGACTGTTTACGAAGAGAATAAGATTTACTTTCTGTTTTTTTTTTTTCACATCTAAGCACATTCCCTGTGGGGTGTAATCAGTATGGCACTATTGGTGAGCACATGGCATTGAGCGCACAGCCAGTGTTGCTTGGAGACCTTTAAAAAATTGAATGCAGAAACCAGGAAGAGAGTGAAAATATGCAGAACCAGTGTTTATTTCCTCCTGTGATGTGAATGCAGTGACTTCTGCTAAGGAGGAGCAATTTCAGCCCAAATGTTCACAAGTGGGGGGAATTGGGAGGAGAAAAGAAGCTAAAATGAATAAAATAGTTCAATTGTCTCCTATCAAACCAAGAAGGAGTAGATGGAGCAGGAGCAGAATAAATCTGAAGTTATCTAAAAAGGGAGGGAAAGCCATAGAAGTCCAAACAAAGCACACACAACAGTAGGAAATGTGAAAAGAATGTTGAAAATCAAATAGAAGTGGCCCAAATTCAGGTGCACAGACAGAGCAATTAAAGAGGAGACTAAAACAACCAAGATCTTTCCAGAGACCTAGAAGGTTTGAGTGTAATCATCAGTTTTTCCTTGCACGGTCACACATCTGGCTGTGTCCAACTGGATGGGTTATTTAATGCTCTCCAGGGGAGTTAGGAAGCTCCTGGAACTTGGTCACAGGCACTTCAAAGAGGGAGGCTTTTCCAAATGTGTTGGTGGGCAGAGCTGCATTAGTGGAAGAGTCTTTTTCTGGGATTTTGTGCATTGAACCAAATGTAATTTGAACTCTGGTAATGCGGGACTTGATGGGCAAATCTTACCCTGACTACCAATCAGGCTCACACAGACACGCCAGCATGGGGTTGTGTGGCCAGAGGGCACTCAGTGCAGTTGGAAGAAGACTGGTGGTTCTCTTTAGCATCTCCTTCTCTGGATAATGTGCCCGCAATAGAACTGGTTACATCTTTTTTGCCAGAACACTTTTCCATTGGAAGATGCAATTTTGCAGAAACATATCAATTTTGACAACATTTTCAACAGCAACGTGTCTAAATGAATCACTTTGACTTCTTTGTTTCAGTCATGTCAACATTTTGTTTCAACTTTTATATTATCTTTATATATTTGTTTTATATATTATATTAAATATAACATTTTATAATGTTTCAACACTCCCCATCCTCTTGCCCTCGTCCTTCAAATCTAAAATCACATCTCTCTTTCATAAGAACATAAGAAAGACCTTACTGGGTTAGATCAAAGGTTCATCCAGCCCAGTATCCTATCTTCCAGCAGTGGCCAATGGCAGGTGCTTCAGAGGGAATGAACAGAACAAGGAATCACATAAGATAGGCCCCAGTTCTTTATAGTATGTTACCACCAACTCTGCCTTGTTTTTAGACTATTGCTAAATCAGACAATTGGAGCTGAAAACCAATCATTGTAATCTGGATGGAGTGTCCACTAGCCCTTCTTTGCCACTGATATCAAAGGCTTGTGATCTATTTCTGCAACAACTGGTCTTCCATAAATGAACAAACTATCTTTGTTTTACAACCATGTACCAGGGCTAAAGTTTCCTTTTCAATTTGGGCATAATGGCATTCTGTTTTTGTAAGAGCGCTGGATGCATATGCCATCAGTCTCCAGGTGGTGCTCATATTTTGTAACAATGGAGCCCCTATGCCTTCTTTGGAGGATCTGTGGACAATTTGGTCTGTCTTCAGTTGTCAAAATACCTCAGGAGAGGAGCTTTCTGAATCAATTGTTTTACGTTACCAAACTCATTATCCCACATCCATTGATTATTCTTTTGCATGAGTGCACAGAGATTGCTGGTTTACCCAGCCAAATTATCTATCTATCTATCTATCTATCTATCTATCTACAAAATTCACCATTCCCATAAACAGCTGCAGTCCCTCTTCATTTTCTGGGGGCGGCATATTTGTCATAGCTTGCCCTCTGCTAGGATCAATACATACCCCTTGTTCAGTTAACCTTTCTCCTCAATAGGTAATTCCTCTGAGCCTGAATTTACATTTTTGTTTAGCTTCAGGCCTACTGTTCTCATCTTGTCCAATGTTCTCTTTAATCTGTAATTATGTTCTTCTGTTGTGCTGCCCCAGATGAGAATATAATCTGTGTACACTTCAATTCTCTCAAATATTTGCTTTTCAGTCCTATGAAAGCCTTCTGGAGTGGATGGATTTTAGACCAAATGGTAAGCTGAGAAAGCAATATCTTCCATATGGTATAAAAAATACATAATTTGGAGCTCCTCTCATCTCAGGGAATCCACCAAAATCCAGACAGTGCATCTAAAATAGTAAAATACTCTTTTTACCAGCCGTATCCCCAGTAATATCTTCCCTGGTAGGGAACTGAACATGCTCCCTTTGATATATTTGTTAAACTCCGAAGGATCCAGGCATAATCTGTATTCCATCCTCCTCCTCACCAAAACTATTATTCGTGAGTGCACTCACTTGTAGGCTCTTCTAATTCTATCTGTCGTTACTAACCAATCCAGTTCTTCTTTGAACTTTTTTCTCATAGTTAGAGGACTGTTTCTAGAGGCATGTATGATGGGACAATTGGGCTCTGTTAGTTCAATTTTCTATTCAGTTGCTAGTTTTCTTATGACCTTGAAACATCTTGAGACTATTCTTCTATGCCTGTTCCCTTATCTCCTCTGCCACGTGCACTCTTTGCATTAGCCCAAGGGCTTGTCATGCTTTTAAACGCAATATAAGTGCTTTATTCCCTTTAACTGTCACAAAGTTTGGGTTCTATTTGATCTTTTACCTTCACTTCTAGTACATGCATACTGCTAGCTGAAATGAGTTCCTCACTATGAGATTTGAGTTTAACCTGTTTGCTCACCATGTTTCCTGGCTTTTTTCCCCCTTCAGCCTTTTAACACTAGTATCTGAAACAACATTTACCTGAGCTTCAGTGTCCAATTTGTAGGTTATAAGAGTCCCATTAGTCTCTAAGGAAATTGTCCATCTGCTCCTTCCTCTTCAGATACAGCTCCTAGACAAAGCTCCTATTCTGTGCTGCTGTCTGTACTCTCCTCCTGGATCAGTGTTTCAGAATGCAGGCTTTGTCTCCTCATCGGCTGTTGTTGATCCTGGTTGCAGACTTTGGAAAAATGACTGCATTTCTTACAAACATTGCAGTGCTTAACAAGAGCCGGGCATTGTTGAGGTCTGTATTTGTGTCCACATCTTGTGCAATGCTTGAAGCTGTCCCTTGTGAACTCTCATGTTTTGTTTTTTTCAGGCTTCTCTGTGTTTTTTGTTCTGTACTGACTTACTGCTTGACGGGGTTTTTTCTCTCTCGTCACTCTATCAAGATTGGCAGTGTCCTATTTTCCTTCCATTATTTTTGTTCTGTTTGGAATGATTTGTGCCTGACACAGTCTTACCGTTTTATCCAAAGTGAGATCCATATCTTCCAGTAGTCATTTTTGCAGCTCTGGGTCTCTGATTCCAATTCCAATTTGATCCTTTATAATTGAATCTGTTAACTGTTCGTAGTTGCATGCTTGGTTCATTAGCGTCAGCTCTGTTAGGAATTCTTGTCTTCTAAAGTGACATTTATTCCTTTCAAATGTTTCACACTTTTGAGGTATGCAGTACTCTTCAAATTTCTGCAAAATTATGTCACAACTTGATATCTCTGCCTGATTTAATTGCATGCTATTAAAGACATCAACTGTCTCAAGTCCTGTAACGTTTCAGAGGATTGTGGTTTTCTGCTGGTCTTCCTTCTTACCAAAGACAGGTGCTTGCATATATAAACTCTGTTTGAATCTCTTCCAGGAGTCTGCTGCATTACCTGAAAGTTTCAACTCCTTGGGGGCTTTTAGTAACTCCGTCTCCAAGATGACTCCTTTACTCCTTCATCAGTTTTCTTTTCTCTGCCCTCACTTCTAACTCACTCTGGTACCATGTGTTATCTTATGAATTCCTTGGAGGGCACAGTCTGGACACTGATAAAACCTTACTCCTTAGAACTAAAACAGAATTAGGTATGGTACAGGAAAGCCATGAGCTCCTAGTTGTGTGTCTGGGAAAGTGGCTGCTTCCGACCAGGGTTCTTTAGCCCCAATCCAGTTCCCTCTAATGTGTGCTCTGCCCTTAAAGGCACAGTATGTTCTCCTAACACCCCAGTCTGATGTGGTTCCCTCTTCGGACAGGTCAGGTCCAGCATTTCCTTGCACCTGTCCGGTCACATTCCTCTCAGGATGATTCTTAGTGTATTTCCTATAGAGCCCTGATCCTCCTCCTTTGGCACCCCAGCTCTGAACTGGTACCTCACAGGGTAGGTTCAATTCTAGGTTCACCTTCCCACTGCGGTGGCTACTTTCACTGCATGTTATGCAAGAGATCCCCCATCAATTCCCCTTATGGCAGTGTCAGAAAACAGCGAAACCCTGTGTCAGAGGGAAGGGCGTCAGATGTGATGGGTGAAAGGCTTGATTCCATAGGGCAAATTCTGCAAACCCAACCTTCCACAAGTACAATAAGGAGTTGAACTGTTTGTACAACTTTATAACAACACGAAGATAGGGACTCTGAACTTTTCTGCTGAGTAAGGCAAATTTCCATTATTTCCCTTCCCGTGTGAAATGGGGTGTATTCAGCTCCAGGCACCAGCACACCAAGTGCGTGCCTGGGGTAGCAAGCTGCGGAGGGCGGCCTGCCGGTCGCCATGAGGGTGGCAGTCAGGCTGCCTTCGGTGGCATTCCTGCAGGAGGTCCGCCGGTTCCGTGATTTCGGCAGCAATTCGACGGCAGGTATGCCGAAGACGTGGAACAAGCATACCTCCCGCTGAATCCACGTTACCAGTGGCCCTCCCACAGGCATGCCACTGAGGCCGCCTGACTGCCGTGCTTGGGGTGGCAAAATACATAGAGCCACCCTTGGGTATATGGCTAATGTCAAGTGCTTTTCATACCAAATAGACACAGGATACACTACAGATAACTGTTCTTTCAGGACTAAAAATTTCTGCACCACTCTCAGCACTTGAATGAAGAAAGAAACTTGCAGGGATGTTGTTGCATGCTGGACAGACATACCTCTCTTCTTTAAATTAGTCAGCCACTTGTGAATTTAATTACCTATGTTATCCCTAGTCTCCATACAGAGAAATTGTTTGTATATGTCTATAGGACAGAAGTTTGGAGAAGAAATAATGGCTTTAGCTCCTATTTCTGTCCTTGATAATTTTGGTCAGTTGCAGTCAATTTGAAATGCTTTCTCTGGAATGGCATGAATTTACTAATGATTACAGAAACTGTCTGAAAATTATTTCCCTTGCAGGTCCAGCTGGCATTTATTTCAGAGAATTTCAGACATCAAAGCAACAGAATTACTGCAATATTCAAGCATAAACCTGTGGCTGCATCTACGCATTATTTTTTGGGTTCATTGAGGAAACTGCTTGAATCTGGAATAGACAAGGTTAGAAACAGAATGAAAAAGGGAATGCAGCCACACTGAAGAATATTTTTAGACTACTTTTATTCAGGCATCTTTTGGGAGAGTTTAATAGCAGATTGCCAACATGCACAGAAAGATTTAAAAAAATCTCAAAAACAGGATTATGTTAGGATTTTTGAACTGACCAATATCAGCCCTTTCTATTACATTTTAAAAAGGAAGTAGATTGACTCTTTTGGCTGCTTTATGGGGAATATGCTGAACAGATTGCCTGGTTTTGTTTTTAGTTAATTATAGTGCACCTTCTAACTGCAAAAGGGAGTATATTTTCTCTATGGTCATATGCATACAAGTATGTTCTGTATACACACCAAGAGGAGGAGGATGTTGACTGGTATTTCTAAAAGGGAAAGCTGCTTTTTGCACAATGAATTAAAATCAAAGCATTGTAATCGTATCATACCGAAGAGGATCAAATACTCTCTGTATGTAATAGTGTCAAGAGAATGTTTTTGCAAGGTGGAATGGACATATGTTGTGTAGCTCTATTCATGGCAAGGTGACATTCTTCATGTGGCATTGGGCTAGCATAGGTTTCTGTTTCCACTGGAGCTTCCATGGACTGGATGAGACCATTTAAAATGGATGTAAGTACAGTAGTTTGTACACATTATAACTCTGTGTGGACAGGAAGAGTCCACAGTATTAATGCAATTCCCCTTTTATGGGGATAGGTGCACAAAGCTGGTATTCACCAATGTACCAGCCTCCTTATAAATGGAAACTACGGAACTAAGTCCAAACCCACTGAACTCCAATAGGAGGCTTTGCATTGACTTCAATGGTGTCAGGGTATTATTCCCACTTTGAACTTTAGCGTCCAGAAAGTGGGGACCTGCATGTACCCTTCTTAGCTTAATTCCTAGCTTAGATCTGATAGCGCTGCCACCACCCAGAAATATAGTGTTTTGGTACACTTTTTGTCCCCCAAAAACCTTCCCTGGGGAACCCAAGACCCAAACCCCTTGGGTCTTAAAACAAAGCGGAATAAACCATTCCCCCTCCTTTCCTACTCCCAGATTTTCCCTTCCCTGGGTTACCCTGAGAGATCACTGTGATTCAACTCCTTGAATCTTAAAACAGAGTGGAATTAACCTTTCCCCCTGTCCTCTCCCCCCACCACTCCCTGGTGAGTTCAGACTCAATCCCCTTGTCTTACACAAGGAAAAAATCAATCAGATTCTTAAAAAAGAAAGCTTTTAATTAAAGAAAGAAAAAAGTAAAAACTGTCTCTGTAAAACCAAGATGGAAAATGTATACAGGGCCTTCAGCTTACATAGACTAGAGGGAATCCCTCCCCTCTAGCATAAGATACAAGTTACAGCAAACAGAGGTAAAATCCTTCCAGCAAAATACACATTTGCAAATAAAGAAAACAAATATAAAGACTAATCCGCCTTCTATCTAGTACTTACTATTTTTGAACATGAGAGACTGTTTCAGAAAGATTGGAGAGAGACCTGGTTGCACGTCTGGCCCCTCTTAACTCCAAGAGAGAACAAAGAACATCCCAAAAAGCACAAACAAAGACTTCCCTCCACCAAGATTTGAAAGTATCTTCTCCCCAGATCGGTCCTCTGGTCAGGTGCCAGCCAGGTTCACTGAGCTTCTTAACCCTTTACAGGTAAAAGAGACATTAACCCTTAACCATCTGTTTATGATACTTATAAATGGAAAGTATGGGACTATGTCCAAACCCACTGAACTCCAATAGGAGGCTTTGCATTGACTTCAATGGCTTTCAGATTGGCCTCCAATGTTTGTCTATGCTTCTCCATCTCTCCCCAGTGTGTTGCAGCTATGACAATTGTATGATGAAGTTTGCAGATGAGACAAAGACGGGGGAGAATGGTAAATAATGAACAGGAAAGGTCAGTGATACAAAGCGATCTTGGTAAGCTGGGTGTGAGCAAACAATATGTGCTTTAATACAGCTAAATGTAGGAACAAATGCAGGAACACTTAGGAACAAAGGATGGAGGCCATAGTTAGAGGATAGGATCATAGAAATGTAGGGCTGGAAGGGACCTTGATAAGTCATCAGGCCCAGCCCCCTGTGCTGTGGCAGGACCTAGTAACCCTGGATCATCCCTTACAAGTGTCTGTCCAACCTGTTTTTAAAAACCTCCAATGATGAGAATCAACAACCTCCTTTGGAAGCCTGCTTCAATGCTTAACTTTCTTCATGGTTAGAAAGTTTTTTTTCCCTCCTAATATCCAAACTAAGAAGTTCTCCTGCTGAAGATTAATCCCACTACTTCTTGTTTTACTTTCAGAAACCATAGAGAATAATTGATCACTGTCCTCTTTATAACAGCCTTTAACATGTTGGAAGTCATATGCTCTCAGTCTGCTTTTCCCAAGACTGCGTGTGCCCAGTATTTTTAACCTTCCTTCATAAGTCAGGTTTTCTCAACCTCTGATCATTTTTGTTGCTCTTCTCTGGACTGTCTCCATTTGTTCACATCTCTCCTAAGGTGTGACACCTAAAATTGGATGCAATACCCAAGCTGAATAGAGCAGAATGAGGAACTCTAGCCTGGAAGCAGTGACTCTGAAAAAAGATTCAGGGGGTCATGGTTGTTAATCAGCTGAACATGAGCTCTTCATGTGAAGCTGAAGCCTAAAGGGCTAATGTGATCCCGAGAGGCATAATCAGGAGAATCTCAAGTAGGAGTAGAGAATCTGTATTTGGTACTAGTGTTAGTGCTGCTGGAATACCGTCTCCAGTTCTGGTGCCCCCCATTCAAGAAGGAAGTTTGATAAATTGGAGAGGGTTCAGAGAAGAGCCACAAGAATAATTAAAGGATTATAAAATATGTCTTGTAATGAGAGACTCCAGGAGCTCAATCTATTTACTTTAACAAGGACATGGTTAAGGGGTGACTTGATCACAGTCTGTAAGTATCTACATGGGGAACAAATATTTGAAAATGGGATCATTAGTCTAGCAGACAAAGCTCTGACACGATCCAATGGCTGGAAGATGAAGTTAGACAAATTCAGACTGGAAATAAGTCTGAGGGTAATTAACCATTCGAGCAATTAACCAAGGGTTTGGTGGATTCTCCAGCACTGGCAATGTTTAAATCAAGATTGGAGGGGTTTTTTTAATTATATGCTCTAGTTCAAAAGGAATTCTCTGGCCTGTGTTAGACAAGAGGTCAGACTAGACGATCACAGTGGTCCCTTCTGGCCTTGGAATCTATTAATCTATATTGCTCTGTGATCCAGGATGAGATTCCTAAATGTTTTCAGTAGCCAGGGACTCTGGAACTAGGAGCATCCTCTGTAGAGTGGGGGCCAGGTATGGACATGTCTGACATTACTGGCAGTGAGTAGAGATCTCATGGGTTGTTGTTACTTCTTCCTGCTTGTGTTAATGTTGTAAGCCTGAGGCAGTGTGTGTATCTCACATCACAGGGCATGGGGAACTCAACAACCTGTGCTAATCCTCACAAAATCACAGAAACAGCAATACCAATTGAGTGATGTCTGCTGTCCCTGAGGCAAGCACTATGTATATCCAAAAGGTTTCAGGTCGAGCTGGTTGGAAAATAGAATTTCTGTCCTGCAGGAAATTCCAATGTTCCAAAATGTGTTTTTCTTCCCAACCAAAAGAAAAAGGCAAAATTCTAAATGTTTCATGGAACAGAAATTCAGAAAACTTTGTATTCAGGAACAACACACCCTTTCCTTTACAACATGTTGCATAACAATGATGTGTTAGCTGCACTGCTTGGATTTTTCACTGGTGCCAGCCGGAGCCCTGTGTTGGGTTAGCTACTGAGATCTTGGGTTAGTGACAGTAACTCAAGTTACAGGTCCCATAGGCCTGGCTAATAGCGGTGCAGGGTTTACAGTTAAAGTCGAATATTCCCCTACTGCCGCTGTTGGAATGTAAAGCAGTTGGATCTGTTGTCAGCCATGCAGCATGGTGAGCAGTATTCTCAAGAAGTCTCCAGAAATTCTTGCCATGTGCAATGGCACTAATATGAAATCAGTCTCTACAAGAATTCTCAGCTACTCCCTACTTGACTTAACCAGTTGTGTGACCTTGCATAGCGAGGGAGTATGGAAGCCCTCTTTTATTTGCATTGAATACACTTCACAGCACTATACTGCTATAGCATTTACTGATTAAATATTTCTGAAGCTCTTATAAATCATATCTTAATATTTAATAAATGGCAACTGCACAAATATATCTTGGGATGAATACATTAATCTAATCACATTAAAATTACAGTTCAGAGTTGATGGGAGATTGCAGGCTATGCAAATATAAAGAAAATTCCAATCTTCAAAGCTACTCTTATACTGCTATGTAAATGAAATAGGTTTTCTGGAAATTACTCAGATTGCCAGTTCCAGATGTCAAAAGTCTACTGGTGGTTTTATGTATGGTCTGTCTCATCCAGCTTCCTGTCCTTAAAGCCCTGCTTTTAAGAGATCCCAAAATAAGAATTGTTAACATGAAGATAGTGGCACGCAGTTCCTTAAGTAATAGCTAGGTTGCACTGGAACTCCTATGGAAAGGCATTTTATGTCTCAATTTATATCACACTAGCCCAGGGCTCAGCAGCCTTTCAGAAGTGCTGGCGAGTCTTCAATTATTCACTCTCATTTAAGGTTTCGTGTGCCGGTAATACATTTTAATGTTTTTAGAAGGTGTCTCTCTCTATAAGTCTATAAACTATTGTTGTATGTAAAGTAAACACGTTTTTTAAAATGTTTAAGAAGCTTCATTTAAAACTAAATTAAAATGCAGATCTTATCAGTTTAGTGCAGTGGTTCTTAACCTGGGGTGCACACACCCCGGGGCAGGGCTGGTGCAAGGATATTTTGTGCCCTAGGTGAAACTTCCAGCTTGCGTCCCCTCCCCGCACGTGCACATCAGTTCGTTGAGGGGCAAATCCCAATGAGCCTTTATAGACCCCAGGGGCCAGCTTGCCCAGGGGCCGGCCGTGCTCAGGGGCTGCTCCCCAGACCAGGTTCCCCCGCCTTTGCTCCCTGAACTCCCCACGAGCCCTCCCCACTCCACACAGGTGGCCCCCACCCCGAGTCCACTCACTGACTTTGCCAGGCTTGGGCCGCTGCAGCAGCTCGGCAGGGAGGAGCTGCCTTCCGGAGGCACTGGAGAGCCAGAGCATCCTGCTTGCGGCCGCAGTGAGCTCCAGTCATGGAGGATCCAGCGCGGTGCAAGGGGGCAGCAGCCCTGCAAAGGTGGCGGCACCACTAGCGGGGAGCAGCTGTGTCCCCCAGCCCCTCCTGCCCAGCCTGCGGCCCAGCACCCACCCCAGGGGCTCCTGCAGGCTGCAGTGGATTTATGCAGGCACCAGCCCTCATGTGCCCCTGGCTCCCCTCTTGCCTAGGGTTACCAAATTTCAACAATCAAAAAAGAGGGGAGAGCCCTGCCCTAGCCCCGCCCCCATCCAATCCCTCCCACTTCCCACCCTGACTGCCCCTGGCAGAACCACCCCCCCTGCTCCTTGTCCCAAACTTCCACCTCCTGGGACCCCTGCCGTCTATGATGAGATAAAAGACGGTTACTCACCTTGTAACTGTTGTTCTTCGAGATGTGTTGCTCACATCAATTCCAGTTAGGCGTGCGCGCGTCGCGTGCACATTCGTCGGAAGATTTTTACCCTAGCAACACTCTGGAGTGGCGCCTCTATGGTGCCGAATATATACCCCTGCCAGCCCAACCGCCCCTCAGTTCTTTCTTGCCGGCTACTCCGATAGTGGGGAAGGAGGGCAGGTTTGGAATGGATATGAGCAACACATCTCGAAGAACAACAGTTACAAGGTGAGTAACGGTCTTTTCTTCTTCGAGTGCTTGCTCATATTGATTCCAATTAGGTGATTCCCAAGCCTTACCTAGGCGGTGGGGTCGGAGTGAGACGTTGCAGAATGCAAAACTGCTGAGCCAAAGGCTGCATTGTCTCTGGACTGCTGAACTAATGCGTAGTGTGAGGCAAAGGTGTGAATGGAAGACCAGGTAGCAGCGTGACAGATTTCCTGGATGGGGACATGGGCCAGGAAAGCGGCAGACGAGGCTTGCGCCCGCATAGAATGGGCGGTGAGATGACTAGCCGGAATGTGAGCCAATTCATAGTATGTTTGGATGCAGGATGTCACCCAAGATGAAATTCTTTGGGAAGAGACCGGCATGCCTTTCATCCGGTCTGCCACAGCTACAAAGAGCTGGGGTGACCTTTGTAAGGGTTTCGTTCTCTCAATATAAAAGGCAAGAGCCCTGCGGACATCCAAGGTATGTAGTTGTTGTTCCTGACGCGATGAATGCGGCTTCAGAAAAAAAACTGGGAGAAAGATGTCTTGATTAACATGGAAAGCGGACACCACCTTAGGGAGGAATGCCGGGTGTGGTTGCAGCGGTACCTTGTCCTTGTGGAATACTGTATACGGGGGATCCACTGTCAAGGCTCAAAGCTCTGATACTCGTCTTGCCGAGATGATAGCGATAAGGAAGGCTGTCTTCCAGCGAGCAGTGGCTAGAGGCTCGAAAGGGGAACCCATGAGTTTGGCTAGCACCAGGTTGAGATCCCAGGTGGGGGTCGGGTGTCTGACTTGGGGGTACAAACGCTCCAATTCCTTAAGGAACCTGGAAACTATAGGGTGAGAAAAGATTGAGCTGCCATTTTCCCGCTTGTGGAAGGCTGAAATTGCTGCGAGATGCACCCTTATAGAAGAGATCACCAGGCCCTGCTGTTTGAGGGACCATAGGTAATCCAGGACAATGGGAACAGAAACCTGTCTGGGGATTAAGTTACTCTGAGCACACCAGTGGGAGAAACGCTTCCACTTGGTGAGATATGTCGTCCTCGTGGAAGGCTTCCTGCTGCCCACTAGCACCTGTTGTACCAAGACGGAACAACGCAATTCCGACCGGCTCAACCACATAGCAGCCATGCTGTCAGATGAAGGGACTGCAGGTCCGGATGGTGAAGCCTGCCGAAGTCCTGCTTTATGAGGTCCGGCCAGAGTGGGGATCGGGTCTGCCACAGAGAGATCTAACACCAGGGTGAACCAATGTTGCCTAGGCCACGCTGGGGCGATGAGGATCAGGTGGGCTCTGTCCCTGCGGAGTTTGAGTAGGACTTTGTGGACGAGCGGAAAAGGTGGGAAGGCATAAAGTAGGTGCCTATTCCACAGGATCAGAAATGCATCTGAGAAGGAGCCCGGGGAGTGTCCTTGGAAGGAGCAGAACACCTGGCATTTCCTGTTCTCTCGAGAGGCAAAGAGGTCTATGTGGGGAAAGCCCCACCTCCGGAAAACAGAATGGATAATGTCTGGTCGTATCGATCTCTCGTGAGACAGGAAGGATCTGCTGAGGTGATCTTCCAGAGCGTTCTGGACTCCTGGGAGAAAAGACGTTACCAAATCGATAGAGTGGGCTATGCGAAATTCCCAGAGGTGGATGGCTTCTAAACAGAGGAGAGAGAAGCGTGCTCCGCCCTGCTTGTTTATGTAAAACATGGCCGTTGTGTTGTCTGTGAATACTGATACACAACGGCCTTGGAGATGGTCCTGAAACACCTGGCAGGCTAGACGGACTGCTCTCAGTTCCCTCACGTTGATGTACAGGGACAGCTCTTGGGGCGACAAGAGGCCTTGAGTGTGTTGGCTCCCGAGATGGGCACCCCAGCCCAGAGATGACGCGTCTGTGGTTAAGGCTACCGAAGGTTGTGGTGGGTGGAAAGGCATCCCTGCACAGACCAGAGAGGGATCTAACCACCAAGTGAGGGAGTCGAGAACCTTCCTGGGGACAGTGAGAATCCAGACTGTCTCTGTGAGGATGGTATATTGATGCCAGCCAGGTTTGGAAGGGACGGAGATGTAGCCTAGCGTACTTGGTCACGAAGGTGCAGGAGGCCATGTGACCTACCAGGTCAAGGCAAGACCGCACCGATGTTGTCGGAAAGGATTGAAGACTGTGAATTAATGAAGCCGTTGCTTGAAACCGAGACTGGGGGAGGCAGGCTCTGGCCAAAGTGGAGTCCAGAACGGCTCCGATGAAGTCTATTCTCTGCGTGGGCGTGAGAGTAGACTTTCCTGTGTTGATCATGAGATCTAAGCTGCCGAAGAGGTCTCTGACGATGCACAGGTGCTGCGATACTTGTAAGCGAGAAGTCCCTCGAATAAGCCAATCGTCGAGATACGGGAAGACGTGTATTCGATGACGCCGGAGGGAGGCGGCTACTACAGCCATGCATTTGGTGAAGACCCTTGGAGCTGTAGAAAGGCCAAAGGGAAGTACCGTGAACTGAAAGTGTTGGTGGTTGATCACAAAACGGAGGTACCATCTGTGTGGTGGATAGATGGCAATGTGGAAATAAGCGTCCTTCATATTGAGGGTGACATACCAGTCTCCCGGATCCAGGGATGGGATGATGGTCCCCAGGGATACCATGCGGAACTTCAACTTTATCAGGAATTTGTTGAGTTCTCGCAGGTCTAGGATTGGTCGCAGACCTCCCTTTGCCTTGGGGATTAAAAAGTAACGGGAATAGAACCCCTTGCCCCTCATGTCTTTTGGCACCTCCTATATGGCTCCCAGCTTTAGGAGCGCTTGGACCTCTTGCCAGAGGAATTGCTCGTGAGAGGGGTCCCTGAAGCGGGACAGGTAGGGAGGGTGGGAGGGAGGGGCTGACACAAACTGTAGATAGTATCCCGTTTCCACCGTGCGAAGGACCCAACAATCGGAGGTTAGTTGGGACTAGGCAAGGAGGAAATGGGAGAGGCGGTTGAAAAAGGAGGGAGAAGGATCCAGTAGGATAACTGGTGGACCGTCCTCGGGCGTCCCATCAAAAGTTTTGCTTAGGCCCTGCTGGTGGTTTAGGAGGCACTTGACTTTGGGATCCTTGAGGGCCAGACTGCCTGCTCCGATTACCCCTGCCGCGCCATCTGGTAGCATCCTGACGCGGCCTAGACTGGTTGTATGGGTGGTATGGGTGGGTCCGGAAGGACCTTCGCTGGGTCACTGGCGTGTGCATGCCTAGCGAGCGCATAATGACGCAATTGTCCTTGAGGCTTTGTAGCCTGGGGTCGGTTTTGTCTGAGAAGAGGCCCTGTCCCTCGAAAGGTAAATCCTAAATGGTCTGCTGCAATTCAGGGGGAAGGCCTGAAGCCTGGAGCCAGGAAATATGCCTCATCGTCACTCCGGTTGCCAGAGTTCTGGCCGCCGAGTCCACGGCATCCAGAGAGGCCTGGAGGGAGGTTCTTGCCACCTTTTTACCCTCTTCGAGCAGGGCCGTAAATTCTGGATGCGAGTCCTGGGGAAGAAGCTCCGTAAACTTCCCCACTGACACCCAGGTGTTAAAATTGTACTGACTTAGGGGGGCCTGTTGATTTGCCACCCTAAGTTGAAGGCCCCCAGCCGAGTATATTTTGCGGCCTAGGAGGTCCATGCATCTAGCCTCCTTCACCTTAGGAGCTGATGCTTGCTGGCTGTGACACTCCTGTTTGTTCACCGATTGGACAACCAGAGAGCAGGGAGGCGGATAGGTTTAGAGGTATTCGTACCCCTTTGAGGGGACCATATATTTCCTCTCTACTCCCCTAGCTGTAGGTGGAATTGAAGCTGGGGACTGCCACATGGTGTCGACATTGGCTTGTATAGTGTGGATGAACGGGAGCGCTACTTTGGTAGGTGCATCAGCTGGTAAGATGTCCATGACCGGGTCCTCTATCTCAGTGACCTCTTCCATCTGCAAATTCATATTCTGGGCCACCCACCTCAGAAGGTCTTGATGGGCCCTGAGATCGATTGGTGGAGGGCCTGAGGAGGATGTTCCTGCTACCACCTCATCAGGTGAGGAAGCGGAGGAGAGGCCCGGGACCAACGGGTCCCCGAGGTGGGTTGTGTACAGGAGGAGCATCAGTTGGATCAGGTGGAGCCTCTGTGCCCACTGATGGAACTGGACCTTCATCCGTCTCCGTAGGGGGAGGGCGGCTCACTGTTGTCTCTGGTACCCGGTGTTCTGAGGGGCCCGAGCGTTAAGCCACTGACGGGGTATCATAACCTTAGTCCCAGATTTGGACCTTAGCGTCCAAAATATGGGGGTTAGCATGAAAACCTCCAAGCTTAGCTACCAGCTTGGACCTGGTACTTGCTGCCACCACCCAAAAAATTAGAGTGTTTTGGGGCACTCTGGTCCCCCTGAAAAACCTTCCCTGGGGACCCCAAGACCCAAATCCCTTGAGTCTCACAACAAAGGGAAATAATCCTTTTTCCCTTCCCCCCTCCAGGTGCTCCTGGAGAGATACACAGACACAAGCTCTGTGAATCCAAACAGAGTGACTCCCCCTCTCCGTTTTCAGTCCTGACAAAAGCACTTTCCTCTTCACCCAGAGGGAATGCAAAATCAGGCTAGCAAATCCAACACACACAGATTTTCCCCTGATTTCTTCCTCCCACCAATTCCCTGGTGAGTACAGATTTAATTTCCCTGAAATTTCCCAGAAAAGAAAACTCTAACAGGTTTCAAAAAGAAAGCTTTATATAAAAAGAAAGAAAATACATACAAATGGTCTCTCTGTATTAAGGTGACAAAATACAGGGTCAATTGCTTAGAAGAAATATGAATAAACAGCCTTATTCAAAAAGAATACAAATCAAAGCACTCCAGCACTTATATTCATGCAACTACCAAAGAAAAGAAACCATATAACTTACTATCTGATCTCTTTGTCCTTACACTTAAAAACAGAAGACTAGAAAGTAGAAACTACTTCTCCAAAGCTCAGAGAAAGCAGGCAGACAGAAAACAAAGACTCAGACACAAACTTCCTTCCACTCAAAGTTGAAAAAATCCGGTTTCCTGATTGGTCCTCTGGTCAGGTGCTTCAGGTGAAAGAGACATTAACCCTTAGCTATCTGTTTATGACACGGGGCACCTTGGGCCTGGTGGTATGCCCATGGTGTCCAGAAGGACCAGTGATGAGGCCCTTGATCGTGGCCTTGCCTCTCCGGATAGTGGCTGGGGCCGTCAGAGTCAGCCTCCAGATGGTATGATGCACTTCCAGCCTGAGATGATACTGAAGTGTGTCTCTGTCATAAACAAATAGTTAAGGGTTAATAGAACAGGAGTACTTCATGTCTCTTTTGCCTGTAAAGGGTTAACAAGTTCAGTGAGCCTGGCTGTCGCCTGACCAGAGGACCAATCAGGGGACAAGATACTTTCAAATCTTGAGGGAGGAAAGTTTTTGTGTGTGCTGTTAGATTTTGGTTGTTGTTCTTTTCTGGGTTCTGAGAGTGACCAGACGTGCAACCAGGTTTCTCTCCAATCTCTTTGATACAGTCTCTTATATGTCCAGAATAATGAGTACTAGGTAGATAAGGTGAGTTAGGCTGTTAGGCTTATGTTTGTTTGTTTTCTTTATTTGCAAATGTGTATTTGGCTGGAAGGAGTTCAAATTTGTATTTTGCTGAAAGGATTTTAATTTGTCCTTGTATACTTAGGCTGGGAGGGTATTCCCAGTGTCTATAGCTGAAAGACCCTGTAACATATTCCATCTTAAATTTACAAAAATAATTTTTACTGTTTCTTTCATTAATTAAAAGCTTTTCTTGTTTAAGAACCTGATTTTTTTTTTATTCTGGTGTGAGATCCCAGGGGACGGGGTCTGGATTCACCAGGGAATTGGTGGGGAGAAAGGAGGGAAGCGGGAGAGAAAGGTTAATTTTCTCTCTGTGTCAGGATTATTTTCTCTCTCAGGGACAGTCTGGGAGGGCGAGAGAGAAGGAGCAGGGAAGGTGAATTTTCCTCTCTGTTTCAAGATTCAAGGAGCTTGAATCACAGTGATCTTCCAGGGTAACCGAGGGAGGGGAAGCCTGGGAGAGGCAACGGTGAGGGAAAGAGTTTTCTTTCCTTGTGTTAAGATCCAGAGGGACTGGGTCTTGGGGGTCCCCAGGCAAGGTTTTGGGGGGACCAGAGTGTACCAGGCACTGGAATTCCTGGTTGGTGGCAGCGCTACAGGTTCTAAGCTGGTAATTGAGCTTAGAGGAATTCATGCTGGTACCCCATCTTTTGGACGCTAAAGTTCAGAGTGGGGGTTTATACCATGACAGTCTCGAAGGCCACGGTGGTGCTGAGAGGCCCTGTGAAGACGGCACTGTTCTGGACGCTCGATCCCAGGGCGGTACCAAGGAGTGGTACTGGGGGCTATGGTGGTGCCGCAATCGAGACCGGGACCTTCTACCTTAACGGTGCTGGGAGGTCGACCGGGATCTCAAGCCCCGTCGCCTGGAGTGACTGCGGGATACACGGTACCAAGATCGGTGCCGAGAGGCCGATCAGTACCAGGAGTATCTATCTGGTGAGTGTGATGCTGAGCAATGCCATGAGTGCGACCGGTACTGTGATAGCGGGCGGTGCTGGGACTGCGAGCGGCGCCGGGATCGGGAGCAACGTGATTGAGAGCATCTGCGAGAACGCGATCTGGAACGACGTCTCTCTGGTGAGTCGACGGGAGGAGGCCTTACCAGGGCTGGCTTGCCGATGGATTGAATAACCCGCACCGGCGGTGCTGGGGGTTGAGGACAATCTGCTTCATCATCGAAATGAGCTCTTTTGCCATAGAGAAGGTCTCCAGCGTAGAAGGGAGAACAAGCTCAACCACAGCAGGAGGAGGGGAGCTGTCTGGCACCGGACTCAACGGCCCTTATGAGACCGGAATCGACGGTGCCGTCCCAGGTGGAGCAGCTATCTGCAGTGCTGCAGCGGAATACGGTGCCGTAGCAGAAGACGATGCCCGGCGAATCGTCTTCAACGAGTGCTCCTTCTGGGAGGCTGAAGTTGTAGCAGCATGTCATTTCCCAGTCGGGGAAAGGGAACGGTGCTGAGGAGTCGGTGCCGGTAAGGGTCGGTGCCGAGAGTCCTTCTCGGTACCGGGGCGATCCGGTGCCGAAGGCGCGCTCCTTACCGAGGCAGTCTGTTGGGCGCTCGGTACCGATGCTACAGAAGTAAGTGCCGACTTGAGCTGCTTCAATCGAAAGTCCCGGTCCTTCTTCGTCCTTGGTTTAAAGGACTTGCAAATGCAGCACTTGTCAACGAGGTGGGATTCCCCTAGGCACTTGAGGCAGGAGTCCTGGGGATCCCCTATTGGCATCGGCTTTTGGCACGCCGAGCACGGTTTGAATCCCGGTGCCTTGGGCATGGGCCCGCACTGGGGCGGAGGAAAGGGGCTAATCCCCGATCCCCCTTTCAACTATGTACACTAACTATAAAACTAAGTACTAATACTAAGTATAACACAACAATTCGAACTATAAACACAGTGAGGAGTAGAGAACTACGAGTAGCTAGGGACGTGGAGGTCAGCAAAGCTGCGCTCCACAGTTCCAACAACTGACATGGGCGGTAAGAAGGAACTGAGGGGCGGTTGGGCTGGCAGGGGTATATATTCCGCACTATGGCGGCGCCACTCCAGGGGGCACCCAGCCGGCTCACCGAGTGTTGCTAGGGTAAAAATCTTCCGACGAACGTGCACACAGTGCACGCACACCTAATTGGAATCGATATGAGCAAGCACTCGAAGAAGAACTGGCTCTGTGGATAGGGGGAAAGTGGTGGATGTGATATATCTTGACTTTAGCAAAGCTTTTGATATGGTCTCCCACATTATTCTTGCCAGCAAATTAAAAAAATATGGACTGGATGAATGGACTATAAAGTGGATAGAAAGCTGGCTAGATTGTTGGTCTCAACAGGTCGTGAGCAATGGCTCCATGTATAGTTGGCAGCCGGTATCAAGTGAAGTGCCGGTTTTGTTTAACATCTTCATCAATGATCTGGATGATGGGATGGATTGCACCTTCAGCAAATTCGTGGATGACACTAAGCTGGGGTGGGTAGATACGCTGGAGGGTAGGGATAGGGATCAGAGTGACCTAGACAAATTGGAGGACTGGGCCAAAAGAAACCTGATGAGTTCAACAAGGACAAGTGCAGAGTCCTGCATTTAGGCTGGAAGAATCCCATGCACTGCTACAGACTAGGGACCAACTGGCTAAGCAGCAGTTCTGCAGAAAAGGACCTAGGGGTTACAGTGGATGAGAAGCTGGATATGAGTCAGCAGTGTGCCCTTGTTGCCAAGAAGGCTAATGGCATATTGGGCTGTATTAGTAGGATCATTGCCAGCAGATCGAGGGAAGTGACTATTCCCCTCTATTCAGCACTGGTGAGGCCACATCTGGGGTATTGTATCCAGTTTTGGGCCCCCCAGTACAGAAGAGATGTGGACAAATTGAAAGTGTCCAGCAGAGGGCAACAAAAATGATCAGGGGGCTGGGGCACATGACTTATGAGGAGAGGCTGAAAGAACTGGATTGTTTAGTTTGCAGAAGAGAAGAGTGAGGGGGGATTTGATAGCAGCCTTCAACTACCTGAAGGAGGGCTCCAAAGAGGATGGAGCTTGGCTGTTCTCAGTGGTGGCAGATGACAGAACAAGGAGTAACGGTCTCAAGTTGTAGTGGAGGAGATCTAGATTGGATATTAGGAAAAATTGCTTCACTAAGAGGGTGGTGAAGCACTGGAATGGGTTACCTAGGGAGCAGGTGGAATCCCCTTCCTTAGAGGTTTTTAAGGTCAGGCTTGACAAAGCCCTGGCTGGGATGATTTATTTGGTATTAGTCCTGCTTTGAGCAAGGGACTGGACTAGATGACCTCCTGAGGTCCCTCCCAACCCAAATCTTCTAGGATTCTATGATTAATATTTTAGTGTCTTGCTCTGCTTAAATTCCAAAGGGCCGTGACTGAGTGGCTCATCATAGCTTTATTCATAAGACTCATCCAACATTTCAGAGGTAACACAGGATTTAAATCTTTGAGAAATGATAGTGGCCCGAGCCGCCAGAAGAAGGGCCCTCACTAGGTGACTGTCTGTGCAGGATGGAGTTTGCTGGGAAATTTTTGGCCATGGTTTAAAATACTGTAACAATCCCCCTTGTGGTTTGCAAGCACTTCACCCCTCCAGTATCTCCATCAAAAAGATCGCAATTTAGAGATCAAGCCCAGGGAAATGCTTGCTGCTCTTCATTATTTCTCTTGAAGTAACAGAGCTAATGGTACAAATCCCGTATTTTCTTGTGCCCTGTCTAGATCTCTGAAGTCGAAGGACTTGAAGGCAGGATGAACCACTGTATAAATTGGCCTAGTAAGTTAAATCTCCATTGTAGAGAATTTTGTAAGCATGTGATGTTTTGGAAGGAACTGGGGAACTGGCTCTTTTGGAAGCTATGGCTTCCAGATTAAATATGTATTTTTGTTCTAGCTGTCATCATGGGCAACATGCTTCACCTCCACGGGGACTGGCACAGAAGTAGGTAAGAGATGAAAAAAATATAAGCACTAGAACCAGGAAAGAAACCCTTCGAGCAGCATGCTGACAGAAGGGAATGCTCTGAATGCTGTGGAGGAAGCAACGGCATGGGAAGAAACAAGGAAATCCCTGCAAGCACCATCCTATGCAGGGTGGGCAACATCCCCAGGCTTCCATTACTGCTGTGCTCTGGCCTTTGTATAATGCACGATGCAGGGGGACGTGCCCTGCCTCCTCTGATCTGCCTGGCAGAGCGATGGGAAGCCTGCACATCTGCCTTTTCCACCCTCCCAGTGTTCCTTTCACATGCATCATAAGTTGGGTCCCACACTGCCATGACTTTCCTGGGGCAGCCCTCTGACTGCTTGGCTCACATGCTCTTCTTAGCAGCCTGAGCAACTCCTGCAGCATTTCTCCTGCTGGGCACACAGCATTCTGTAATCCACACAGGGACTCACTGTCTCCCTTCCGAATAACACAGCACCACTTCCTCCCCGCTGCAGCACAGGGCTGAGCGCAGCATATGGCTGTGCATTAACCAAGCATTCAGGGAACCATCCCGGGGCCCTCCTGTAGCTAAGGGAACATTTGTAAACTGCTATGGCTTGTAAGCAAGACTCCATAGCCAGGTTTATCAGCCTAATAAAAGAAAATAATGAGCTCAGATCCTGGGGCAGAGGGTCTTCGTTCTTTGTTAGCAATTCTTCACCTGCTATTCTCTGTTGAACAGTGGTTGCCTCTTCTGCTTTTCAATTATCAGTCCTCATCCCTCCCCCAACATTGCAATAAAAAAATACAGCCACATCCTCCATTCAGTAAGGAAAATGGAATCCATGATTCAAGATCTGTCTGAACTGACAAAGTCTGGCAGGCCTGTAAACCTTGGCATGAGCTTGGGAAGAAGCTGTGTTTGGATGGTGCAGCGCCTTTATATGACTGATCTGACTGTACAGTTGAATACGCTTCCATTGAGATTAGTGCACACAATGAGCCAGATCATGTGACCTACACACAGACCTGCAACGAGGGCAGGGCTGAAGGGAGCCGAGTCATCCCCCAGGGAGCACTGGGATGGAATGTGACCCAGCATTCGGGGGAGTGTGAACACTATAGCAGTAGGCACTGGGCTCCTTTCTGTGCTCACCCAATCTGAGTGGTGTACAGAAGTGGGAACAAGGCCCCCACCTCTGCCCTCCCCTCCACTCCCCACTTCCTTTGGGTGGTTTGCACAGTCCTTACAGTGAGTCTGGCTCTCACCTAGAGGGTGGTTGTAATTGGGAGGGTGACACTTCTTATGTTCTGTCCAAGTCGCTCTGTTTTCTCATGCAAGGGATAGGGCCGATATACCTGTCAGGCACCTCTTTTCATAATTAAATTCCTGTCAGTTCCTTTGAGATATCAACTCTGCAACCTGGTGGAGAAATGCCTGCTCCATATTTCAGAGGCAGCTCAGTAAGATCCTGCTATTTGCCATCATTAATACAATTCCAATTAACTTCTTTCCTCATCAATGTGCTTAATTCCTTACAGCTTTTTATTAAGGGAAAAATATCTACTCCGACAGGTTTCACATGTGGGAAAAAACACAGGTTAGAAGAAAAACTGCTTTTCTGTCTAAAGCTGGGATCCCTAGCAAACCAGCCAGCTGAGAGATGGTTTACCTGCATGAATCACGTTAAATGTAATACTGTTAAAAGACAATTGGTCTCCCCACAGGCTTCATCAATGCCAGCATACGTGCTCGGAATTGGAGGGAGAGGGACAAAGATAGTTATTATTTGTTTTTATCTGGCACCTACAAGCCCCAATTCCTGAGATCAGGGTCTATTGTTCAAGGTGCTGTACGTACTCAGAGAAAGCCAGTCTCTGCCCTGAACAGACCACAGTCTAAATAGACAAGACAGACAAAATATGGTGGTGTGGAGGAAAAGCTTAGTCCGATGTTACAACTGGGGAATTGAAGTAGTGGTTTGTAGCCTGAGTTAGCAACCTCTGTGCTGAGTTCTTATGAACATTTAGCTGTAGGTCTATACCACAAAGTTAGGCCAATGTAAGCTGCCTCACCTCAATCTAGTTGTGCACGTGTCTACACTTAAATTTGTCTCCCACCGATGTAAGCTCCCTGTTATGCCGACACTGTAACACCAGCTCCCCGAGTGGCATAGCTCCAGGGTCGACATACGGAGGTCGATGCAGCGCGAGTGCAGACAAATATTACAATATGGCAACCCAAACAGTCTTTCAGCAGCTGTCCCACAATGCCTGACACTGACCGCTCCGTTCACAATTGTGGGGGCATGGATCAGCATTCATGCGGCACTCCCCGTCAGTGCCCAGCCCAGGCCGGAGAAGCTAATGATCCAACCAGCGGACCAAATTCAGTGATGAATCCTGGTCACGTGCCCCCTGAGGCACATTGCACTTACGCTAAGAAGACTCCACTGCTAAGGGTACAGGCATGTTGGAAGCACACACACACCCCTTAAAACCCTTGTGAACCTTTGAAATGTCTTTTCCTGGTTGTCCAGCTTGATGAACACACCTCTATCTGCTCTCCATTGTTGTGTGCAGTGAACCGTCTTGGCTACATGCTCCGGGCGCATTCTGGCATGGCGTACAAAGGAAACATTGGATCTCCTGGGCCTGTGGGGAGCAGAAACTGCACAGACACAGTTCTGAACCAGCCTTCCAACCATCAACATCTATGGCTAGATTGCTCAGGAGATGAAAGAGAAGAGCAATGACAGAGACCAGGAGCAGTGCGGCGTGAAAACCAAGGAGCTGAGGCGGGAAGACCAGAAGGCCAGGGAGACCAACAGTTTATCCAGTGCCGGACCACAGACCTGCCACTTTTTACAAAGAGCTGCATGCTGTACTTGATGGAGACCCCACAGTCACCCCACACACCACCTGGGCACCTCTGAGGAGCCTGAATCAGAGGTCCCTGCCATGAACAGTGAGGAGGAGAAAGAAGAGGAAGGGGATGGAGGACAGGTGCCCAGGAGGCCCAGCTGTGTCATAAGCCAGGACCCTTTTTTTACTCCAACACAGTCCAGCCAATCCCACTAGTCGAGCACAGATGAGCCCGATGCAGGGGAAGGAGCCTCGGGTAACTGTGAAAATAAATTTCCCATTGCAGTGATGCCCCCCCCTCCTCCAAAAAACATAGCAGGACACAGCTATTGATTTTTCATTAGTTTATTCATACTAGAAAAGGTAGTGAAACAACCAAGAGAAACAGAGCTGCTACTGCTTTTAATTCCAGGGGATGGGGTTGGGGGTGTCATGCAGAGCAGTTTGTTTATGTCTTGTGAATCCTCCTGCGAGATCTCGCTGAAATTTCTGAAATCCCTGTCTGATGATTTCTAGGCAGGGCAGCCTTTTTTTCTTCCACTTCCCCACACCAGAGGGCAATAACATCAGCAGGCACAATTACCGTCCATAGGCTAGTGGCACAGAGGCCTGGACAGCTTCAGGATGCCAGCAGCAGCTGTATTTTCTCTGCCTTTGTTATTCTGACATGAGATATCAGCTAAACTCCCCACTGGCTGTGGGAAATAGTGCCATTGTTCACTGACAATGCCCTATGCTCAGAGTTTTATGCAACTAAGCAATTCCCTCCTCGTTTCCCTGACCCCTGGCAGTTCGTACTCATCAGGGTTAATGCTGAGTGTGGTCCTGTGAACAAGCAGTCTGAGGCAGAAGTGCCAATAAGCATGTCTTGTTTAAGACGTTAGAGGAGCAAGGGAAGGGGGCAGTTCTGAATCTTAAGTTTCGATTTCTGTTTCTTACTCTATTGACTATGGTGTTTGTGTTTTATCTGGAACTGGGGCCACTGGGGCCTTGAGGAGTACTCCCTGCACACCAGTAGAACAATTGACCCAGATTAGGAGGAGAGAAAAGAGGAGAGGGGAGATCCTGCAGACCATGATCAGGGCCTGGAGGGTAAATATTGCAGACAGCCTAGAAGAGGGAAGAGCAGACAGGAGAGAGCCACAGGAAAAGGAGAGGGGGATGCACCAGGAGGCAGTGGTGCTTCTCCATCAACGAACACAGATACCGCAGACTCTTGTGGACCTAAAGATTAAACAATCCCAGGTTTGACTTCCATTATAACTGTGGAGAACTGCAGCATAGCACCCTCCTCAGCACTCCACATGTCCTCAGGGCCAACACGCACCTACCTCTACCACTCCACAGTGGGGGAAAGCCTGGACAACCTCGGTGTCACATATACAGTTGTGACTCTCACAGTCAGTGTCTGTGTAGCTACAATGGACGTTAAGTTTCCTTCCTATAGTTTATTTATTAAGGCTCTGTGATGGGGTGGACTTGGTCTGGGGGTCCCTTGCTGGAGGCCTTGCAGCCCTGCCTCACCTCGCCCCAGAAGAGAGCAGCAGGGAAGTCCTCCAGGCAGCCTAGAGTGGTTTCAGGGGAACAGCCCGTCAGAGGGGCTGCTGGAGTGACGAACGAGGAGCCAGAAGTGCCTTATGAAAAGAAGCAGCAGAGGCAGAGCATCAGTTGTAGGTGCTCCGCAAACACCACCCACAACCTTGAGTTGGTTCTTGCTATGTCCCACTGCAAAATGACCACAAGGAAAACATCATGTTCCCCACGGTGGTTCTTGTGGCCCTGCGAATAGCAGAAGGTCATGTGCCCTGTGCTTGCAATGCTCGTGACAATAGGGCAGAGCTGTGCAGGAGCCATGCTTCTGTCAGAGGTGATGGACAGCGATGAGTCCCATGCGGGTTCATGGGAAAACTGAAAATAGGTCCCAAAATTATGGAGTAAAGATATTATGAGGGGGAGAACACTTAATTATGGGATGTTACCCCTTGCTCGCAGTCACCCCTGCATGAGTCGTTTCTGCCCCACCATACATTACCAAAACTACACAAAAGACAGTGTGGGATGTGTGCTGGTATACCTACTCCTGGTGCAGCAGACTGACTGTGTACTGACAAAAGCACTCCTGGTGAGTATGTGCCGTGCCAATGCAAGGAGCCAAGTATGAATGCATACAAGCAATACACTAATTGCCATGGCTTTATGCCAACCTTACTTATGTTGGCAGCATTTGGTAGTTGTGATGTCTAGGACCATGTCTACAAGGAGAGCTGAGTGCACTTGAAATCATGACTCCTGTGACTTGCCCAAGGGAGTCTGTGGCAAAGCCAAGTATGGAGCCTGCTAGGTCCAGGTCCAGTGCCTTAGGCACATGCCCATCCTTCAAGTCAGGTCTATGTCCAGGAGCCCTTGGCCAGGGGTTTGCATCCGTCTCATACAGCTGACTGTAAATATCCTGGACAGGACTGTATTGAACTGAATGGAGTGAGTCCTTCCCTTTATGTAGCTGACATGTTTTCTTTGATAACGGGGCTTTTCGGCCCACCTGTGAAGTGTTTAGGCTCCTCTTGTTACAACAAATGTCTGAAAAGATAATACACTTCCTTTTCTTTCTCCCCAAACCAGTGCATTGTGGCAGCTTTCCAGCATACTGTTCAATGGTTTTAACAGTCCTGGCTCATTCTTCTGCCAGCACAGCATGGCTATTTCTGTGAACTCAATAGTAAAACATATCTGCTGTCAGCACCTCTGTATCTACAATCTTATCGCTCCAAAAGCCACGGCAAACATTGCACACTTTTGTTAGGTAATAAAGCAAGTCCTCACTCACCTCTCCAACACCCAAGCTCGTGCGGAGTTGGAATTTTGGGCACACAATTCTGTCAGAGACCAGACACTAATGTGTTGATCAACGGGCTCACACTACCCCAAAAGCTTTAGAATAAGTGTGGCGCCTTTATTAGGGGTGAGCATCAATATTTATACACAGAAGTAAACAAAGTGATTAATAAAAGATAATGGTCATGCATAATCAATCAAGATTTTACAGGAAGAGCAAGTTTAACAAGTAAATGCATAGAGATAAAGGCTAATGGCTACTTGAGGAAGGGGGTGTCATGAGTAGTTTGCAGGTCAGTGCTTTGTTCAAAAAAAGGTTCAGAAAGGATTATGCAGAGACGGCCAGTCTGGGTGTTTTTTGGCTCCAAAGTTCACCAAAAGTTTAGACCCAACATTCCTCCATTTGTAGCTTTGAGATAACTATTAATCAAAAAGCTACACCCTATTTCAAGATCTCAAGGGCCGCTTGGCAATTTCAGCCTGGGCCAATTCGAAGAGAGTAAGGCTTTTAGTTGAAGTGGGAAAAGAATAAACTGACTTACATGAGTTTATGAGGGAGGGGACACACTGAATACAGCAACACAGTATTATAAGGACTACCATGGCCCCAACAACACCCACCAAGAGGTTTTTAACCCACCCAAATCCGGGCAGCCAATTCCATAAGGCTCCCCACCAATCATAAGGTGGCTGGCCAGAGGAGTAGTTTTTAGCCATTTCCCTTAGGTGTTTGGTACGTTGAAAAGTGTCAGAGTAGGTGTCATTTACAAAAACACAGCATTCTTCATTTATGAGGGCGCAAGTTCCTCCCTGGGCTGCTAACATCATATCTAAAGCCATTCTGTTTTGCAAAGCCAACTGGCGCAGCTGGGACATTTCCCCGGCCTGGTTCTCAAATAGGGTTGCAGTTTCATTGGTCAAAGATTCTAATAGTCCCTGTAGACGGATGATGGCACCCTTCAAGCTAGTGTGACCAGCCCACCGCTGCCAGGACAAACCATCACAGAGATTAATATCTCTGTCAGTTTCACGGATGTTACGAACGTGGGGAAAATGAGGGGGAGTGAGGGAGATCCGAGAAGGCGGTGCTAGCCATGCCAAATAACATGACCCTGCCCAATCAGGGGAGAGAAAATAATAAGCCTTGGGCCCGCACACCCAGTATGTTCCATATAATGCGTTTTGGGTATTCCATTTCTCAAAGTAGGAGGTAACCCACCACCCGTTGTACCACTGTTCCCCTGGTAACGCAGAGGGGTCGTTGTGTGAACTGCAGAGGCACAATTTGGTAGTGTTGTCTTCAAAGGGCAGTGTAGTACTGCTTGAGCAGTTGTAGAAGGCAATTGTGTATCCTTTAACAATTAGTTGGACACCCTCGAGATCTGAGCAGGGCTTTTTAAAAACTGACTCTGAAAACCTGCCCCTCCATGAAAAAGTTGAAAAGGTTGGATCGGGGTGAGGGATCCACATATGGGATAAGTGGGATGCGCAAGGCTTGAAGCCAAGATTTTTACTAAAGGCGGTGCCATTAAAATATATGTTGCATTTACTTGTTCCCACAAAAGTTGACCCTTTTTCTTTAACAAAACACAGTGATCCTGTTTGATTGGTTACCCTGAGATATTTGTTAATTGGCACTTCTGTTTTGTCCCATGTAAGATTGGGTTGGACTGGATCTTTTATTCTAGTCGGTGGCATCCAAGTCATATTAGCAGTGGTTAGGGGAATGGGTGTGAAGGGGAGTCCCTGTGCTGCATTTACTGGAAATTGAGTACATACCCAGCAATCACTTCTATTTCCTAAAATACGAGTTTTAACCTCGTGGGAATATCTAATAAAAGCATTATCTTCATAAGCAGAAAATAAACTGAAAAAGCATAAAAAACATACAGTTGTCAGAATAAAGGGTCCTCTCATTTTTTTCGAGTTAATTTAAGTCTAATGTCTGAGAGAGGTAAGCTGGTCCACTGGTCGAAGGCAGTGTCCTCAGTGGTGACAAGAGCTGCTGGTCCGTCACTGTGGTCCACTACGGCTGGCTTGACGTGGGAGTGGTGGATCCAAGATTTGCGTCCTTCCAGGAACACTGCAGTCTGGGTTGTCAAAAGAACCTGGTGGGGTCCAGTAAACCTTGGCTGGAGGGTGTCGTCACGAACGAACTTTTTGGCCCAGACGAAGTCCCCTGGTTGGAACGGGTGGATTTGTTCCTCCAGCGGCACGGTCTGGGAAAACTGCGAGGCTTTCCAAAGGGTACGGAGGCGAGCCTGTAGGGAGAGAAACTGACACGCAGTCATATGATCCCCTCCCAATAGTGAAACATCAGCACGTGGTAGCGCCCCGCCTTTGAAAGGGGGGTGTCCATAGAGCAGTTCAAAGGGGGATAATCCCAATGCGCGGGTTGGGCGAGTACGAAGGTGAAACAGGACCAAGGGAAGTACCTGAGGCCACTTTAATCCTGTTTCCTGACAGTATTTAGCCAATGTAAACTTAAGTTCCCTATTCATACGCTCAACTTTCCCGCTAGACTGGGGGTGGTAGGGTGTATGAAAGGAGTGTGAAATGCCCAGTCCTTGTTCTAAATGGCCAAGGACATGACCAGTAAAGTGAGGTCCGCGATCTGAGTCGAGCACAAGAGGGATGCCAAAACGGGGTACAATATCTCTAAGGAGAATCTTCGCCACTGTGGCAGCAGTACAATTAGCAGTAGGAAAAGCTTCGACCCAGGAAGTCAGAGGGCAAACCAAAACAAGGAGGTGCTTTTTCCCAAAAGCCTTTGGCATATCTGCAAAATCAATTTGAAGATGTTGAAATGGAGCAGCAGGCGGAGGTCTTCCACCCTTAATTTTGTTAAGAGGTGGAGCAGGTCCATTACGCTGACATGTGCTGCATGCTTTCACTATTGATAGGCAATAGGGTTGAATGCCTGGAGCATACCAAAAGCGGGCGATAGTGTCCACGAGGGCGTGCGTGCCGTAGTGACCCCCTTTATCATGGTGCCAGCGAACTGCCACGGGGTATGTGGAGCGAGGGAGGCAGGCTCGGCCATCTGGCATAAGCCAGGCCCCTTTGACCAGAGTGGCCCCGAGGCTTTCCCATGATTTTAGTTCAGCAGCGGGTACTGGTACGGGGTGCGGTGGAGTAAAGGAGGAGGTTGCAATAGCCAATGTGGGCATGGCTAAAGGTAAGGTGGCAGCCTTCTTGGCGGAGGCGTCAGCCAGGGCATTCCCACGGGTAACGGGGCTGCTATCTTTAGTATGGGCCCGGCAGTGAACTACAGCCAGGACAGAGGGTTTTTGGAGGGCGTCCAAAAGCTTGTGGATGAGGGGGAGGTGCTGAATGGGTTTACCGGCAGCTGTCTGGAAACCTCGAAACTTCCAGAGGTGGATATGACAATGCACAACTCCAAAAGCATATTTGCTATCAGTAAAAATGGTAACGGTCTTACCAGCGGCCAACTGGCAAGCTCGGGCCAGGGCATAGAGTTCAGCGGCTTGGGCTCCCCAGTTGCCTGGCAGTGAGGCGGCCTCTTGAATGTCCCATTCAGAGGTGACAGCATAACCAGTGAAACGCTTGCCATCAACATAGAAGGAGCTTCCGTCCGAGAAGAGGATGCAATCGGGGTTGTCCAGTGGCACGTCAAACAGGTTGTCTCTTATCTGTAAGATGCTGTAAACTACTTCCACACAGTCGTGCTGGTCCTGGGGGACTGGCAGGTCAGGAAGCAAGGTAGCTGGATTAAGGGGTCCACACCTTTCAAAAATTAGGTTAGTGTCTTCTAAGAGTTCGGCCTCTAGCTGTTGCTGACGATGGGCCGAAAAGACTTGGGTTGTGCCCCTACGCAGAAGGGCTGACAAGGCATGAGAGGTCCAAACCGTGGTAAAATGACCCAGGGTTAGGCTCTTTGCCTTTGTGATCAGCAGGGCAGCTGCTGCCAGAGTCCGGGTGCAGGATGGGGTTCCCTGAGCGACAGGGTCGATTTGCTGAGAGTAAAAAGCAAGCGGGAAATGGTGGGGCCCGCTCAGCTGGGTAAGGACACCACTAGCAATTCCGCCCCTCTCGTGGACAAAAAGGTGAAAGGGTTTGCTGTAATTGGGGGGGCGGAGAGACATGGAGGAGGCCACACTGTCCTTGAGTAACTGAAAGGCTTGAATAGTGTCCGGGGACCACTGCAAAGGGTCAGGAGCAAGGTTAGCAGTGAGTCGGTGGAGCGGTTTGCTTAACTCCCCGCAGGACGGCAACCAGGGGCGACAGAAGCCAATTAATCCTAAGAAACCTCGAAGTTGTTTCTTGGTGTTCGGTAGAGGGCAGTTTTGAATAGTCTTTATGCGGGCTGGGTCCATCTGTCTTCCTTCTGGGGTTAACAGGAAGCCCAGATATCGGACCTTCTGTGAGACCCACTGAATCTTTTTAGGGTCTACCTTGTGGCCTCTGGTGTGTAGGTATAATAAAAGTGCCTTACCATCGATGCGGAGGGCAGCTTCTTCGTGATTACCTAATAGGATGTCATCTACGTATAGGACCAATGTGGATCCCTGCGGACTGGTGAAACCTTCCAAGTCGTGGCGGAGGCACTGGCTGAAAATCGTGGGGCTGTCTCTGTAGCCTTGAGGAAGTCGTTGCCAGACATAACTTTGTCCCTCCCAGGTGAAACCAAAGAGATACTGAGAGTCTGGGTGCACAGGAATGCTGAAAAAAGCTGATTTTAAGTCAATAACAGTGAACCACTCAGCATCCCAGGGGATTTGGCTGATGATAGTAGCTGGGTCAGGAACTACTGCATGAAGAGGGACCACATACTGATTAACAACTCGTAGATCCTGTACAAAGCGCCAACGAACAGTGTCTCCGTCCTTTTTAGGAGGCTTTTTGACAGGCAGTATAGGGGTGTTACAGGGAGTGCGCTGAGGGCGGACTAGCTTTTGTGCAATGAATCCCTCGATAATGGGGCGGATGCCCTCCCGGGCTTCCAGCGACAGGGGGTATTGAGGGACTGACGGGGGGGTTAAGGAAGGCTTCACCTGAATCCTTACGGGCTCTGCCGAAAGGAGCAGGCCAACATCAGTGTCAGAAATTCCCCAGAGGGTTGGAGGCAAGTCAGTGAGGTCAGGGGAGAGAGAGGGAGGTGTTTCCCAATTACCCTGAGTAGGGGCCGAATCTCCTAACACTGTCATCAATAATCCTACCCCTTCAGGAGTGCAGGTTAAAGTAGCCTCAAGCTTACAGAGTAAATCCCGGCCCATCAAAGGGATCGGACAAGCTGGGGAAAAAAGAAAACGGTGAGGAAAACATTTATCAGCATAAATAACATTCAAAGGCAAAGTGAGTCCCAGAGACTGTGGGTTGCCCTCCACCCCAGTCGCAGTTTTAACCTCAGAGGATAGCCAGGGAGAGGGGGCATGATTTAAAAGAGAGAAAGTAGCCCCAGTATCAATGAGGAAAGAGACAGGCAGTCCCTGGACTGAAAGGGTTAAACGAGGCTCTTTGCTGGGAGGGCAGAAAGTGAGAAAGGAGCCGGCTAAAGACATTAAGGAAATAAGACCATCACATTGTTTGCCTTCGCCCCCGGGGTACCGTCATTGAGGAGGCTGAGTTTGCTGCCGCTGCTGCTGTTTCCCGTAGTTGATCCAGGCCTGGGGGATGGGCTGAGCTGGTGGTGCAGGGGTGTATTCCTCACTTGTGTAAGCATCTGCGGATGCAACCAGACCCTCTGGGCGTCCCCAGGGGCATTCACGTTTAAAGTGACTGGGCTGTCCGCACTGAAAACAATTTCCTGATGGCTGGGGTCGCCAGGACCCTCTTCCCCGGGCACCCTGGAATCCCCTGCCACGGTCACGGCCTTTGCCTCGAACACCACCGTGAAAAGCTAAAGCCATCAGCTTATATTCTTCCTTTTTCTCTTTCTTTTTACTACTTTCCCTTTCTTTCTCCCAGGCAAAATCAGCTACTTCCAACACTGAAGTGACTGACTCACCTCCCCAACCAGGGCGAAACTTTAAGAAGTAATCCCTTACAGGGGGCACCGACTGATTCACAAAAAATGAAATAAGAGTAGGGTGGTCTGCTTCTCTCTCAGGATCCATCTGAGTGAACATTCGGGCCCCCTCCAATAGCCTCGACCAGAACTTTCTGGGCGGCTCATCAGATTCCTGCCGAATCTGCATGAACTTAGCCTGATTAGGCGAGCGGCGAGCCATTTCCTTGAGTCTCTCTAACAATCGCTCTCTATCTGTTCGCAGCTGAGTCAGCCTTAGCTGAGTCCAGTCTAGGGGATTCCAGCCAGCGGCCAGATCCCGCCTATCCATCCAAGTAAGATTAGCTGCATTGCTATCTCCCCATGTCCTTTCTGCCATCCACAATCTACTACGTTCTTCTCCGGTCAAAACTCTACTTAACAACTGATCCACATCCGTATAAGTAGGATTATAACTTAAAAACAATCTTTCTAGAAGTTCTATGATCTTTCGGGGATTTTCTCCAAAAGACCCTGACAACTGTCCCCACTCTTTCAAATCCCATTCTAGCCATCCTTTATATTCCACAATACTAGCATGTTGCAATCGTCCATCATTGCCCATATAAGGTTGATCGTGCACCTGTAAAGGCATCTCTCTAACTATACTTTTATTATTCGCAAGAGATTTGACGGAGACATCCTCTGGGCTATCCTCAGGGGGGGGGCATGCACCCTGCTGTACCTGCTTGGACCTAAGCCTAGTAACTACTCCTCCCGAGGTTTGCCCCTCCAATTCCTCCTCATCCTTCTGCACAAATTCCAATCTGGGATCCTGCAGATTCCCCTCTGCTACAAGGAGAGAGTCCCCCTGCGGAGGAATAGGGGCAGGTGCAGAGGGGACCAGCTGACGAGTCAAAACACGCCGTGGTCTACACCCTTCATCGAAATAACCTGGAGGGGGTTCACTCTCGGGAGAGTACCTGACTGCCATAATTTTTAAAGATTTCCACAGCTCTGCTGCTGTGTCCCAACAAAACCAGTAACATAACTGTCCCGGATGGTCTTTTTCGATCTGGCTCTTTACTCCTCTTAAGGCAGCCTGCTCGAAAGAGCCATACGAAGGCCACCTCATCTCCGAGTCGGCCAATACCGCGGTATACCCCGTCCAATTCCTTACACATAGTGTGTACAACTTCTTCCTAGACATTCCTGTCTGTACTGGGAGTTTCCCTTCGTTCCATAACTTATTTACAATCCCCAACGGACTCTCAAGAGGCACGCTAGTCCCTTGACCCATGGTGTCTGACAGGAGCCCTCCAACTGGCGTTTACCCTGCTGTCCAATACACGACCCCTCAATATTGAATTGGCTAGGAGAAATCTCCTGTGGCGCCTTGCCAATTCATATATGAGTGGTCTGACCACTGGACAGAGGTACCGCACCAGAAGGAATCCCGGACGAGCCCCCAAATTGTTAGGTAATAAAGCAAGTCCTCACTCACCTCTCCAACACCCAAGCTCGTGCGGAGTTGGAATTTTGGGCACACAATTCTGTCAGAGACCAGACACTAATGCGTTGATCAACGGGCTCACACTACCCCAAAAGCTTTAGAATAAGTGTGGCGCCTTTATTAGGGGTGAGCATCAATATTTATACACAGAAGTAAACAAAGTGATTAATAAAAGATAATGGTCATGCATAATCAATCAAGATTTTACAGGAAGAGCAAGTTTAACAAGTAAATGCATAGAGATAAAGGCTAATGGCTACTTGAGGAAGGGGGTGTCATGAGTAGTTTGCAGGTCAGTGCTTTGTTCAAAAAAAGGTTCAGAAAGGATTATGCAGAGACGGCCAGTCTGGGTGTTTTTTGGCTCCAAAGTTCACCAAAAGTTTAGACCCAACACTTTGAATCAATTTATACCACGGAAAGCTGAAATTCCTGGGCGGTAAGCTGATAGGACAGCTGCAGAGAGTGCAGGGCCTGGTAGGTGTCTGTTGCTGGAGACTATCTGTTACTATCTCTTCTCTTAGGTATAATAGAGCCTTGAACATGCAGAATTCCCATCAGGGCAGAGTGACTTAATCTTTCTTTAAGGCCTAAATTCTTTGTTTGGAAAAGACACTGAAACTGCTTTAGCCCTGAAAGCTGAGGTAAATCCCTGTAGATAAAGCTGGAGACGTAACTGTAACACTAGTTAGATTTGTAAAAGCAGCAAAGAGTCCTGTGGCACCTTATAGACTAACAGACGTTTTGGAGCATGAGCTTTCGTGGGTGAATACCCACTTCGTCAGATGCTGTGTCTGATGAAGTGGGTATTCACCCACGAAAGCTCATGCTCCAGAACACCTGTTAGTCTATAAGGTGCCACAGGATTCTTTGCTGCTTTTACAGATCCAGACTAACATGGCTACCCCTCTGATACTTGACACTAGTTAGATTTGGGAACTGAGGCCTAGAAATGAGACAGGTGAAATGAGGGCAAGCTATAGCAGGATGGTGCTGGAAACCTCCCTCAGCTACTTCTAAAGAGGGGCTAGCATGGCTGCTGGCATCCTCAAAGAGGGGAGAGAACAGCCACGTCCTGACCCTCTACACTAGCTAGCAGGGCTAGGCAAGGAGGGGCGGGCAGGCCTACAGTTCCCTTTCCACTGGTGTAGCAGAAGCCACTGGTACTTCTTCTCCTGCCCGCAAGGCACCGGGACTGTGTTTGAGCTCAGCCCTGTGTAGAACTGGTGGGAAACTCAACTGGCTTCACTGGAGTGATCCCTGGTTTAAACCACATGAGAGAGGGCAGAGTCAGGTCCTCTGGGACTGACTTGGGAAGAATGGACCTGACTCTTTTGTCTTGCATCAGTGCAGCACAATGAGGCAATAAAACACTGCCACTGGGGCTGCACCTCTGAGGTACACACAGCTTCCAGGATGATCCTGAACCCACAAACCTGGGCAGCTGGCAGCGTACGCTGAGCACCTTGACAGATTTCTCAGGACAGCAACCACAGAGAAGGGATGATCCTGGGCAAGCAGCCTCCCTACCAGGGGCTTGGAGTCACAAGCTGGCCCTTACTGTAGGCCGAATCCTGGCAGCTTGCTCACACAGAACAGTCTCACTCTGTGGGCTGAGCTGAGCTGAGTGGCAGTACCAGCATCTGGTGGAAGAGTTGTGCCCTGTCATAGTAATTTAGTTTCTCTCTAAGGGATTGTCCCTATAACACATTTTCCAGAGCATTGGCCTGAGTATATTGTTGCTAGAGCTGCTTGACAAACCTATGTTTGTTTTTGAGGGGATTTTTTTCCTCAATAAAAAATTAGAAGCAATAAACCAGGAAAGAATGAGTGTGTGAAATCTGCCTAGATTTCATACATTCCATCCCATTTAGAGGCAAGAAAGGAAGGAGAGAAATCCAAAACTGCACCAATTTTTCAGTTCTGCAAAACCTATTTTCCAAAATTTAAATTCAAAACTTAACCAAAAATAATTTTTTACTAGGGTTTCAGTTTGAAATTTCCCATTGAATTTTTTTTGTTTGTCAAATGATATTTTCCTGTAGATTTTTTTTTTTAACAAAACCCTATTGTTTTTCAGAAGAAAAGATACACAACCTCAATTTATTGCCTGCCCAGTAGAATCCTTTGATTTTTCAAATAATAAAACATCCAAAAGGCCATAATGAATACATTAAGTCAACAAAATCCCTGCTTTGAAAAGTTACCTAAAACTTTGTAGAGGTTTATGGTGTCATTGTTACAAGTATAAAGATTTGCAGTTTAGGCTGCATGAATTATAATGATCTCTGCTGCCGAATTTAATTTAATGCCTTTTTAAATCGACAATATGACATCTCCCATGTTTTCTTCTTGACGACTTTCAAATAGTTTTTCCCATAGCAGCCTAGCAAACTTCTGCTACAGCCTGGTTCTGGAAGTCCCTGACATTTGCAAAGATTTGTCTGAGGATGACAGAGATAATTTTCAATCCATGAATAAAAGAGCCTTTTTAAAAGAACAGTTAATTTTAATTTGTCATCTGGGCTATAATTTGTCCGTGAGGCGAAGATGAATTTTTTAAAATCCATATTTAAAAGCCCTGTCCTTTTATTACTGGAGCATTGGCAACTGCTGATGAATCTGAAAAAGCACTGGATTAGAGGGTCCTCTGATTACATTCCTCCCATATGCCCTGGCACAGGACACCAGACTTTGGTCTGGAGAGTGGTGGGGAAAGGGCAACTCTCTGGTCCATCCCCACTCTGCACAGGCCAGTACAGCTGGGATAGCATGAGTGTGCGATCATTTGCCAAGAGCCAATTCCTTTTATTACAATTTATGAGTGACAGGCCTACAAGCCTAATCCAGCCCATTGCGGTCTCTTGAAATGATCCTCTGTATTTTGCTGCTTGCCTTTTTTGAGTACCATGTCTAATAGGAGCCTACACCTCTTCTCCCAGTAGCAGCTTTTTCTGACTTGTGTGTACAAAGCTTGCCAACATTTTTCTTTTAATGACATCTCTGTGCCAGGTGAGATGTTTTCAAGGGGTCGCCGGTTACTCCTCCTGAAAACATGGAAGTCTGAAGCGCACCAGTGTTAATGGAGCCTGTTACTTTTCAGCACTCGGAACGCTTTTGTCCCCAGAGTACCATTTGTTTCAATGTGCTTCACAGGCTTTCTTCATTTCCTTCCTCTCAACAGCTACTTCTTTCACTGTCTGCAAGTTTCTCCCAACAGTCCCTCCTTCCATTGCAGTGCAGCGCCTCCCTGACCCTGGCCTTCTTCAAGCTGTTGCACTCAGGGCAAGTCTTGACTACAGAATAAAGTCGAACTAAATTACGTCGACATACAGCCACCACAGTAGTTAAATCACTTTTGCATGTCCACACTCTGCTCCTATAGTATTGTGTGTGTGTGTGTATGTCAGCACCCTATACACATATACAATACATATGAAAGAAGAAGACTATATTCCTTGAGTTGGTGTGTGTCCTCACCAGGAGCATTTGTAAGTGTGGGGCATTGTGGGACAGCTTCTGAAAGGCAGCAACAGTCAATGTAAGCAACACAGTGTCTACCCTGATGTTGCATCAACCTAACTTTGTCAACCTAAGCACTACACCTTTGGTGGAGGTGGCATTATTAAGTTGGTGTAATGGGCAAGTTACGTCAGCAGGAGCAACATTTTAGGGTGGATGCTTACAGAGTTAGGTCGATGTAAGCTGCCTTATGTTGAATTAACTCTGTAGTGTAGAGAAGGCCTCAGTCTTACTGTGTCCAATGATTCCCCTTGCAGTATGGCACCTTTCAGCATGTAGAACCATCCTTTGCTCTCTCTACTGCAGGATCTCAAAGTAGAGGCCATGTCAGAAAGAGCAGTTTTGTCTAAATCAAAACATGTTGCAGGAAGTGCCAATTTTGATGATATTTTGGTAGGGAAAATGCCAAAATGAATTGCTTTGTTTTAATAATGTTGAAATGTAGTGTTCTGAGGTAGGTGAAACCTTGTTACAGGTTGAGTTAGTTGAACTCCCCCTTCAACTAACATAGCTGTAAGCAAACCCTCCAGCTAAGACGCAAAGCTGTGTGTGAACTTGCCCAAGAGCTTTTGGCTGAGTATTGTTTTGGTAGGTGTGGAGGGGGAAGAGAGCGCACACGAACTGCCAGCAGACAAGAACAGCGTGAAAAGGAGAGGCAAGAAAGCCCAGCAGACGCCTGCAAACAGTGTTACCCTCTAAAAGGCTAGAGAGAATATGCTTGCTCTTTATAAATATATCAGAGGGATAAATATTAGGGAGGGAGAGGAATTATTTAAGCTTAGTGCTAATGTGGACACAAGAACAAATGGATATAAACTGGACACTAGGAAGTTTAGACTTGAAATTAGACAAAGGTTTCTAGCCATTAGAGGAGTGAAGTTCTGGAACAGCCTTCCAAGGGGAGTAGTGGGGGCAAAAGACATATCTGGCTTCAAGAGTAAACTTGATAAGTTTATGGAGGGGATGGTATGATGAGATAGCCTAATTTTGGCAATTAATTTGGCAACTGATCTTTGATTATCAGCAGGTAAGTATGCCCAGTGGTCTGTGATGGGATGTTAGATGGGTTGGGATCTGAGTTACTATAGAGAATTCTTTCCTGGGTGCTGGCTGGTGAGTCTTGCCCACATGCTCAGGGTTTAACTGATCGCCATATTTGGGGTCGGGAAGGAATTTTCCTGCAGGGCAGATTGGCAGAGGCCCTGGAGGTGTTTCACCTTCCTCTGCAGCGTGGGGCATGGGTCACTTGCTGGAGGATTCTCTGCAGCTTGAGGTCTTCAAAACACGATTTGAGGACTTCAATAACTCAGACATAGATTATGGGTTTGTTATTGAAGTGGGTGGGTGAGATTCTGTGGACTGCATTGTGCAGTATGTCAGACTAGATGATCATAATGGTCCCTTCTGACCTTAAAGTCTATGAGTCTATGAGAACAATTTTGGTGCTAGTGCTGGGTAAAGAGGCTTGGGGGTTGTAAGCAAAGAAACTGCATCTTTTTTACCCTTGGTTCCCTTGCATTTAGAGACATGGGACTTTGTACATTCCTTATAAATAAGGAAGATTGCACCATAGAAAATAGCAGACTCCATCAATTTCTGATTCCATCTGGAATGTCCCCAGGATCCTGAACTTTGACTAGCCACTCAAGTTGAAAAGGGGCAACAGTATTGTTTTGAATTTATACGTTCAATTCATTTCATGTTGACTAGTGTATAAAAGATAATGTTTTACTTTTATAAAATTAATGAAAATTTAATAATGTTTGACACCATCAAAACAAAGTTTTTTACTTTATTGAAGCAAAATGTTTTGACAGTTTTGTGACAACATTATTGAATGTCACCAAACTGATTTTTGTGTGTGTGCTTTCTGTTGTGGAAAACAGTGTTCATTTCAATGAGGAATAAAAACTAATGTTGGAATTTCCCATGGAATGGAAATTCTGTTTTCAGACCATCACTGTTGGGAGTAAGCCGGTGGGTGGATGTTACTGAGGTAGGCAAAAAGTAATGAGACCGCAACAAGGGAGATGGAAACAAAATTGAGACTCAGAAAGAAGAGCAAATGGCCAGAAGAGGGAGCTAACCCAAGGGAAAAGAGAGACCGTTATAGCAATAAAGGGATAGAATAGTCTGAGGCCATATCTACACTAGCACTTTTGTCAGCAAAACTTTTCACATTCAGGGGTGTGAAAACACGCCCCCCCCGAGTGACATCGTTTTGCTGGCATAAGCGCCCATGTGCACAGCGCTATGTCAGCAGGAGACACTCTCCCACCAACATAGCTACCACCACATGGTGAGCTAGTTTTATTCTGTTGACAGGCGAGCTCTCTCCCGTCAGCATAACATAGCTATACGAGCGCTCTTCCAGTGGCACAGCTGTTTCAAGACAGCAGTGCCACTGTAAGCTTGTAAGTGTAGAGGTAGCCTGAGATAGAAGGGAAAATGGAATATTTGTTGCTATGTTCAACTAAGGCACAGTGATCAAGTGAATAGGGCTTTGTATTGGGAGTCAGGACCCCTGGGTTCTATCGCAGCTCTGCTGTTGAACTACGTGTGATCCTGGGAAAATTGTGTCATCTCTGTGTCTTTATTTCTCCACTGACCCAGTGTCTCTTGTGTGTTTAGATCGTAAGCTCTTTGAGACTGTCTGTGCAGCGCCTGGCACAGGGGCCTCCAGTGCTACTGTAAGCAAAATATTAACACCCAGTCAAGGAGATTTCTGTGAAAATTTCCATCGTGAGAGCGTATGTGAGACTGTGTCTGAGCAGTGTCCCAGCCAGGACTCACTAGGGTAAACACATTCACAGACCGAATTAACACAGGAGAGTGTTCAGACACTGAACAGCTAATTTCATTGCCTTGCTCTTGTACTCTGATCACTGACTAACAGACAGGCTTCCTCCCTGGTCTAACCAGCCTGGAGTAGGGGCAGCAGACAGTGATGCAGACCCTGGAAGGAAGCACCTCCTGTGTTTTTCCAGCCATTCCTGAGCTATAACACTAGACAGATTCTTAACTATTGGTGGCTTTTTACAGGAATCTGAAACCCTCCCCCAATTCGCCAGGGCTGTTGGAACAGAGATTTGGGGCCTGGGCTGCTCTCAGAGTAGACCAACACTATTGAGAGAGCTCCCTTGGGTGGATACCTACTCTAGGCTGTGTAGGCTGATAATTAGGGTGTTCTTGTTCGCTCGTAGTAGCTCCAGTGAATTCTTTAGCTAAATAAGCAGAACTGTCTTGTATGATGCCTACTTTGTGCTCTGCTGTCTGCTACATCTTTTCCATCTCTGGCAATTACTACATGTCTCCACATTGCTTGGCATAGGACTACTTTGTTTCTCTTCGAGGGAAGCTTTCACTCCCCTCCTTCCCAGTTCAGCACAGCACTTAAGCATGTGCATAAGTCCCATTGAGGTCAATACAAGGGACTGCTCTCATAGAGCACTAAACATGTTTAAGTGTTTCGTTGGACTGGGACTTTATTATTCATGTGGCCCAGAAAAGGACCATTGCAAATGACTGAATTTTGTAAATTACCAAGTATGGGGAGGAAACAAGTAACTTAAAATAAATCAAGGATGCTACATCTTAAACCTCACTTTGTTCCCTTTTTTGACAATGCAGCTTCATCTGAATTATTTATGATACATTTAGAGTACACTAGTAACTCTTCTGTACTTTATTATGTAAAGATAATGAAGTTGTTGTTTTTACCTTTATTGTATATTTTGCAGAGACCTTGAGCAGGCACAAGGAGAAATCTTTGTTAAATTTAAAATTCCATTGCATCTCTGACAGCTTTTCCAGTAAGCTCTGTCACAGGAACAGGAGTTTGACACCATCGTTTATTAGACTTTCAGTGTTTTACAGGATAACAACATTTCTGTATTTTCTCGGTCCTTTGGTATTTGGTTTTTTTTATCTTTTACATAGTCTAGAAAAGGGAGCCAGATGTGTGAGAAGTGAATGGATCAGGCCCTAAGCCATTGGACTGAGGTCTAGGACATCCAAGTTCAGTTCCCTGCTCTGTTACAGGCTTTCAGTTTAAACTCTGGCAAATCTCCTAATGGCTTTGCGTCTCAGTTCTTTATTTGTAAAACAGGATAATAATGCTCCTTTTCTCCAGCTTTGCCCTGTTTTCTCTTCACAGATTTTAAACATAGAGCTGGCTGAAGAGTGTTTTCCTCCTCATGGAAGATTTCAACAAAAATGAAAAAATTCAGTTTGTCTAAATCTTCCACAGAAAAAGTTGATATTATTTTTCCCCCAGAGGAAATTTGAAATGCTGAAAAAAGTAGATTCAAACATTCTGCCTTGGTGCCCCATGGGAGTTGTAGTTCTGGTGCCTCATGCTCCCATTCTTCTCTATTGGCTGTGTTCTGGTCAGACTATATTTCCCATAGTGCACCATGGTCTCCTACCGTGGAGAAGGCTGATGGTGCTTGGGAATCACTGACTCTGATGCATCATGGGAGATATATTCCAGCCTATAGACAACAATGCTGGCAGGAGACATCAGAACTACAACTCCCATGAGGCAACAAGGCACAATTTCAAAATAATTTTTTTTTAATTTTCAGGTATTTGATTTTTTTCAACTAAAACTTAAATTTTCTTCAGAGAGCAGACACCTTTGCAAAAGTTTATTCAAAAATCCAGTTCTTCACCAAAAAATTGGTTCAACTAAATTTTTTCCACCAGCTGTTTTCAAACACTTTGGGGGCAAAGTACTGTCTCTTATATGTCTGTAAAATTAACAACACTGTTGGGCTTCAGTCTTGTTTGGTGCCTCTGCAATACAAATAAAATATAATAAGATGAAGGAACTTATTTCCACTATGGATTTCTAGGTGTACATTTATAACAATAGCTACAAATGCAGCTTACTGTTCACCATACAACAGGCCCAGTTCTGCCCTCAACAGCTCCCTATATTTTTCTCTTACAGCATCATCTCAATGCATATTTTGATATTTATTAGTGTTGATTTATTCATCTGCCAACTCTGTTACTGCAGTAGTACCTCTTATCTGTTTAAAACTCTTCCTTATCCACTTCTCATGAGTCAGAAAGCTGTTAGTAAACCACCTACTTTGTCAATCAGTTTGTAATACTTGAAATGGAAATGATTGGACAGCATGCTTCTCCACTATCTGATTGAAACTGTACTCAGGCTAGGGGCGGGGGGGAGTCCCTCTAGGCTATATGAATCTAAGTACCTTGTAAGCATTTTCCATCCTGATTTTACAGAGATAATTTTTACCTTTTCTTTCTTTAATTAAAAGCTTTCTTTTTAAGAACCTGATTGATTTTTCCTTGTTTTGGAATCCAAGGGATTGAGTCTAAACTCACCAGGGATTGGTGGGGGGAAAAGGAAGGGAATGGTTAATTCCTCTTTGTTTTAAGATCCAAGGAGTTTGGATCTGTGTAGCTTCCCAAGGCAACCCAGGGAGGGGAAAGTCTGGGGGGGGCGGGAAAGGAGGGGGGATGGTCTATTTCTCCTTGTTTTAAGACCCAAGGGGTTTGGGTCTTGGGTTCCCCAGGGAAGGTTTTGGGGGAACAGAAGTGTGCCAAACACTATATTTTTGGCTGGTGGCAGCGTACCAGATTTAAGCTAGTAATTAAGCTTAAAAGTGATCATGCAGATCCCCACTTTTTGGACGCTAAAGTTCAAAGTGGGGAAAAACCCTTGACACCAAGACTATCACAGGGTTCAAAAAAGAACTTCATGGAGGATAGGTCCATCAATGGCTGTTAGCAGGGATGGTGTCCCTAGCCTCTCTTTGCCAGAAGCTGGGAATGGGCGATGGGGTGGATCACTTGATGATTCCCTGTTCTGTTCATTGCCCCTGGGGCACCTGGCACTGGTCACTGTTGTAAGACAGGATACTGAGCTAGATGGACATTTGGTCTGACCCAGTCTGGCCGTTCTTATGTTCTTCTCCTCTACTTCTCTATTGACGACAGATCCTGTCTACCAGGCCCATACTCTGAGGGCAGCTGTAACTAACCCTTTCACTTCTTTAAAATCTCCAAAACTGACCCTTTCTTTATGGTCAGAACCCTGGGTTATGCTCTGGTAATGCTTCACCTTGGCAGCTCGTCCATATGTAGCAGGGCTCCATGGAAAGCAGGGCTAGTCTGCTGACTCATGATGGTTTTTGTGGGAAGCTGGACTAAATGGGACTCATTAGGTCTAACCTAGGATATAAAAGGGTTTGTAGGGCTCTGAGATGGAAGTAGGATCAGGGCCAGAAGGCCCTTGCTGGGTGGGATCCTAGGAAACTACCAAGTTCAGAAGGAATCCTAGGCTGGGGTGTCCATTTTATTTTTAAGTTAATCATAAAGCAAACACCAGAAAGTAGCACATCTGGGACATTTTCCCAGTGTAAATGTGAGTGAGATAACATTGTGGGCACTCACACATTCAACCCCCTGAACATTATGTGTGAAAATTCATGATTTCACTCACAGATTTTAAAGGCTAGAATGGCCCGTTTCCTCCATGTCCCCTCACTTTGGCTTGCATACAAACAGAAGACAAAAACTTTGAAGGCATCAGTATCATTAGCATGAGCAGATGTAGCTAGACAGTTCCCCAGCCCTACTCTCCCGCAGTGATCTATGAAACTCATTCCTCGAGAGATTTGTAACCAGATGTGGAAACATTTTGTTTGCAATTTATTTTAGCTATGTTAGCAAGAATGCTTTAATCTATTTTTTATTCCTTATCCTCTGTTTCTCAATCTGTCCTATAGTAGAAGCCATTAAAGTCAATATTTGCCAGATATTGGAAAATAGTTACTAGAGTATTTCCTATTCTAAATATAGGGGAAAGCTGTGGACATCTCAAATAATGCTGTGTGATAATTATGGAAAATGCTGTTTGAGAGTATCCACCATATAAACTTCTTTATTAAAAGAAGCTCAAATATTTATTATTGAAAGGCTCTATTATTTATGTAGCATTGCTAATATTACAGCAATAGGCAATAGCTTAATGAATACAGAAACCTCAGTGCTGGTAAATGTGATCCAGATAACCACACAACAATGTGTGATCTTCTGGAGGAAAATATCTTCAGTTTTATCGGCAGGTCAGTGAAGATGACTTTTGTTTTCCATGCAGTTGGCAGTTAAGACGCAGCTGCCTATTATTAAGAAAGGGTATTTCAGGCCAGTACTCTAACTGGGGGGAAAGAGGGGTTCATGCATTATTCTATACATCCCTGTGTTAAAGTATAATTCCTTTTTCTAGCCACACTACAAAATGCACAGAGAATCTCTTGGAGAGGTCCTGAAAAGGGGAATCGCTCTGTGTGAAAGGAAAACCACAAATACATGTTCAAAGCTTGGAATCATTGTAGCTTGTGAAAAGACACTGTGGAAGTGAGCTCTTCGAAAGGGGCTGTGCCCTCACCCTGTGGCCAGGTAGTTCCAGTCCAGACTTCAGCTCTAAACCCAGCAGTGAGGATAAGAAAAAGAACAGGGACGTAGGGAATAAAAGGAAATTACCAATTCGTAACAGCCTCCAAACACTCCTCTTCACTGGCTGAGCACATTGAAAGGGGTGAGGGTCGGCTGTAAATTTCACAGCATACTGCTGTAAACAAAGGGAAGCCTCAAAGGTAATGAACATTTGAATGGAACAAAACACCAGCTTTCTCCTCCCCTGTATTAGAAGGATCAAACCTAGCCCTGCAATCAGAGGGCTCCAAAGGTGGATGAACATTCCTGAGGCTGCTTTCCCCAGCTGTTCAGAACTCAGAGCTCCGCTGGGCTAGGGGCGCTCAGCACCTCTGCAAATTGGCACTTGTTAGCTTCCAGTGAATGGTGCAGAAACTGCTCTTGCCTGTCCCACAGTAAGAGCTCCTGACTTCTGGCCTTGTGCCTGCTCCACAGGATCACAGCTGTGCCTCCTGGATTTGGAGCAACTGCCTTGTGGGTTCAAATGTTTCTGCTGTAAACTAGCCCTCTGAGTTTTAAGTGTTGAGCGAAGTGCTGTGGCCAAGTTAATCTCTTAGTCCCAACTGTGTAACCCTACTAAAGTCACAGCAGCTTTAGTGATTCCAGACTGTAGCCCCAATTCTGCAAAACACTGAAGGTAGCCATGTGCTTATGTGCCAGGGAAGACAATAACTGGGCAGAGAATGGCTGGTGTTTGTTCCATTCAAATGGTCATTCCTAAATTCTGAGGCACCTTTATTTTTTAAAATTAGGATACAGTAAGACAGATGAATAACCCATCCCTTTAATAGCTGCTCCAACACATTTTTAAATAATGAGTGTGTGTTGAAGTCACCAGGCCTTATGCTTCTGCTTAAAGTTAAATGCATGCTTAAGTCTTATGCTGAATTTAAGCCCTAGTAGAACATTTTCAAAAGTGCCTGAGTGACTTAGGCACCTAGGCTCCAATCTCCCATTGACTTTCAATGAGACTTGCGCTCCTATGTGACTAAATCACTTTGAAAAGGGGTCTTAGATCCAGATTACTAAGGGATTTAGGCAGTGCTCTGCTCAGCGCTGCACCTGCTAACGGACTGAGGAGCCTACATTCTTTCTTCAAAAGGGATGAAGGCACCTTGAAGCCAAAATCCCATCAACAGATGATGTACATTAGACTCAAGTGCCAAAGTGCCTTTTGAAAATGAGGCTAGGTTCCTAAATGAGTTTGTGGTTGCAGTGCTGAGCACAGCAATTCCTAAATCCCTTTAGAAATCTGGGCATTAGACTTCCAAGTCACGGAGGCTCTTTGGGAAATATTGCCCTGAGTGATCCCTACCGGTGGGATTTTCCAAAGTGTCAGGATGAATTAAGAGCACAAACCCCAACAGTTTTCAGTGGGACCTGGACTGACACCTCCCTGGCATGGTTTTCAAAATCCCATGCCAGAGCCCTCAGCTAAAGGCCTTGCGCAGATTTAACTGAAAATTGGATTGGGTGGGGCGAGAGAGACTCACTGAACCATAGGGTTAGGAGGGACCACAAGCGTCATCTACTCTAACCTCTGCCAAGATGCAGAATTTGCATCCAAGACAGTTGTTATTGCATGGAACGTTATCAAACCAGAATCCAAACCAGGGTCAGGTTTTCCACATAATACAGTAAAACAAACGTTAGAATTCTAGAAGGAAACACGGATTGCAAGAACAACATCAGTTTCCCTAATCCTGATCACACAGAGCTGTTCTAATTTTAAATCTACATCTATTTCAAGCAGCCAAGGCCTGCAAAGGTATCAATAATATGGAACAGTTGTTTACTAAATAAATAAATACAAATCCTCAGTTATCTCTCAGGTTTTTGATATCTGCACATGCCTAACCAACACAATCTTCACATGTAATAGGGCATTCAACTAAATATTTATAATGTTCTATTGCACTTCGCCTTCTGTTCTGAGAATCCTCCCCAAACTCTTGTGCTATGTAAGACAGAATTCATCAGCATAGACATATTGAGCGTAAGTGATTCTTCCCCTTGGTGTGAGTGAGTGTACAGCTGCACTGGAATAAAAGACCCACACGTTGGCAGTGCTGGCCCAGGTCAGATGGTTTGGGCTTAGGCTGCAGTGCTAGCACTTGCTGTGTAGACATTCAGGCTTGGGCTGGAGCCTGGCTCTGGGGCCCTCCGCCCTCACGGGCAGCATCCACACAGCAGTGGTACAGCCCTGCAGCCTGAGCCCTGCAATCCTGAGTCTGCTGACCCAGGCCAGCCATGGGTGTTTAACTGCTGTGTAGAAATACCCTGAGATTTCTGAAGAGAAAAAGTCAAAGGACAGGGAGCACCAGAAAGGCAAGGAACCCAATGATCAGATAGTTGTTCCCTGGAGGAGGTTTATACTCATAGATTGAATGTAAGACCAGATGGGACCACTCTGATCATCTAGTCTGACCTTCTGTGCAACTCAGGCCAGAAAACTTCATGGAGCCCAATGGCTTGTGGCTAAGCTAGAGCATCTCGATAGAGATATCTACTGTAGAATTAAAGCCTTTAAGTGATGGAGAATTTACCAGACCCCTGGGAACTTGCTCCAATGGTCTATAACCCCAGTAATTGCTGCAGGGATGGGCAAAATGGTTCATTTAGTTGTTTGGGGTTTTTTTGCTCCACAGAATTTCTGCAGTAAAATTTCCTTCCCAGCAAATTGCTGTAAGTCAGAGCTGGGTTGGCTTTAAAGTCCCTCTGGAGCTTTCCATTTTGCCCCCCTTTTGACTTCAGTGACACAGGCTCAGGTCTCAGGAACCAAGACTAAATTGATGGATGTTACACTGTTTACAGCTGCTACCGCTATACGAAGAGGTCCTGGACTAGAAATGGTGTTAGAGGAAATACTCATCCTTGGAATACACTGTTTTCATGTTATGCTCGAGACTGCAATCAGAACCCCATTCCTACCCAGCATGCAACTCCCGGCTTCAGTCAAGGCATCAATTTACTTTTATGACTGGATCATGAACCTGTCTCCCATGCCTGATATTTTGCTTATTCTTTCATGCTAGCATTGGTATTTAGATTGAAGTCACGGGCCCAATTCAGAGCTGCAGTAAATGGCTGCAGCCCCATCGCCCTCTGTGCAGGCTACACCCATTCACACCGGCAGGTGAGTTGTCAGGGGAGTCTATTTCCAGGCCGATTTTCAGTTGTCACTGGTTAGAGCCATGCAGTTATTCAGGCCTCAGTGAGGGGTTAATTGGTCCTTCATGACTCTGATCATAAGATCAATGGGCAGTGTAGAATTGTGCCATGCCAAGGGAAGCAGCAGCAGTTGTTCTGAAAGCTTATCCTGTTACCAGAAGATTTGGTTCAATAACCCTCTACAACTATTTAAACTATTAACTAAGGTTGTGGCCCTCCCTAAAGCAATTGCCAGGAAAAGCCGCAGCTAGGTAGCTTTCCCTTAAAAGTACACAGATACAGCCCTCTGATCAAGAATAGACAGGTAGGCTGTACATCTTTGACAACAAAAATAATATTTATTTAGTAATGAGTGGTTACAGTAAAAGAATAGAGATAGATGAGGGTTACGGTATAAAGAAATGAAATGGTGCAGCAAATAAAGGTGCAACACTATAATAACGGTTTCAACTAACTCTACAGCATATAACAATATAATAATTACTTAATGCTCTATACCTTATAACAATATAGCAATTAAACATTCAGTACTAAGTACTTAAAGCTAAGCATCCAGTAAGCACTGCTCCAGCCGTTATTAGAGGGTGGGGAAGATCTTACTCAGACCGCAGGCACCCAGCTTTATTTACAAGTGAAACCCATACACTCCTGGATGGTAAATAAAGATGTAAATACTTAAAATTCCTGTGAACTGTCTTAGGGGGTCCTTCTGCTCTGTCTCAGTTGGGGGCGAGGCTGTCAATGGCGATCTCGCCGGGCCTGCTGGTGTGGAGTGGCTGCCTGCTACCGCTGAGGTAAAATGGCTTCTCAGGTGGGAGAGGTAGAAGCTCACTTGGTAGCCTCTGCGGTGGCTTCCTGCTGACTAGGTGGCAGAAGCAGTCGCTGCCCGGGGCACCCTGGGAACTCTGTGTGGGCTGCTGCTGCAATAGTTGCTTTTCAGGCGGCTCTCGGCTTTGCAAGCTTCTCCTGGGGCTTCTCAGGTGACTTTTTCTGTGCAAGCATTTTCTTCCTTGCAGATGTCTTACAGCTTTTTCTCTCTTCCAGGTCCCTATCCTACTACAGGGTATAGCCTGTCAGTCTTATGTACTCTTTGTTTTCCCAAGCTCAGCCAATCAGCTTCCAACTTTTCTTAGCTCCACCCTTGATAAGTAGCTCCTCCCCCTCCGTAGACTTCTATGGGGTTACAATGTATCTCTATGGAACTTTGCTGATGCAACCCTATGCCTCCATTGCATCACCTAGAAATGGTGCAATCCTACCTTCAGGTTGCATCATCTCTCTATATATCCCTATGGGCTTCCAAACAGTCCTATGGAGTTTTTCTTAGATGATTTTTGGATGAACCCCAGCTAAAGTCCCATGTATTCCTCTGTGAAGCAGTGTTTTGCATTTCAAGAAAGATGTGGAGAAATTGGAGAGGGTCCAGAGAAGAGCAAGAAGAATGATTAAAGGTCTTGAGAATATGACCTATGAAGGAAGGCTGAAAGAATTGGGTTAGTTTAGTTTGGAAAAGAGAAGACTGAGAGGGGATATGATAGCAGTTTTCAGGTATCTAAAAGGGTGTCATCAGGAGGAGGGAGAAAACTTGTTCACCTTAGCCTCCAATGATAGACCAAGAAGCAATGGGCTTAAACTGTAGCAAGGGAGATTTAGGTTGGACATTAGGAAAAAGTTCCTAACTGTCAGGGTAGTTAAACACTGGAATAGATTGCCTAGGGAAGTTGTGGAATCTCCATCGCTGGAGATATTTAAGAGTAGGTTAGATAAATGTCTATCATGGATGGTCTAGACCAGTGGTCTCCAACCTTTTTAGCTGGCGGGCGCCAGCCGAAAGACCACTGCGGCGGTGGAGCACTTGCTGAAATGCCACCAAAATTCGGAGGCATTTCAGCTGCGACGCCTCTCGCTGACGCTGCTTGCCGTTGACAAGCGACATCATTGAGAGGCATCCTCGCCGAAATTCGGGAGCGACGCCTCTCGATGACGTCACTTGTCGACAGCAAGCGGCGTCAGCGAGAGGTGTCCCCGCCAAAATTTGGGGGCAACACCTCTCGATGACATCACTTGTCGACGGCAAGCATCGTCATCGAAAGGCGTCCCCGCGAAAATGCCACTGCGGCATTTCGGCAGGTGCTGTCCCGGGGGCCAGGATGTGGGCACATTAAGATGCCCCCGTGGGTGCCATGGCGCCCGCGGGCACTGCTTTGGGGACCCCTGGTCTAGACAGTATTTGTCCTGCCATGAGGGCAGGGAACTGGACTCGATGACCTCTCGAGGTCCCTTCCAGTCCTAGAATCTGTGAATCTATTAGTCTTTCTATGGGGTTTTGCAGAGTCATTTCCCCTACGAGGATGACACAATACTGTCTCCTGATTGCATCACCTTTATACATTCATATGGGCCCATATTTGTTCCTGTGGAGTCCTTCACCACATTGCATCACTCTATAGCTGTCATTACTGGATTTTCTTAATTTCAACTACTATTAATTCCTCTTTAATTAAGGCTTTATTCTTAAAACTAATCACTGCTCTAAGCATCCCAAAGGGGCCTGACACTGTCACCATTCTTTTTATGTCCAATTAAGCAAGCTATAATTTTCACAAAGTTAAACCCCTTCCTGAGGTTTTTCTGCAGACCTTCAATGTAAAGTGTTATAAGGCAGTTCAGGCAACTGAGGCAAAATTTCTCACCACAACTCTACCATTACATGGCTTTGTTTTGTGCACTGTACACACGTGCCCCTTGTCCTATGACCTGTGCTTGTCAATGAATGGTAGGGTGACCAGATGTCCCGATTTTATAGGGACAGTCCTGATTTTTGGGTCTTTTTCTTATATAGGCTCCTATTACCCCTGACCCCCTGTCCCGATTTTTCACATTTGCTGTCTGGTGACTCTAATGCACGGGGCGGTGTAACCATGGCTCTGCTACCATCCTCCCTGACTGGGGCATCATATGCCCCCAGAGAAGCAGGGAGGGAGGAGTGCATGTGCTCCATTGAGCATAAAGCCTGGAATTTTGCCTGGCCCTTTGGTGGGCTGTGCCCAAGGCAGATGGAGAGGTGAAGGGCCTTGTGCCCTCTCAACACAGCCATGTAACAACTAGTGCTGCCCAGTGGAAGGGTCAGCTGGCGGGAGATCTTTGCAGAGAACAAAGGGTGATTTCACCTTGTGCACATTCCCTTAAGCCAATGGCAGAGTTTAGCAAGGCAGAGGAGGTGGACCATGCCTTTTATCAGACCAGGGGATTCCCAAAACAGCTAGAAATGTCTGCCGTGTCAGCCGCTTTAGAGCCGTTGTGGGAACTAGCCAGGTCACAGCAAAGCTGTTATCTATGCATGCTTGTGCAACATTTCATCACTATCTCCGGACTTAATTAATAAAGACTACGGTCACTCTTGTGGTGCTGAGAGACCAGATGCCAGCTCTTGCCAAGGCTGTCAGCATCCTCTGAGCACTAACAAAGCCATAGCTGAAACCAGACCAGATTACCTCTCTGTTGGTATTGTTCAAAATAGGATGTTAGACTTATAAGAATGTGTTTAGTCTCTATGGAATTCTTGTAAATTTCTGCATAAGTTAATCTCACTTGTAATATCTTTATCTCACATTATAAGGTATATATAAGGTGCATCACCCACGAAAGCTCATGCTCCAAAACATCTGTTAGTCTATAAGGTGCCACAGGATTCTTTGCTGCTTTTACAGATCCAGACTAACATGGCTACACCTCTGATATAAGCTGATATGTAAGTTTTGCTTTATAACCATAAAAATGCCTGCTCTGACTGACACTGTGAACCTGGGCAGAAGGAATGGTTCCCCTGCCCATTGGGAAGGACTATCAAAACTAAATAGGCCATTGTGAAACATGGTGCTACAAATACTGGGTTAATGGCCCTCTCTCAACCATGAAGGTGCTGCTTACAAGAAAGCTCATCCCATCAGGTTGAATTCTGCAAAAAGGAAATAAAAATAGCTGCCAACGAATGTGTTCATCTCTTTGCTGTTTGGACTGTCATAGGGCTGGAGCGAGGAAACAGGAGCAGAGATTCCTCATGGTCAACCTGGATTAGCCCTAAAAGACCTTCAGTGCTGTCAGATTACTACAACTCTGTCTCCTTTTGGAACCGTAGACCGTAACTCACGCATGTACACACCTTGCCTGCTTTAACCTGTAAATAACACTCGGTTCTTTTTCCTAGTTAATAAATCTTTAGTTAGTTTATTATAGGATTGGCTCAAACATTGTCTTTGGTGTGAGATGAGGTACAAATTAACCTGGGGTAAATGACTCATCTCTGGACTGGATCTTTTGTGATCTTTGGTGTAAGTGACCATTTATCACTAAATCCAGTTTGCCTGGCTAGCAAGAGAGACAGGAGAGCCCAAGAGTACTTGTCTGTGACTCCATGGTAAGACTTTTACAGTGCTTCAGGAGTGCACATTTATTACTGGGCTGGTGAAACCTAATGAACCTACCATCAGTTTGGGGTCTCTGCCTTGCTCTATGCCAGCCTGCCCTGAGGCTGGCATTCACAGTCATGACCCACTCCAGGCAGTATGACAATGCTCATGACTTGATTTTCCAACAGTCATAACTCAACTGGCTCAGCTTCCTCCAGGACAAAGTCAGTCGTATCTGCTCACTGGCTTCTGTGCTACCTTCCAAACCTCAGCCATTTGGTTTGGGTTATTTATAGGAGGTCAAATAATCAGGCTCAGTTGGAATATGTTACACATTATTAATCAAGAGTAAGACAGCAGAATAAAAAAAGAATGACACTACATTACCCCGCCTGACTGGAGAAGTGACTGCAGCTTGATTCATTCCTAATTAACGCTTGGGAACTCTAGTCTTTATATAGTGTGTCTTTGATAAAGGAATTTCCTTTCCCATAACATTCCTTGAAAAATATCTTAGCTTACTTGATTAATAAACTAATGATATCTGTCTGTTTATGGTATCTCAGCATATCTAATCAATTACCTAAAAATATCTATAACCAAGTCCTTATAATAGAAAACATGTGAAGCAATGAGTAATTCCTGTTAAACTAAAAATATCTCTCAGTGGGTCGTTATCTCATCGGTTATGACATTTGCAGTAACAAGTATATCTCATCAATCACAAGTGCTCCCTTCCCGTACATCTGGACACATACTCTATGAGTCAACAGGATCATGATTATAATATTATAGACATTCCACCATTTGTTCACACTCTACATTTAACCTAACTACAGCGTTCCTAGAATCGTAGATACAAATACTAGAATAACAGACATGAAACACTTTGGTTCATGCACAAAGGATAATGGGGTTTTATACACAAAGAGTCATGGGGAGTTTGATTCATTTACTAACAGCTTTATTGCAAATGGGATGAGTTTTACTTTTTTAGCCTCTCACAGTGGGCTGTGGGTTTGGGCGGACCAGGAATATACAAAACATAAACCCTAAAGGTAAAGTTTCACAATGTTACCAAGGGCCAATAATAGGGTTTTGGCATGAAACTCTTGTGCAACCTTAACTATCGAACTATCATCACTTTAATGTGTTTGTAGTTTTCTTATCTGTCTTTGTGCAGCTGTTACAGGAATATAAACATGTTCTCTGGCCACACAACTGCAGATCTTCATGACTTGGATTCATTCATCTTCACCAACACAGTATCCCAGTCACATCACAAGGTACCAGTCTTTTGATTTTAATTAAAGTCTCTAATTCCCGCTTTCCCAGCTTTGTTCAAATGCAACCACTGGGGGAAAAATACCCAACCAATTTTTGTTCTCTAAGCCTGGAAAGTAATTAATTAGGACCTGACTGTCACTGCTCAACATCATCTTACTAAATATGAATTTCAAATTACAAAATAATTATTTCTTTCTTTAATGTCACCAAGCACAAGATTGATAATTATACACTGAGGTGCAAATTCAATTATCAGTCTCAATATCAGAGGGAAAAAGTAACTGCTAACAGCCAAGCTTGATTGATAGAGGGTGTGAAATTCACCCTCTGAATATGCCCTCCCCCACCTTCTAAATGCTCTGTATGCCTGGGTTTGGTCTGGGTGTAAGTACAGGGGACATGCAAGTGGCCCAAACAGATGCATAATTTTCTTCCCGGGACCCCATAGCCTGTAAGCAAGTTATGAATATTCTCCCATCTACACCTGCCAGGAGAAGAGGTGACTTCACTGCCAAAGATTGGATTGTAATATCTATGGTTTAACCTCCAGGAGTTCATCCCTTAGTTTAAGTGTGGAATTAATAATTAGGGAATCCTGAGTTTTAATCCCAGCTGTGAAACTGACTATCTGTAGTTTTGGAAGCCTCAGTTTCTCCCAGCTGTAAAAGGAGGAGGATGAGGCTGCCCCTCTACCTGCACAGGCAGAGCTGCTGTGAAAGAAGGCTTGAAAATGGAAACCATTTTAAAATGCGATCTTGTCAAATGTGCATTCCGTGTGCTCTTTTATCCAGCTGGCATGCCAAAAGTTCCACAACATTGTTGACTTTATATGCATGGGGCACAATGTTTTTAAAGGTGCATGTTCAACAAGATGGTTCTGCAGGGACCTGTGCTGTGTCCCATTCCCACCTTGCACGGTTCAGGGCTTTCAGGTGGTGAGGAGCCTTCCTTTGGTCTTTTTAAAAAACTCAGCAAATTTCATTTTTAAAAAATCCCTTGTTTTCAGAGAATGTTAGGATTGCATGGCTTAAGAAGATAGAGGCCAGGGTTAAGGCTGTGTGGTGTGTTGTGATAGTTTCCCATTGTGTGATCACTTAACACAATGTCATTTGACATAAGAACATAAGAACATAAGAACGGCCGTACCGGGTCAGACCAAAGGTCCACCTAGCCCAGTATCTGTCTACCGACAGTGGACAATGCCAGGTGCCCCAGAGGGAGTGAACCCAACAGGCAATGATCAAGTGATCTCCCTCCTGCCATCCATCTCAATCCTCTGATGAACAGAGGCTAGGGACACCATTCTTTACCCATCCTGGCTAATAGCCGTTTATGGACTTAACCACCAAGAATTTATCCAGTTCTCTTTTAAACACTGTTATAATCCTAGCCTTCACAACTTTCTCAGGTAAGGAGTTCCACAAGTTGACTGTGCGCTGCGTGAAGAAGAACTTCCTTTTATTTGTTTTAAACCTGCTGCTTATTAATTTCATTTGGTAACCCCTAGTTCTTGTATTATGGGAATAAGTAAATAACTTTTCCTTATCCACTTTCTCAACATTACTCATGATTTTATATACCTCTATCATATCCCCCCTTAGTCTCCTCTTTTCCAAGCTGAAGAGTCCTAGCCTCTTTAATCTCTCCTCATATGGGACCCTCTCCAAACCCCTAATCATTTTAGTTGCCCTTTTCTGAACCTTTTCTAGTGCTAGAATATCTTTTTTGAGGTGAGGAGACCACATATGTACACAGTATTCAAGGTGTGGGCATACCATGGATTTATATAACGGCAATAATGTATTCTCAGTCTTATTCTCTATCCCCTTTTTAATGATTCCTAACATCCTGTTTGCTTTTTTGACCGCCTCTGCACACTGCATGGACATCTTCAGAGAACTATCCACAATGATGCCAAGATCTTTTTCCTGACTCGTTGTAGCTAAATTAGCCTCCATCATATTGTATGTATAGTTGGGGTTATTTTTTCCAATGTGCATTACTTTACATTTATCCACATGAAATTTAATTTGCCATTTTGTTGCCCAGTCACTTAGTTTTGTGAGATCTTTTTGAAGTTCTTCACAATCTGCTTTGGTCTTAACTGTCTTGAGTAGTTTAGTATCATCTGCAAATTTTGCCACCTCACTGTTTACCCATTTCTCCAGATCATTTATGAATAAATTGAATAGGATTGGTCCTAGGACTTACCCTTGGGGAACACCACTAGTTACCCCTCTCCATTCTGAGAATTTACCATTAATTCCTACCCTTTGTTCCCTGTCTTTTAACCAGTTCTCAGTCCATGAAAGGACCTTCCCTCTTATCCCATGACAGCTTAATTTACATAAAAGCCTTTGGAGAGGGACCTTGTCAAAGGCTTTCTGGAAATCTAAGTACACTATGTCTGCTGGATCCTCCTTGTCCACATGTTTGTTGACCCCTTCAAAGAACGCTAATAAATTAGTAAGACACGATTTCCCTTTACAGAAACCATGTTGACTATTGCTCAACAGTTTATGTTTTTCTATATGTCTGACAATTTTATTCTTAACTATTGTTTCAACTAATTTGCCCGATACCGATGTTAGACTTACCAGTCTGTAATTGCCAGGATCACCTCTAAAGCCCTTTTTAAATATTGGCGTTACATTAACTAACTTCCAGTCATTGGGTACCGAAGCCTATTTAAAGGACAGGTTACAAACCTTAGTTAATAGTTCCACAACTTCACATTTGAGTTCTTTCAGAACTCTTGGGTGAATGCCATCTGGTCCCGGTGACTTGTTAATGTTGAGTTTATCAATTAATTCCAAAACCTTCTCTAGTGACACTTCAATCTGTGACAGTTCCTCAGATTTCTCACCTACAAAAGCCAGCTCAGGTTTGGGAATTTCCCTAACATCCTGAGCCATGAAGACTGAAGCAAAGAATCCATTTAGTTTCTCCGCAATGACTTTATTGTCTTTAAGCACTCCTTTTGTATTTTGATTGTCAAGGGGCCCCACTGGTTGTTTAGCAGGCTTCCTGCTTCTGATGTACTTAAAAAACATTTGTTATTACCTTTGGAGTTTTTGGCTAGCCGTTCTTCAAACTCCTCTTTGGCTTTTCTTATTACACTCTTGCACTTAATTTAGCAGTGTTTGTGCTCCTTCTATTTACCTCACTAGGATTTGACTTCTACTTTTAAAAGGAAGTCTTTTTATCTCTCACTGCTTCTTTTACATGGTTGTTAAGCCATGGTGGCTCTTTTTTAGTTCTTTTACTGTGTTTCTTAATTTGGGGTATACATTGAATTTGGGCCTCTATTATGGTGTCTTTAAAAAGTGCCCGTACAGCTTGCAGACATTTCACTTTAGTCACTGTACCTTTTAACTTTTGTTTAACTAACCCCCTCATTTTTTTATAGTTCCTCCTTTTGAAATTAAATGCCACAATGTTGGGCTGTTGAGATGTTCTTCCCACCACAGGGATGTTAAATGTTATTATATTATGGTCACTATTTCCAAGCGGTCCTGCTATAGTTACCTCTTGGACCAGCTCCTGTGCTCCACTCAGGATTAAATCTAGAGTTGCCTCTCCCCTTGTGGGTTCCCGTACCAGCTGCTCCATGAAGCAGTCATTTAAAGTATCAAGAAATTTTATCTCTGCATTTTGTCCTGAAGTGAAATGTTCCCCTTTGTCCCCAACCAACTTGTAAGGGTCATCGGGTGTCATGAGGAGGGATCTGCAGGATATGCACTATGCTCTGGCCTAGGCAAGCGCTGTCCTGGTGGGATTTAGCAACTCCCAAAGTACCTGGAGTTAGCTGCCCATAGAAGGAAACATCCTCCAGGTGAGAGTCTTTGCTGTTGGCTTGTTGGGAGCAGGAGCAGACCTGTCCTATTATAAACACCAAGGCCCTGATTTAGTCAAGTACCCTAGCACATGTGTAAGTCCCATTCAGAGCAGTGAGCCCTAAAATTGAGCCAGGGCCCTGTCACAGGGGAGCTGAGCCCTGTAAGCAGACCAGGCCTAGCTCCCTGGTGTCAGAGCAGGTGGGGCCAACTGAGCTAATTAACAGGGGCCTTGTAGCGAGGCGGTGTGGCTCCCCTCCCCCTCAGGGAGGGTCGGGCCCTGTCAGTCATCCACGGGGGCGGGGCCGCTGGGCGGAAGTCCCGCCCCTCAAAGGGTCAGGCGGCGACCCGGAAGAATAAAAGCCGGGCTCCAGCCTTCAGTTGTGGCTTGGCCACCGGCAGGAGCAGACATGCCCGTTGCTGCTCGTGACTGGGAGGCTGCCCAAGCCAGAGGCCGAGACCAGGAGCTGCCAGAGCTGCCTTGCCCCTACTACGGCCCCGAGGAGACCCCAGACCAGGCGTGGCCCGACTTCCCCGAAACCCTACCAGACCTGCCGCCCAGCCCGGATTGGGAGGAACCGATGGCAGATTCCCCCTCTCCTCAGTCGGAGAGGCCTGTAACTGTTTAACTGTGCTTGGTGCCCGCCCGAACCAAGGGCCGGGCCCCGCTGACTTTGCCACTGCTCTGCCCTGCCCCAAAGGGACAGAGCTACTTGTAACGGTGTGTTTGGTGCTCTGCCCTGCCCCAAAGGGACAGAGCTACTTGTAACTGTGTGTTTGGTGCCCACCCGAACCAAGGGCTGGGCCCCGTTTGACTTTGCCACTGCTCTGACCTGCCCCAAAGGGACAGAGCTACTTGTAACTGTGTGTTTGGTGCCCGCCCGAACCAAGGGCTGGGCCCCCTCTGACTTTGTCACTGCTCTGACCTGCCCCAAAGGGACAGAGCTACTTGTAACTGTGTGTTTGGTGCCCACCCGAACCAAGGGCCGGGCCCCGCTGACTTTGCCACTGCTCTGCCCTGCCCCAAAGGGACAGAGCTACTTGTAACGGTGTGTTTGGTGCTCTGCCCTGCCCCAAAGGGACAGAGCTACTTGTAACTGTGTGTTTGGTGCCTGCCCGAACCAAGGGCTGGGCCCCCTCTGACTTTGTCACTGCTCTGACCTGCCCCAAAGGGACAGAGCTACTTGTAACTGTGTGTTTGGTGCCCACCCGAACCAAGGGCCGGGCCCCGCTGACTTTGCCACTGCTCTGCCCTGCCCCAAAGGGACAGAGCTACTTGTAACTGCGTGTTTGGTGCCCTGCCCTGCTCCAAAGGGCCAGAGCTACTTAGAACTGTGTTTGGTGCCCGCCCGAACCAAGGGCTGGGCCCCCTTTGACTTGTCACTGCTCTGACCTGCCGAAAGGCCAGAGCAGACTGTAATTGCAGGGAAGACATCGAGGCCGGTGTGGCTCCCCTCCCCCTCAGGGAGGGTCGAGCCCCGGCGGAACCCGTCTACAGACCTGGCTACACCTAGGGCTCTCCAGACCAATGGGAGGGTAAGACGAGGAGGAGTAACTGGGGCAGGCTGTGCCTGGGGAGAGGGCTCAGTCCTGGGTTGGGGACCCTGTGGCAAAGGGATAGGTGATTAAAAGGCTTGTCCTGAAACGCAGCCTTAGAAAGGAAACAGAGTTGGTTGGGCTGGGAAGGCTGCCAGAAGTAAGCTTCTCCGAGACTCCTGGTAGAGGTGGCCATGAAACCACAGGACACAGGCTAAGTTAAAGGACTGTTTTTCTTTTTTTTTGCACAATAAACCTGAAAGGAGGCTAGATGTGGCAGTATATGCTTGGAAGTTGGTGAGAAGCTATGGCCTGTGACAGGGCCCAATCACTCATGTACCACCTTATCCAAAGTGAACATAAGAACGGCCATACTGGATCCGACCAAAGGTCCATCTATCCCAGCATCCTGTCTTCCAACAGTGGCCAATGCCAGGTGCCCCAGACAGAAGGAACAGGTAATCATCAAATAATCTGTCCCCTGTTGCCCATTCCCAGCTTCTGGCAAACAGAGGCCAGGGACACCATCCCTGCTCATCTTGGCTAATAGCCATTGATGGACCTCTCCTCCGTGAACTTATTTAGTTCTTTTTTGAGCCCTGTTATTATCTTGGCCTTCACAACATCCCTGGCAAGGAGTTCCACAGGCTGGCTGTATGAAAAAAAATGAAATATGAAAAAAAATACTTTCTTTCATTTGTTTTAAATTTGCTGCTTATTAATTTCATTTGGTGACCCCTAGTGCTAATGTTATGAAAAGGAGTAAATAGACCTCAATCATATCCCCTTTTGTTATCTCTTTTTCAAGCTGAAAAGTCCCAGTCTTAATAATCTCTTCTCATATGGAAGCTGTTGCATACCCTGTGACAGTGAACCCATAAGGCTTTATGGGGGGTGCTTATAAATGTATGTATGATGTATGGCTTCCACCTTAAGAGGGTCAGGGGATATTTTATCCCCCACACACGCCCACTGTCCCAGATAAGGGACTTTGGCTGCCCCTATCTTGCACTTGGAGGGCTTCACAGTCAGCCCCGCCTCTTTGAGCTTTGATAGCACAACTTCCAGGTGCTCCTTGTGCTCACCCCAGGTGTTGCTGAATACAGCAATGTCATCTCTATATGCCCTTGCATAATGCTGCAGAGCATTTAACACTCTGCTGACCAGTCTCTGGAAGGTTGCACCAGCATTTACCAGACCAAAAGCTACCACTGTAAACTCATACAGCCCTATATCAGTGATAAAAGCTGATTTTTGTTGTGCCTCCCTCTCCAAAGGGATCTGCCAGTAACCTTTGGTTAGATCAAAGGTACTAAGGCACTTGGCTGGGCTCAGCACATCCAGCATGTCAGCAGTTCTTGGCATGGGGTATGCATCTGTTATGGGGACAGCACTGAGTTTTCTATAGTCTACACAAAATCTAATGGTGCCATCTCTTTTGGGGACCAAGACCACAAGGGAAGCCCATGCACTGTCAGAATCCTTAATGACCCCCAAGTCCAACATGCTTTGTATCTCAGCCTGAAATTGCTCCTTCACCTTGTTGGTGGCCCTATAAGGCCTGGAAGGAGGAGGTTGAGCCCCTTTCGTGAGGATCCTATGGGACAGCAAGTGCGTCCTCTCTGGTTTGTTGGAAAATACCTCACTGTACTTCTGCAGCGTTGACAACACTTCCTTCCTTTCGAGTAGGGTCATCTCACTACAGATTTCTATACATTCCAGGGTTGACCCGTCTTGGCATTCAGCCATCAAATCAGTGACTGGGTGTGCCTCAGTTTCCCCTTCAACACAACATTTAATGTTTACCCCGGCCACTCTACTGTGATAGACCTTGAGTCTGTTTACATGTACTAATTGGGGTACCACACCATCCAGGGGCTTTTTAACTTTATAAGTGTCCTCATTCGCCACTTCCACCTCTTCAAAGGGCCCCTCTCAGGAGTTTTGCATCTTGAACTTTTTGGCAGGGCCAAGTACCATGACCAAATCTCCTACATCAAAAGTGCATTTACAAGTATTTTTATCATACCACTCCTTTTGCTTGGCCTGACTACTCTGCAGGTTGTTTTGTACAAACTCCCTCCTGAACCTCTGGACATACTCAGTCACGGGTTCACCTTCCCTGTTGGGGGGACACAAGAGTGTCTGATCCAGAGGGGACCCCAGAGAGGGAAGCCCAGATGGAAGGTGAGGGGGGGCCAGAGAGTCCGCCTACCTTTCGTAGGGAGGGACTTTCCAAGGAAGAGGGTGAAAAGTCTGCATTTAAGCTGTCAGCCCCCTCTCCTGTGGATCAGGTTTTAAGGAAAACTTGGAGGTTAGGTCTTCTGGAGGAGGGGGTCCATTCAGCTGACCTGTTGGGAACAGAAAGTGGGGTGCCCAAAGGGGTCCAGAGCACTCCATTGAAAGATGTTGTTCTTGCTACGCTTGTAAGAGATAAAACTTTCTCTCCAAGACAGGGGCAGGGAAGTCTCTGCATGGGTGGAACTTCACAAGGGAGTGGGGTCCAGCCCAGAGAAATTCCAGAGGGAGGGTGCTGAGAGCAGGCATGATGGTAGTACACCCCTTTCTGGCCAAAGACCCAACCACATGCCTGAATTAAAAGCCTTTCCAAAGAGGCAGAAGAATCTGCATCAGTGTGTCTACCAGAGGGCACAGAGAAATGGGAAAATGGAATAGATGCTAAACAAGTCAAATTGAGAGAACGAAGCCTGTCCACCATAGACTTGCTGTCAACCTTGTGTCTTTTGCTAATTCACCTATGGGATAAAACAAAAGAATTCATACTGGTTGTAAACCCTTTAAAGATGTGGGACATACCTGATTTGTGGAAGAAGCTGTTGTACATGGTAGGGATGGTGATGAGACAGCCCCACCAGCATGTTACTTTTCAGCCCATACCTGTAAAAAGCAGCAAAAGCATAACAGGCCCATGCTGCTGTGTAGAAGGGGAAACTGAGGCACACCACCTCATGGCATTGGTGGCTAAATGCCAAGACACCTCCACTTTAACAAGTGGTTCCAAGTAGTAACAGACAGAACAAAGTAAGTCACCAAGAAAATAAAATGTGCAAATCTATTCTAATCAAACTAAATACAGATAAGTTCCTCACCAATTTCAGAATGCTCCCTTTTACAGACTAATCTCCTTTTAGCCTGAGTCCAGTAATCACTCACACCCCTTGCACACTGTTCCAGTTTCCTTTCAGTATCCTGGGGGAGTGGAGAGGCTCCTTCTTTAGCCAGCTGAAGATGACATGGAGGGGTCTCCCAGGGATTTAAATAGACTCTCTCTTGTGGGTGGAGACCCCCTCCTCACCCTATGTAGAATCCAGTCACAACATGGAGATTTGGAATCACATCGGCAAGTCACCTGCCCATGCATGAGTCAGGACTTGCAGGGAGCAGCCATTACCCACATGCTACCTTGAATGTCCTCAGGTAGACTTCTTATGTGGAGTGGAGTCTTCCAAGCTCTTTTGTCTGTTAAATGCTTCCTGACTGAGCAGATTCCTTTCCCAAGAAGTGACCAAATGTTCTAACTAAGGCTGCTTAGAAATCAAGCAATTACACAACCAATTTTCACAACTTTGAACACACAAATGGTGCCTGCATCCAACTAGGATGAACATAACCAGTAGATCATAACCTTTACCTAGATTTGTTACATGGCATATGTAGCAAAACCCTATTCCAGTTATATCATACATACATTTATGAGCATCCCCCATAAAACCTTATGGGGTTCACTGTCACAGACCCCTCATCATTTTTGTTGCCCTTTTCTGAACCCTTTCCAATATGTCTCTTTTGAGATGGGGTCAGGGCGGCTCTAGACACCAGCAAAGCAAGCACGTGCTTGGGGCAACCCATTTACAGGGGCGGCAGGGATCCAGCATGGGAGCTGAGAACCAACAGGGGGCTCTGGGAGCTGTAGTTCCTTGGTTAGCTCCCAGCCTATAGGGCCAGGCCTGGAGCAGGGAAAGAACTACATTTCCCAGCATTCCCTTGGCCACTACCAACAGGAAAGGAAGGGGGAGGAGGGAGGTAGCTGAGACCTCATCCTGCAGCTGCTGTGAATGGCGAGCTGCACTGTGAAGGGTGGGGAGACCACAGTTTAACATTCAAAAAATGGGACACTCCCTGGGGAGAGAGGGTAGCCCCACCCTGCCAGCATCCACTCCTTCTGACTGTCCCCACAGAAACCCCAACCCCCCCGCTCCCTGTCCCCTGATCACCCCCTCCCGGGACCCCTGCCCCACCTGCCCCCCAGGACCCCACCCCCTATCTAAGCACCGCTGGTCCTTGTCCTCTTATTGCCCCCTCCCGGGACCCCTGCCCCTAACTGCCTCCCAGGATCCCACCCCCTACCTAACCCCCCCTGCTTCTTATCCCCTGATTGCCCCCTTCCAGGACCCCTGCCCCTAACTGACCCCCAGGACCCCACCCCCTATCTAAGCACCGCTGGTCCTTGTCCTCTTATTGCCCCCTCCCGGGACCCCTGCCCCTAACTGCCCCCCACGACCCCACCCCTTATCTAAGCACCACTGGTCCTTGTCCTCTTATTGCCCCCTCCCGGGACCCCTGCCCCACCTGCCCCCCAGGACCCCACCCCTTATCTAAGCACCACTGGTCCTTGTCCTCTTATTGCCCCCTCCCGGGACCCCTGCCCCTAACTGCCCCCCACGACCCCACCCCCTACCTAACCCCCCATGCTTCTTATCCCCTGATTGCCCCCTTCCAGGACCCCTGCCCCTAACTGACCCCCAGGACTCCACCCCTTATCTAAGCACCACTGGTCCTTGTCCTCTTATTGCCCCCTCCCGGGACCCCTGCCCCTAACTGCCCCCCACGACCCCACCCCTTATCTAAGCACCACTGGTCCTTGTCCTCTTATTGCCCCCTCCCGGGACCCCTGCCCCAACTGATCCCCAAGACCCCACCCCCTACCTAACCCTCCCCCGCTCCTTGTCCCCTGATTGCCCCTTTCCGGGACCCCTGCCCCTAACTGCCCCCCAGGATTCCACCCCCATCTAAGCCTCTTCTCCTTGTCCCCTGATTGCCCCCTTCCAGGACCTCTGCCCCTAACTGCCCCCCCAGGACCCCACCCCCTATTTAAGCGCCACTAGTCCTTGTCCCCTAATTGCCCCCTCCCGGGACCCCTGCCCCTAACTGCCCCTTGGAACCTCACCCCCTATCTAAGCCTCCCTTCTCCTTGTCCCCAACTGCCCCCTCCTGAGACAACCCTCCCAACTTCCCCCCTAAGACCCCACCCCCTACCTGTCCCCTGGCAAACCCCTGGGACTCCCATGCCTAGCCAACCACTGCCTGTCCCCAACTGCCCCCCCAACCCATCTAACCCCCCTTGTCCCTGCCCCTGACTGTCCCCCCAAACCTCTGCCCCATCCAACCCCCCCTGCTCCCTATACCTTGACTGCCCCCAGGAACCCCCTACCCCTTCTCCAACCCCACAGCCCCCTTACCGTGCCACTCAGACCAGCATGTCTGGCTCCACGCAGCGCCAGACATACTGCTGCATACATGCTGCTGTGCTCCCCCGCGGAGCCCACAGTCCCCCCCCGCACCCCCCACACACACCCAGCACCTGCCTTCCAGATTTGAACACCTCAAAATTCAGGAGTGCTCAAGCTCAGTTTGGGCAGCTGGTACTTCATTTCTCCCAAATCAGATATACTGATCCACTGTAACTTGCTGTAGGAAAAGTAGGATAAAATTGAGCAAGAAATGCTTCCCAGTGGTTATCAGCATTGGAATTGCTATTTTCAACAGCAATTGCCTTTTTGTGTTTGTTTGTTTGTTTAAAAGGAAGACAGTGATATTGCATTGGCAAATTCCCCAGAGAAAGAAAGAGTGGAACAAAAGAATAATAAAGGCACCTCAACTTTTCCTCATTTATTGAGGACAGTCTTATAATATGCATCCAGAGATCCTCCAATCACACAAGCTGAAAATTATTCCACTTTACTGCAGCTCTGTAACCATATGGGAACCAATCCTGTCTGTGCTCTGTGCACATCCAAAATTTCTGCTGAATGACCCGCCCTGAGAGCGAGTGACCCAGTGACCCAGGGCTGGGACAGGAGGAGGGTGCAGGTGGGAGGGGGAGCCCAGGGCTAGGGCGGCAGGAGGTGTGTGGGTGGGGGGAGGCAATGGTGGGAGGAGCCCAGAGCTGGAGCGGCAGGGGGGTGGGTGCGGTGGGAGAGCCCAGGGCTGCAGCTGCATGGGGGTGCGGCGGGAGAGCCCAGGGCTGGGACGGGGGGCAGACAACATTTTTTTTAGCTTGGGGCGGCAAAAAACCTAGAGCCAGCTCTGCATGGGATGACCACGTCTGGGCGCACTATTCAAGATACGTGCATACCATGGATTTATATAGAGGCAATATGATATTTTCTCAGGAAAAGGGGAAAGTTAGGCAATCCCATTACTGCTGGAAGGGTTTGGAACTATTAGGGCTTTCTGAAGTCGGAGTGTGAGACTATGAGTTAGATAAACTCTCCAGTACAATGTGTGGTAAAGCAGTTCTGTGCTGTAACAATTCTTCATATTTCGATTTACTCAAAGGCACTGGGGAACATGAATAGTTTGGTGATGGGTTTTTGTGCCGTTTCCCATTTATTTTCCTTCCCAGAGTAGGTGATGAGTAGATTTCACTCCTCCAGGGCACTAAATTGACCCTTTTGACTGGTTCATAAAGACCTAGCAACTCAGTCTTAATAAAAATAGACTTAGTAGACTCCACATGCTTTCATTAGAGCTGCAGCAGCTATTTGGGAGAATTGTGAACTCAAGCAAACAAGTCACTTCCCGCTGAAGAACTTTGACTTGTAAACTCCCTGCTGCTCACCTTTTAAATTTCTGTCCAGCAGAGAGACCGCTACTGCTGACACCGAGCACTCTGCTCCAGACCCCCCACTTCTCCTCTGAAGCGGTCAGTAGAAATCAGAGTAATGGAGTGAAAACAAGCAGCGTGACCCTGAATGCCAAAGGACAGATGAAGCCACATTTTAAGGCTCTAGGATAGTGTTTGAATCTGGGAGGGATTGTAATCAGGGTTAGAAATGGTGTGAGTGAGGCTGGATTCTGCCCCTGCAAAAGGGAAAAAGAAAGAGAAATATTTAAACTAAATATTGATTTTAAAATATGCATTTTCTTTTCCTTCACTCCTGCCTCAGATCAGGCATATGTTAAGTTCCCGTTAAGCATGTGTGAATTTGGTGAGCCTGGTGCAGTTATCTTTTTAGAAGAGAGTTTACTCATCAGGTGAAATGTATCAAATTCTCCCCTAGGAGTTATCGATCTTTTACTTCGGGAGTACTATTTTAAGCAGCTTTCTTCTAATAAGAGATATCATACTGGAAATGATCATGTGTCTTCCTTCGTGGCTTCATGCCATTGGTATAATTAAAAAGGTTTCATATACTGGGGTGAGACTGTGGGAGAGGCTAATCTGTCAAAAATGGTTGGGTCATTTTTCATCCATTCATCCTTCTTGGTTTGAAGAGAACACTTCCCTATGTGTTTCTGGTTGTTGGGTTTAAAGTATTGGCCACAGTTAACGAAAAAAGGAACAACTTTGCATATCAGAGTTAATAGTAATCTAGGTATAATCCTCCACCTTAAAAGGAAGGCTGCCCTTGTCAGAAGCTGGTACAAATGTAACTCTGAGCATGAGGTGGTGAATACCAGATTAGTAATAAATTAAATTCACTTTCACAAAAGGAGCTGATGACCGGATTTCCGTAAGTTATTATAACTGACACTAGACTTGCTGCTTTAACACACATGAACTGTTTTTTAGCTGCTGAGCTGAAAACCTGTGTTGGCAGACAAAAAAGAGCCACTTTTATTTCAAGTTTGTAACTAAACACTAATTACGAGACAGATTTTAAAATTACCTGGGGGAACCTTTTATGAAAGGCCTGGCGAAAAGCACTGTGAAATGATACTCAATTAATTAAACCACCAATAGTTACACAGTCAGACTGAAATCCTACTCACCTCGCTCAGTTAAGCTGTAGTGGGGAAGCCAATCAGATTACTCTTATGAGTAATGTGAGCGGGATTTGGCTCTTTGTTCAGTACTAGTTACTTCAGACCAATGCTCTTACTTCTAATAGTTGTTCTCTTCTCTTGCTTTCAGTTCCAGCCTGCCTGGTACTTCAGCTAACCCCTCCTGAGCACTACTGGTTCAGTCACAGGCCCCCTCGCTAGCACTAAATGAGAATGCTTCTGCCTGGAAAGTCACTTCCATGCGCTTCTCTGCCTGCTGCAAGGCGCTGCTGTCGGATTCTGGCAATCCGACCTTGGCTTGCCCTGCAGTTGCTGAGCGCTGGAGAGGCAGCATGCTCACACCGGCTGACTAAGGCCACTTCTCATGTCTCTCCTGGCATCCCCTCCTCAAGCCCGTGCTCTGATCATGGCTCACAGACTTGAAGCTGGGCAGAAGGTAGGATCTTGGGCGGGACGGGGTGTGTGCTGGGATCCATAGGTAGCAACCCACAAGGGAAGAGCCAAGCCCCTTTGTATTTGCTTTCCTGGGGGCCTGTCTCCTGTCTGTGATGGCCTGGGAGGGGGGATTGTTCCTCACCCTGGTTTGCCCTTTGTCAGTTAAGGAGTCTAGAACTTGCAGGTATTGGGTTGTGTGAAAACCAATATCCATTAGTGCTACAAGGTTGGAAAGAGTCACGAGGTGAGTGAACTCGGATCTCTTCCTTCCCAGACTGCTTGGGCAATTAAAATGGGGCCAGAAACCAGTTTCTGCAATTCTTCTGGTACCTCCTTGTGACTGGAGCACCTTAGCATGTGCTTGAGCTCAGGCAGCAGCACTCGTCATCACTGCTTGTCCTTTTAGCTTCTCCCAAAGGAAGAGCCGTTACATCCAGGGAACATAGTTTTAAAATGCAATTCAGTAGAATTACTCAGTCAGGTACTATGCAGGGTGAAGGTGGAGGACTCCGCTCTGTAATGCTTTACCAGTGGGTGTAGATATGTTTTTAAGACCAGTGTTATGGAAGCCATTTTGAAATGGACTGGTCAATAGAGCAGAGGTTATACAGGGGATTATAATTTAGAAAAATGTGCTAAGATAGAATTCAATGACTTGTTGTGTATGTGTCGCTGCCTGTGAACCTTAAATGTGAGTCACTTTAGTCTGATTTGCCATTACAATGAGAGGAGAGTCCTTTTATTTCTCAGGAGGAGAGCTGCAGTCACAAGAGATCCATGCAGCTTTCACAGATTTATTTAGGTCAAAATCTATTGAAAAATTTAATATTACAACCAGTCAGAAAAACTTTTAAAGAGGAATGAGATTGAATAGACACAGCATTACTTTGTTGAAATACAGACACAACCAAACAATCCTATGGGAATATATCTTCTGTAAGGTACAACCTTGGGCTTTTAACAGAAGCTTTAAAACAAAAATGAGGACACATCTGAAATAAATGTTACCTGGATTTAATTTGACTTGCTTTAGAAGAAACAATGAAAGGTTATTCATATTTGATGTCTCAAGGATGAAAAATGTCATAAGGGAAATGTTAAGATTAGAAATCCACAGGAAATGTAATTAAAGCAAATTCTGGAGAAAAATTCAAGAGGAGATAAACTTGTGATATGGAAAACAAATCCAGACAGATGAGGATTCTACAGAGGATTGTAGCAAAATCAGCAATTAGCAAAGCAAGGTGAGGCTCATATTGACGCATTCAACAGAACTCTGCCTCTGTGACACCGACCTGGCCTGAGTTGGTGATCACGAATCAGTCAGTCTAGCAACCAGTAAAATTCTGCATTCTCTGCCCACCTGCCCAAAGCAAGAGAAGAGATAAAGAGTTTGCTACCTGCTTCCTCCAGTTCCCTTTTTGGGAGCCGCAGGGTGGCTCTCCTTGTCTGGAAAAGTGTTGTAGACTCCTTATCCTGTGCTTGTTTTAATAACTTACTAAGCAAGTCTCTCACTTTTCCAAAAGTGACCAGTCTGTTTTTGGGTACCCAGCTTGAGACGTCTTAAAGGTACCTGAATGATGCTCAACAATCTCTGAAAATCAGATTCCTCTTAAGCAATCTCACTTGAGCACAAAAAATCACTCGCCTCTTTTGACAACTGAGACTGTCACGTCTCCCTCTTCCTAGGTTGATTAAAAATGTATAATGTGCATTACTCAAATCTGTGTTGTGCATGATGGAGATGTTACAAGCAGGGAAGACTGTTCATAAAATATAGCCATAGCATGAGACCTGTTAAAATGCATATGTTCCATCAGACTTTAGTAGCTGACCCATAAACCCATAGTTAAATCCAAAAGTTGCTTTGTTTGGTTGCTAAAGTTGCTGAGACACATTCTAGACATTACCAAGCATTTCAGATTTTATCATAATCAATACCACGAGCTACATCGGAGCCTAGAATGTCTGCATTGCCTGTCAACTGTGGTGAACATTTTAGGCTGGAGAGAATTTCTGCCAGCATATAGTTATCAGTACTGATTTTTTTGCCTACTGCATTGTGAGTTTTATTTGTAACTCTGATACTTAATTTCCTCTGTAGATCAGCATAAAGACAGATCTTCCTGTTCCAGTGTGTGGCTATTTCACTCCTGCTCTGTGAACTCCAAGTTGCTGGGAGCAGAATCTCCTAGACTAGTGGTGCCCAAACTTTTCTGCTCATACCCCCTCTTACCTGTAATGGAATGTGTTAGCAGCTAGGGTCAGGCTGGAGCTGGGGGCAAAGCGGGACTGGGTGGCACTCCCTCCGTGTCCCCTGTTGGGGCAGGTCTGAGCCATGCTGTGCCCCCCTGGGTGTTCCTCCCTGTGCCCCACAGTTTAAGGACCACTGTCCTTGATGGCCCTTGTCTCTGGATTTTCCAGTAGCGTGCACCATGTCTGTGTACTGGTAGAAGTAGGGTGGGTCCAGCTGTTAGGAGGGTGGCTCTGAGGACAACCTGACTGAGAGAAGGGAAGGTATTTTGGAAGGTATAAATGTTTTGTAGCCAATCAAAATCTTGCGCAGTTTGTTAAGAGCTGTATATAATGAAGGATTAGGAGGTGGGGTTAGTTGCAGAGAAGGTGCAGCTATTAATATTACTATTTTTACTATCACGAAGATTCTGCTCAGCCTGACTTTGCTCAGGCTTCTGGAACCTGAGGCATGCTTAGTGGTCTGACGTGGGCATTAGCAGAGGTATTCTCTGACCATCACTACAACCTCTCCTTTATAGCGTAGTTAGACCTGTGTTAGTGACTTGGTAGCTGGTGCCCTAACCATCAAATTCATTCTGATAGCTTGGACTAGCTTGGTCTGACTACGTCTTGATGTATGTTGTGAAAATGGCCAGAAAAGGGTTCTTCAACTGCAGCAAAGTACTTCCAGTGACTGCTCCTCTTCTGTGGCTACAACTTTTATCGCATGAGTCAAAGGGATTGTCTAAACAGAGATGTTAGGGGGCAGTAAGCTAACTGCTAGGGAGTGAATTGGAAGCTCCCTAGCTACTCCGTGTTAAAATTGGAACAAAGTCTACACATGGGCTGCCTATTGGACTGTATCCTTTTAAATTGATTCCAGAAGGATTTTTACAAATCCACAGCCTTCTCTCTGCCATGAAACTGACTTAAGAACTTTATTCATATCTGTATGTATAATGATCACTAACCATAGCAACTTTCTCTTCCTTTTTTATTAATAAATCCTAGATTTAGTTAATAAGGATTGGCTGTAAGCACGAATTTGGGTGGGATATTCATTGAACCGGCAGGTAACGTGTCCGATCTCTTACAATTGGTAGAACCTTATATATGGTGAATAAGGTTTTTAGTAACCCTCACTATATGAGACTTGGCTGTCTGGTGGGAGCCAAGGGCTGGATTGCTTGAAGGGAACTGTATGTTTGTCATCTTGGTGACCAGTGAGGCACTACAGAAGCTGTTTGGTTACTGGTTTGGTGAAATCTAATTATAGAATAAACCACCAGTTCTGGGAATCATCTGCCCTGTTCCATGTCATTTGCCCTGATTGAGCATTCTCATTATAGCCCCTTAGTGACCACAGTCACATCCCATGGGGGTGCTCTTGCTGCACAGGGAGAATACCCTCAGGTGGTTTAACTTCCCAGGCTAGTATTCACAAAGGTGTGTGTAGTGTGTTCAGAGCATCCACACAGGGTGCTAGTGGGGAGTAGCTAGTGTACACCAGCTAGAGTGGGCTTCTCCCCCATGTAGACAAGCCAAAAACTTACTCTCTGTAAGCTCTCTTAGGAAGCTCAGCTGGTAGCCCTCCTGGAAATGAGATCCACGTTGCCCCCCCCCCCTTTTTTCCTGTGCTTAGTAGCCATCCTGTATCTCTTTCAAGTCCTTTAGAATAAGGCTGGTGTGGCAGGTGAGGCACTGGACTAGGACTCCAGGGACCTATTTATTGCTCTGCCACAGACTCCCTATGTGACCTTTGGTAAGTCATTTAATGCCGAAGCCCCTTAGTTCCCTTTCTGTGAAATGAAGTTAATAGCACTTTGTTTCTCTGCCTGATCTGTTTATAGTGCCTGCTCTTGGGGGGGGCAGTGACTTTGTCCGGGTCTGTGCAGCGCTTGGCACAATGGGGCCCTGACTTCAGCTGAGATTTCTGGGTGCTATCACAGCACATGTGTTAATGACTGTGAAGGATCCCAGCAGATGCTGAGTGTGTGGGACAGTGCACTCCTGTTCAGTTTGAATTCCCGTTTTTCATGTCCTCAGCATTACTGATGCACTAGCTCCATCTGAGAGTCTGTATTTGTTCCAGCTTGTAAATGAGTTGTTTGACAGACACTGATGCTGGCAAGATGTGCTCCCACCCAGGTTAGGCACATTAACTGAGACCATCTGGGTGTGTCTCCTACAAGCCAAACAGAAATGACTGCTGGCTTGCTACCTGTCATATCTAGGAGGTAAAAGCTTTCAGTACACACAGCAGAACCCACTTCAGCCCAACAATGTCAGTTTAATGGATTATTCGTGTGGGCCATATGTCATAGTATAATTCCCCAATCTGAATCTTAGAGTCCAAACGATGGGGTACCAGCATGAATTCCTCTAAGCTTAATTACCAGCTTAGATCTGATAAGCTGCCACCACCCAAAAATATAGTGTTTTGGGGCACTCTGGTCCCCCCAAAAACCTTCCCTGGGGACCCCAAGACCCAAATTCCTTGAGTCTCACAACAAAGGGGAATAACCCATTTCTCTTCCCCCTCCTTTCTTTCTCCCAGATCTTTCCTGCCCTGGGTACACTAGGAGATCACCGTGATTCAAACTCCTTGAATCACAACACAGAGAAATCAGGTTTTTTCTTCCCCTTTCCTCTCCCTTCCAGGCTTTCCCTCCCTGGGCTATCCTGGAGAGATAGACAGATTCAAGCTCTGTGAATCTAAAACAGAGGGATTCCACCTTTTCCCCCCTCCCTTCTCTCTCCCTGTCCCTCACCAATTCCCTGGTAAGTACAGACTCAATTCCCTTGAGCCTCAACAAGGGGAAAAATCAAACAGGTCTTTAAAAAGCAAAACTTTTAATAAAAAGAAAGAAAAAAGTAAAAGTCTCTGTAATTTAGATGGTAAAAGTTACAGGGTCTATCAGCTTATAGACACTAGAGAGAAGCCTCCCCCCACCAAAATACAATTTAAAATACTTCCAGCAAAATACACATTTGCAAATACAGAAAACAATCAAAAGACTATAACCGCCTTTTCTACTTAATACGCACTATTCTGAATATATAAGAGACTGTAGCAGGGAGATTGGCAAGAACCTGGTTGCACGTCTAGTCCCTTTCAGGACCCAGAGAGAACAAAGCAAAACCCAAAAAACACAAACAAAGGCTTCCTTCCACCGAGATTTGAAAGTATTTTGTCTCCTGATTGGTCCTCTGGTCAGATGTTTCAGGTTTACTGTTTGTTAACCCTTTACAGGTAAAAGAGACATTAACCCTTAACTATCTGTTTATGACACCATAACGTGTGAAATGCCATGGTGGCTGTGAAATGCAGCATGTTTGCCACATCCCAGGTAATGGATTCATAGAGGAGGAATAGTAATAATCAAGGTACCGTGTCAACTTCTGATCACATTTTTCCTCTGATGGAACACTCTCGATCCAGAGATTGGGAGGGAATCCATGCTGCTGCTTGGGAAGCTGAGAGCCACCCTGCTTTTAAACTATATCACATGTACATTATAGGACTATTTGCCATCCAGCCATGAGAAGGCAGCGTGAATATAGCACTGAGCCTCTGTTGGAGGGAGAGCGCCCATGCCGGTATTCAGGAATCACTGAAGTCATCGGCATGTAAAGCAAGTGGCTGTTGAAAAGTCATTGAAATTATACCTGGAGGAGGGATGAGAGGGGAAGGACAGAGTGGGGGACACTGTCTTTCCACCTGCATTCTCCTGTATGCTGTAAAGGCCTCTTTCATCTACAGAGAGCTGCACTACATACTAGATATGCCAATAGCAAAGTAGCTTTAATACATAACAAATCTAGGTAAAGGACAGCACAAAACACAGCACTAAATTTTAAAAGCAGATGGAGCTGAATTCAGACTAACTGGAGCCTGGATTCACTAAAATTTCAGGCCCTTTTGCTGTATGAAAGAGGTCAGCCCCAAATTCATATGATTTCTATGACCGTAGCATCTTGAGTTCCCAACTGAGATCAGGACCCCTCTGCGTTAGGTACGAACACATAGTAAGACAGACTGTAACGAAACAGCTTAAAATGTAAATAGCCAAGGAGGTGGGGAGAAGGGAATAAAACCACTCCTTATTTACAAACCAAGAGTGGCTGTACAGAGATTTTGGGCCAGATACCACAGTGACGGACATGGTGTAAGAAACTGAATAGAAATTATGTCCTATCACACAATGAGGATGATGAGAACAACACTTTTTCTATTCCAATAGTGTTTCAGGAGGATGTTCAACAGCAGCTACTAAAGTTGGACATTTTAAAATCAGCAGGTCCGGATAACATGTATCCAACAGCTGGGTGAAGAGCGTTGCTGGATCCTCAATCGGTCTGGGAGCACTGGGGAAGTTCCAGACCACTGGAAGTAAGTTAATGTTGTGCCAATATTTAAGAAGAGTTAATGGGATTACTTGAGTAATTATGGGCCTGTCTGTCTGATGCTGATGCTGGGCAAGATAATGAAGTGAACTGAGTGGTAGGCTTTTTTTTTTTTATTGACTTAGGGCCACTCAAGTGACTGACTCTGATTTATGCTAATGAAGAGGGTTACTTACCCCTCAAGAAGCACTATCACAGGATTAGCAATAACAGTTGGTATCTTTGGAGCTGCCCTTTCTGGACACGGGGAGTAAGTATGTGGTTTGGAAATAGAACTGCAATTGTCCCCGTTCATATGCATGTGGAAGTACTCACAATTCAGAATACGAGGGGTGTCTATATAAACATAGGGTGTGATTCCCACTTGCATAGACATACTGTGTCATAATGTACCCCTGCATTCACACTCAGCACACTACTGTAGAAATCTTTTTACAACATAGGCCTTGCAAGGTATCATTTGAAAACTCCTCCTTTGCTGGTCAGTACTGTCCAGATCAAATTTGTGGCAACATGTCTGTGAAGTTATAAGAGTCCCGTGCATGGTGGTGTTAACACCTGTTCCATACTGAGATTGGCAAACAGGTCTGTCTGAAACAAGAGTGTGTGCTCTGCTTAATTTGCATTGAAGCAGTAAACAGAATCATCAAGCAGGAAGGGAAACCAAGGAAACTCGAACAGGTGAGGAAAAAGCAGCAGGGAACACTCTTCCACATACACTTCTTGTCTCCTGGTACCTAGCTGGAAATGTTTCAGAAGGGGGACTGATACTATACAAAGGAGAGACAGACATACCCCAAAAGACCTCTTGCTGCCCCCTGATTCATTGGAGCTGAAGGACAAAGGGTTCAGCCATTGGACTGGGGGAGGGGGCCTGACTTAAGAAGTTTGGTCTGTAAAGCTGCTGAAAGCATGGGGTGAGAGACCTTTGCTTTGCATTTAACGTAGTTTAAGAAGTTAGACACCAGTAGCCTTAACATTTTTCTTGTAGCCATTTCTGACTTTTATGCTCCATTACTTGTACTCACTGAAAATCTCTTTGTAGATTGTTTTTATTGTTTAATCTAATCTAGTGTGTTTACACTGTATGGTCTGGGGAAACTCCATTTGGGGTGGCAAGTGATGTGCATATTTCTATTAAACAAAGAATTCCCCAGGAGAGGGCTGGGCAGTACTGGATGAACGTTCCTGGGGGTGTGCTGGGGTCACCCTGCAATATAACCCAGGCTGGTTACAGCTAGTGTGTAACCCGAGTGTGGCTGGCAGGCAGCAGTTTCTCTTTTCTCGTCTGCATGCTAGAATGCTGACTGTGAGCTGTCCAGCTAGGAGCTACTTCAGCAAGGCATCACAAGCCACCTGACATTGCAGGCAGGAGTCACACAGCTATTTGTTAATCTGGATTGTTCCCTGGTATGCTGCACATCCACCCAAGCTAGCTTTGTACTGGTAGACATGAAGCGAAAGCAGCATGGGCTTCAGTGCAGGCTAGCTGCCTGAGAGAGTACCCAGGGTTCCTGGTGTGATTGCAGGTAACTTGTATGTCAGCAAGAATTGCAGTCACAGCCCACCACTGCAGTACAGACCTGCCTTAAGCCTTCACTCATTGATTAAACTCCCTCAGGCAGGGATGGCACTTACATGTCTTGTCTCTTCTCTCTTCCTCCTCATCTCTTGGACTGAAAACGAAAACAAATTAGCTTTAACAAGTCTAGTCTAATAGCTTATTCCACTCGCCTTTTTCTCTCTGCATGTTTGCTCTTTTACAAATATCTTTTTATAGCTTGTGAACTGTTAGTGGTGGTCTTCATGTCATGGCCTCTCTACTCTGCTTGATCCAAAATTCTGTGAGAAGCCAGTATGGAGGACAGGTCTGATGTGTTTGAGGTACCTTGTGTGGCTGAGGAGACATGCTGCAGTGGTCTGTGCTAGTTGGAATTTCCCAAAGCTGTTTTCTGCCCAGGGATACTGTATTGCTATTGTCCAGGCAGGAAGTAATGAAGTCAGGTGTTACTGAGGCAAGGTCTTCATCCACCAGGATGGGAAGGAGTTTTCTAGCCAAGTGGAGATGATAACAGTGTCCATCAGTGTTGCTTTCTACATGAGAACTCAGAATTGGTGAGAAATCCAATAGTAGTCCTAGATATAGACTGTTTTGACCAAGTCTGGGTGTGTTCCTTCAACCAAAGAGGACTGCACCATGGTTGCAAACTATTCGGAATACCATCCTTTGCCCACAGGTACTACCTCTATATTGGGGTTAGCTTCAGCTAGCTGTTCTTCATCCATGAGCTAATCTCCACCAAACACTGGGACATCTTGGTGGTAGTGGTGTGTTCACATGTGGTGAAGGGTTGGTAGTTGTCTGCGTATTACTGGCACTTGAGTCCAGGCCACCTGACCAGGACAGGCGAGAGAATTGCTCCTTGTGGAACTTGGCAAGTGAGGGATCTAGTGGTGGAGGTGGAGTTTCCCTTCCCATCTCATTTGGGTGCATCCCTCCAGGAAGGACTCCAACCATTTTAGCACATAACCCAGGCCTCTGCCACCTTTCAGGCAAGACAGCAGTATCTCATGGTCAGCAGTATCAGATGCTGAAAAGAGGTCTAAAAAGATAGGAATATTTGTCTCTTCTATCCATTGACAGAAGATCCTCCGTCCATGCCACTAGAGCAATTTTCTGTTGTGCCGGGCCTGCAGCATGAAAACCACCATCACAATTGGAGTATCAGAGGGGTAGCCGTGTTAGTCTGGATCTGTAAAAGCAGCAAAGTGTCCTGTGGCACCTTATAGACTAACAGACGTTTTGGAGCATGAGCTATCGTGGGTGAATACCCAGTTTGTCAGATGCATGTAGTGGAAATTTCCAGGGGCAGGTATATATATGCAGGCTAGCTTGTCTGCATATATATACCTGCCCCTGGAAATTTCCACTACATGCATCTGACAAACTGGGTATTCATCCACGAAAGCTCATGCTCCAAGACGTCTGTTAGTCTATAAGGAGCCACAGGACACTTTGCTGCGTTTATATCACAATTGGAGCTAAGCAGAATTCTCTGACAGGCCCGGGTGACTGAATTGTGCTCTAACCCAGACGTGTGGTAGGAAGAGCTTTTGTGGGGTAGTGTGGAGAACCATGTGGAGATGCTATCACCTGTGCTCGCACATGGATGATTGGAGCTATCGTTTGAATGGCTATCACCTTGGCCTTTCTTGGGACCATTTTCTAAAATATGCTTAGAAATCAGAACCTAGACAAAGAATAAAACTGCTGGAAATTCCAGACTGACTAGGTCTCACTCGCTGCTTCTGTCTGGAATAGACCCAAACTGGAATTCAGTGGGGTTGCACATCAGGGTAGAATTTGGTCCTTGTAGCTTTGGGACCTAATGTCTCATTTCCCATGAGTGTGGGATGACTATCCAGTAGGCACTGAGCCCAGGGACCCCTTCTCTGATAGCACAAGTCTCTAAAACTTGAGGTAAAGCAAGTCCTGAGCCAGGAAAGCATGTAGTTAAGTGCTTCCCTGAACAGAGAAGCTTTTCTAAATTGGATTTGTTCCCTAACTGGGAGCTGTGACAGATTCCCTAACATCTCACATGAACCAGCGGCTACATTCCGAGCTGCACCTTGTTATGCTGTGGGAATGGGGTATCGCTTCTAGTGGAGAAGAGGGCAGAATTTGGTTCTAAGACAATATTTTCATAAGCACCTAAACCCCATTGTATGTCAGTGAAGATGTAGGCGCATAGGCACTCTTCAAAATGTTATCCTCAATGTACCAGCCTCCCTCCCCTTTTTCTCCATGTAGTGTCACTGCTAATACAACCAGCTTTGTTTCTCCTCTCTCCTTTATTTCCAGTATACATAGAGGCCCCACCATCAGGATTCAGTGAGGAAGGAAACCCTGCCTCCGTGATCCTACTCTCTGCATTAGCTCACCTCTCAGCAGCTCCTAGTGCTCCTCTGTGATTCTTAGGTAGGCTGGATATTTTTATATACAGAATTTTTGGTCTGAGGCAGTGCTAAGGGTATTCAGCACGTTAGATTTCATGGTTACGATTCACTGTTAGCCTGATTTGCCCAGCTTTGGATGAGCCAATACTGGATTGCCGGCCAGAGTTGTGTGTCTGCTGGCAGAGTGTGTTAGCACTGCAGCTAACTCCTAGTGAATAGGAAAGTGCAGCAGTGAAAAAGAGTAAACAAGTGGTTTAGGAACGTATTATAAAACTATCTGACGGCTAAACCTGCAGATAAACTGTTACCCCAGAATTTGACAGTACTGCAGTCAGCAGTTTTGTATGTTCAGCCACTGCCAGCTGAAACCCAAACATCACATAGCTAGGAAAAGCTTAGGCCCTGAGAGATAAGTCTCCCTAGTGGCACGTTTGCTATCAGAATGGGAGGATGGGATAAGAAGCGACTGTACTATGAGAATAGAAGGGACGTTGGGACGGCCAGCCTTGATCTCAAGTACCTCTGACACTATTGCCATGTACGTTTTCTTGTGATGACAAGAAATGTTTTACTAAGATAATGGATAGTTTTGCTGAAAATAGAGAATTGGTGACCCACTGGGATTCCTACAGTGACCTACTCAGAGTCACTATTGGTTATGTGCTTTGTTTGAAGTTCACTATAAAATGTTAAGCAAAAGAATTTGCTTTGGAGCAGTCTGAGGAAGCTTTCTTTGGGCAAAGATCTAACAGCTACATTCCCCAGCAGCCAGACGGAGGGCAGGGCCTGCTGAAAGCTGGCCACTGATCCCTTGTAACTACCTCTTAACTTTAGGTCAATATAAATGTTTTGAAATGCTGTAACTCTACAGCAACAGCGTGTGTGTGTGTGCGTGCGCACTCTGGTTTGTATCAATTATATATCAGATGGATGAGCTGTGCCCCAGTGGTTTATTCCTGACACTGCCTGGAGGAAAACAGTTAAGTTACCAAGGCTTTAGGGTCTGAAAACCCTGGGAAACAAAGAGCAGAAGGAAGAACTGCAGAAGAAATACACAATCATAAATCAGCAGCCTCTTCCTCTATGTAGGAGGCCCAGACTTTTATTTTAAAATAATACCAACAAAGGCTTTTCAGTAGGGACATGGAGCTGGTATATGTAAATTTTGAAAGAAGGGATATGGAGACTTATGCTTAATACAGATGCGTGCTGTGTTTCTGCTGGATTCTATAGTAATGGTCCAGACACCGAAGTAACATAATTGTAATCTGCAATTCTTGCAGCATAGTGTGGTAAGTGTTCCAATAAGGACTGGGCTTGTCATTATCTGAACTACATGTGCAGATGCGAAGACTCCACGGATAGAAGGGACCCCTGTGATTCAGCAAGCTTCTCAACCAGCTCTTTTAAAACTCTTGGATGCAGGCTATTTAGACCTGCTGATTTTAAAAATGTCTGAGTTTAGTTGTGTGACGAACTGGGAATGTTCTTAATGTTTCTCTGAATACTGTGTTGGTGCCTCAGTGTCCCCTAGGCAGTTCTTAAGTATCTGACAAAGCAAAGGGCCAGTGCACCTAAATGCCTGACCCTCTGTCTCCTAGCAACTGATGGCCTGGGCCCCTCCTCTGCAAAGGTGCCAGCTGAAGGTGTTGGAGACAAAGAGATCAGGTGACCTCCTGGCCCGGGAAAGGGGTTGAGCAGAGAGGAGGGGCTGGGAGGGGTGGTTAGTCAGGAGCTGGCTGGGGTCGAGGAGTGAAGTGCAGACCTGTGGTCTGGCTCACTGCCCCCCAGAATGGACCCGGCCGAGGGGTCCGGTTCGCTGTATCTACAAGCTCTGTTTTAGACCCTGTTCCTGTCATTGAATAACCCTCTGTTTTACTGGCTTGCTGAGAGTCACGTATGACTGCAAAGTGGGGGTGCAGGACCCTGTGGCTTCCCCAGGACCCCAATGGGGCTGGCTCGCTGTGGGAAGCGCACGGAGGGGCAGAGGATGCTGAATGCTCCAAGGAGAGACCCAGGAGGTGAAGATGTATGAGCTTCTTGCCCTGAACAAGTCTGCTCCAAGGGAGAGGACGCTCCCCAAAGTCCTGACTGGCTTGGTGGGGAGCAGTTCCAGAGCATCACCCGGGGACTCCGTGACAAGTTGCTTCTGTTTAATATTTTATTCTGACACTAGTGGAATGGGAAGAGTGTTATCACCATATGATGAGACTGTATCTATGACTATTAGCCAGGATGGGCAGGAATGTTGTCCGTAGCCTCTATTTGCCAGAAGCTGGGAATGTGTGACATGAGATGGATCACTTGATTACCTGTTCTGTTCATTCCCTCTGGGGCACATGACATTGGCTACTCTCAGAAGAGGGGATACTGGACTAGACAGACCTTTTGTCTGAGCCAGTATGGCCTTTCTTATGTTCTCCCAAACACAGAACAGAAATACTCATTGAACACTTCTGCCTTTTGTGCATTATTATTGGTAATTCTATTTACACCAAATAATAAGCCAATACCATTGTCAATATTTTTTTAGTTTCTTGTATAGCTTAAATAAATCTCGTTGTTGTTGTTGTCCTTAACTCTGCTGGACATAGTTTTCCTTGTGTCCCTTGGTTTCCCTTATCATTTTTCTACAGTTCCTAACTCTGATTTATGTTCATTACTATCAGTTTCCTATTTCTTATGCATGTGTGATATATAAAATATACAGCTGCCTTCGCTTGTCTTTTTAACCAGGTAGATGGTTGTGCTGGTTAAAAATCCTTCCTCAATTTGTGCCTTTTTAGTAAGATGTAAAACGATTCCCAAACATCATTCACATTTTTCTGATTAAATTCTTCCTGATTTGGCTTATAATTGTTTTCAACTTTATGAAACTGGCCTTATCAAAGCACTGTGTGTATATATATACTGTACTGGTCTGGACTTTCCTTTCCTTGCACATTATGAATGTGATCACTTGTACCTAAGCTACCATTATTTTTAAGTTCTTTGATCAGTTTCCCTTCATCTTAAGACAAGGTCTAATATAGAATTCCCCAGTGTTAGCTGCAACACTCTTTGAGTTAGGAAATTGTCATTATGTTTAGAAATTCCAAAGATGCTTTAGTACTGATAGCATGAGACTCAAATTGGAATCCCCTTGATCATGCAGTTTTTTTTCTTTGCACATTATAGATAGATTTGTAATGAGTCAGACATCCTATTCCTCAGTGTGATCTGGTGCTCTGTAGCAACCACCACCTACTACCTCATCTTGTGCTTTATCTGTTAGGACATTGATCTGTAAGGGTTCAGGATCATTTTCTTCCAGGTTATCAGTGATTCAGAAACAGGAAATGCCATTTTGGACATAAAGTGCCCCTTCCCTACCCTGTTTGCCCCCTTGATCCTGCCCAAATAGGTTATATCCATTGGTTTTTTAACATTCCAGTTGTGCGAATCATCCCACCAGGTTTCAGTAATGCCAACAAGATTGAATTTATGTTTATAAATGAGCAATTCCAATTCCTCTTGTTGGTTACCCAGGCTTCTAGCATTGGTTTACAGGCCATTCAAGAATTTCTCTTCATATCCTTTTGCTCCTTGATTAATTTTGTTCTCAACATCTTGATTTTTGTGCTCATCTGCCCTCTGTTTACCCTCCCCTTTGGTTACTAGTTTAATTCCTTCCTTGCTACTGTAGCCGGCCTGTCCCCTAGGAGATTGGTCCACCTTCTCCGGAGGTAGCGGCTTTCCAAAATATAAACCTCCCTTTCCCCACAGAAGGTGGACCAATGCTCCATAAAAATTGCATCTCCAACAAGGATTGTCTGTCTTCTTGGACGGCTGGAGAATTTTTGTGGGCTACCTTGATATTTTGCTTTTTTCCTTATGGGTTGGGCTAAGCTGCCATCCATGTGTGTTCCATACATCTCTCCATTCCCTTGGTCCTGCTGGTTCTAGGGAGCAGGGCCACCCAGAGGATTCAGGGAACCTGGGGCAAAGCAATTTTGGGGGCCCCTTCCATTAAAAAAAAGTTGCAATCCTATAGAATAGTATATTCTTGTGGGGGCACCTGCAGGACCCTGGGCCTGGGGAAAATTGCCCCACTTGCCCTTCCCTCTGGGCGGCCTTGCTATGGAGGTATCCTCTACCAGGTTGAGGACTTGGTATTGATTTTTGTAACTTCTGGTTGTGTGGAGTTCTATCTGATCCTATTCTCTCTGGTGGCCAGAGGCTGCCCATTCTCATCTGTCTCCAGCTGTGTAGAAGGTGTCTGTGAGTTCCTACCTATGGTGGCCATGAACGACCGGTCCTCCTCCTGACTCCCTTTCTCTCCAATTCCTTGGTGGCCAGCTCCATTCTCCTCTGAACCAGGGTTACCAATGTTTCCTGATCTGGCTGTCTAGGAGCTCCTCAGCTTTTCTGATTCTCAGTAGCATCTTTAAGTGCCATTGCAGTCCAAGAATCTCCTCCTCCAGCACAGTCACCTATTGGAACTTCATGCACAGGAAGTCCCTTCTCTCTTCAGGCAGGAAAGAGAACACAGCACATCCACTGCAGTTCACCACTGCTGTTCCGTCACAGGCCAGCCACACGTAACACTGCACTGGTAGGGAAACCTCTCATGCTCCCTTCAAAACTCCCCTATTTGCTGCTCTTGAGTTTGCCTAAGAAACGTATTTTTATACCACGTCTCCCTGCTTAGCTCAGATCAACTCTGCCCTTCACCACCAGTGAGTGATTAACCTCTTCAGACAGCTTGGCTAAAGCCTTGTGACCTTCAGCAAGGCACTGATCAGAGCTCCAAAACTGGGTAATTGCATGCAAAAATGAGGCTGCAGGTGCAAGCAGAATGATTTGCTTTGAAAGGATAGGTGCTGCCCTTTAGAACCCAAGGGAGTGAATGTGTCCCTACCTGCCTGCTTGCACATTTCCTGTGCACAAAGGGGCTTTAAACATATTCTCTTCAGATGAGAGCTAGTGTGAGTACGTCTATGTGAGCCGAGACTCACACCCTAGCTTGGAATATAGACATCCGTAGAGTGTAAACTGCGACCCCTGCTGGAAGCTCTTTTGTGCTGCCTGCCCTGTTCAATGCCAAGGAAATCCAGGCACACATGCATCTGCCATGGTGTCACTGACACCCTCCTCCACACCCTGCAGCAGTTCACCCCGGCCAGCCAGCCGACAAGCGTGCAGATTTCACCCTGCCTCCCACTGCCCACTTACTGTTTGCAGAGTGACCCCAACTCCCTCCCAGTCCCGATTTTCCCCAAAACTGTTTCCCTGCAGAGTCCAGCCCTCCAGGAATGCAGAGCTGTTTGTTGCCCCTTTATAGGAGAAAATAGCCTGCAACTCTTGAACTGAGCCGGGCTTTCCCAAACACTAATTTCAATCAGTGTTGTGTGGTGCTGGTTTAGATGAAAAGTAAAACAAGAGTACTGAACAAGGTTTGTGAAACCAATTATAAAAAGACATGGCTACAAGCAAACCAAAGTCAAAATGCACTAAAACCTGATTTAAATCTCTCCTGTGCAGAAGTGTTTCTCACCAAGTCTCTCTCCCAGCATAACTTGCCAGGATCCTTCACAGAACTCCAAGTGTTCAAGTCATTTGTCTCTCTGGGTGAAGGATAACTGAGGGGTTTGCTCCTCCTCTTTATGGTCCAGCGAGTCCTTGAAATGTATTCTCTTGAACACTGCAGGGGGGCAATTGCCCCACTCCAGCAGAACAGGGTTAAAAGCAGCCTTGGAGAGGGCTGCGGCTGGGAGAAAAGGAGTGAGAGCAGCTGAGGGAGTAGTTGATCACAGGCGTGGCCAGCTCAGTCAGGGCCCAGCTGGCCCTGAAAAGGGGGTTGGAGGGCCAGGAGCAGGAGGAGTCTCACTCTAGCCCTGGAGTGGGAAGGGTCTGGCTGCCTGAGAGAAGGTATCTGAAGCAGAGCAGTGCTGGGGAAGGGTAAAGGGAGCTGGGGAGCTCCAGCCTGGTAAACCCCCAGGCTGCAGGCCTTGTGCAAGGCTAAAGAAGGTACTGGGGCAGCCTGGGGATAGGCAAAGGCAGCAGGGCCTACCCCCTTGCCAGTAATGAGTGGCCATTAGACTGCACTCTGCCCCAGTGAGCGGGGGCTAGATGACGACTGGCAGTAGCCACTGGGGCAAGGTGGTCTTAAAGGGTTGGGGGTTCCCCTGGGAGGGGAGACCAAGAGAGTGGAGACAGTGTGGTGGAGCAGCACCTGAAGTAAAGGGCATGGGGGGCTGAGGCAGGTGAGACACCAGCCAGCAGAGGGTGCTCTGAGGCTGGAAAAGAGCTAATTCCCAGATGACCAGCAGGAGGTGCTGTGCTGGTGAGTCTGCAATCTGTTACAAACAGATAACACATTCCCATGCCCTGCTGGGCACGGACACCATGCTGTATTGTAGAGACTCTGGGCTCTTCTGTGCTGTTACTGTTGCTACAACGCCAATGATTTCTCCTTGCAACCGCCAATACAATGAATAGTTCATTGACTTTGGCTACACCTAGTTTGAGGCGTTGGCCTCTTTCCTTTTGAGAAACTTGTTCATCAGACTTGAACATCTGCTTGTTCACTCCCCCGACACGCCTGGTTTAAACACCTTTCATTCACATTTCCTACCCGCTGATCGAGTTCTTTTGTGGGTTACAGACCTCACTCAGGAATAGGAATGAGTTGTTAGTTTTCCAATGATACAATACATGCCACTGTTGGTAAACCCGTGACAGTGTGCCATCTGCCAACGGGGTGCTCGCTGGGTCACAGATCGTGCCAAAGCCGCTTCAGGGGATAGGGAGAAACGGCAGTGCTATCCATTCCACTCCAACGCGAGATCAAAAATGGGTTTGTGGCTCTGGTACTCACCTGAGGGACAGGCTCTGAGTTCAAATCCCAGCTTTGGCAAGTCACTTCACTGACTGTGCACCTCACTTCCATGTTGCCAAAATGGGGGTGGTGGTAGTGGTTTCTCTTGCCCCACCTTAGGTTGTCAGGCCTCTGGGGCAGGGACTGTGTCGCTGACACAGAAATCCCAGTTATAGATCACTCTACCTTCCATAAACCATTACATGGACCTTTACACGTTCTTACTGTGTTTCTACAATGCCTTGCATGATGTGGGGAGCGCTCTCTGTTGCCTCCTCTAACTGCTACTGTGATATAAATACTGGTGGTCTGGAGCCTCATTTCTCTTAAGATGATGGGCATTGGTGGTAGGTTTAGATGACCATATAATTATTTTTTTCCCCTGTTCCATTCCCAGTCCCTCACAGAGGTGTAGGAGAAGGGCAGATATATGATAGCGCTACCCAAAATGTTCAAAAATCATGCGATGGGCCCCCAAGATCAGGAGATTTAAAAAAGTTCTTTTTCTTTTTTTGTCTTTGAGTCCTTGTGCTCACTTCAGTCACATTCACTTTTTTCCTCTGTGGAGCCAAGGGGACTAGAAATAAAGCCAGCCAAAAACTATTGCTGACAATTTTCACTTCAAATATAATTTTGTCAAAATTAAAACTTTGTGGGATTGGGTCTAGACTTTTTTCCCATTGAAAACAAAGTTAAATATGTCTAGAAAATCTTTTTTGTTTTGATTTTAGTAATAAAGTTCTACTAAAATTTTAATTGTAGAAATGTACATTTGTAAATACATTTGTCTATATGATGTATTTTAATATAAAAGTAAAAAAATGAGTAGAAACATTGTGACAATATCTAAACAAACATTTTGATCCTATATTGAAACTTTTTAGAATTTTTAATTCATAGGAAACTTTTTTGGTTTGTTTTGATTGGGAATTAATGTTTTCTGAAGTTTCCATTTCATGGGAAAATCTGACATTAACCAGTTGCTAGAAATGTATACCTTTTTTTTAATGAAAGCTGAGATTATCACATTATAACTTGTCCATAGGAACTGGAAGTTTATGTAAAATACCAACTATCATGACCTGGCAAGACAGTACAGGAGGTTTTAGTGATTCTACCCTTTCTCATTCAATGTGTATAAACCAGAGCCACTTTTCAAGTGCAGCGCTATTTTATAAGTACTGTGCTCTAGTATGGCATGGGAAGTTTAACCTACCAGGTATTTGTTAAGCCTCTAGATAAAGAGTTAGGAAAAAAGATGGGCCTGCTCTTCAGACGGAGTGCAGAATGCAGAAGCTTTTAAAACTTAGAAGGAATTTGGCAACATTCCTGTAGCTGGTTTAATATTTGACATTCAGCATCCTAGCCAGAATTAAGTAGCCCACGACGAGCCGAAAGCTAACAGCCTCACTCTACCGTCACTCACATCTAAGCAATCTTGCTCTAGGCAGAGAAGTTGCACAGGAGGGAAGGATTTGGTTAAAGTTTGTTTTCCTCCAAATACTCCTGTGGGCTTGGCTGTCTCTTCCACAGTGTGAAACTTGCACCATCTGGAAGAGGTGAAGGACATCCCCATGCATTTGCATATGCTTGTTATAGCTCTCTGTTGGGGTAATTAAATATTTATTGAACACTTTAGCGCTTTTAAGTTGTTTTGCTGCCTCTGTAAGCAAGGATAAAAGCAAAAACTCAGACTCATGTTGTGTTCTGTCACTTTCATATCCCCATCACCTGTGGGTTTTTTCTTGTGAAAGGAGGGGAAAGCCCTGAGCTCCCTGTATATCTAGTAGTGTTGACAGTGTATTGCCTATGAGGAAATTAGCTCTTCAAAATACTCAGGCAGCGTGCAGAGCATTACGAGTTGCCAGTAAATATGTAATAAATATGACAACGGTGCAGCAAGTATTCTTGGAATGGAGCCCTTGGACAAAGATGTCCCCTGAATTGCTCACAAGAACTCACCTGTGGGAAGTCATCCCAGTGCAGAGACCCAGCAAGTCTATGCAAAGCTCTCACATCTCACTTAAGATCTTAGGCCTTAGTCCTGCCAAGGCTCCTGTATGTGCTTAGCATGCAAGTTGTCCCACTGAGTTCAGCCTTCCAGTGCCACACACAGTCATTGTCCATGGAACCTGGTCCTTTGTGGTAGCATGATGTGCATGTTGCCTGCTAAAGTCACTCGCTTTCTTGTAGCCATTATGTTCTGAATCAGTTGATTATGACTCCCAGCTGAGTGCTCGAAAATACTAATGCTTTTTCTGAAAAACTGAGCTCTGTCCACAAACATTTAATGAATCCTTTGGTCTTTTCCTGTGATGTCAACCCGAGTTTTAATGTTTAATGCTTCAGTGGAAGTAGGATCTCCTTTAGTGCCTGATTTCATTTATACTAAGGCACCTTTGCACAGCCAATTCAATCTCAATAATGTCTAGTCCGATGTAAGCCGAAGACCCCTGGATCTGGAGTGGGGTGTACGTTTTCTTATCCCTTCACTGAATGAGTAGTATTGTTGGCCCACAGTCAGGAGAGACTTGTGCAGTAAGAATTGTGACTGGATGGCACTAGTGAAATACCATGCAATAAAAAACTCACTGTCAGATAACCGGAATCAGACGAACCCTGTGAAAATCAGATGGACCATTCTACAGTTAAGTCACATTACGTAGGAAATGCCATATTGCATCAGAGCAGTGGTTCATCTTGTGCAGTCACTGAGAGCAGTCAGAGGAAGAAGCCCTGCAATGGGCAGTTATGGGGTAGCCTGCCCCCCTAGGGAAGCTTCCTCCTGATTTCCAGCAGTCAGCAGCTGGATCATTCCCTGAAGCAGGAGGGTTTAGAGCCCATTACAAACATTCTTTCTTTTAAAGTGGCAGCTAATCTAGTGCTGGATGATCTCATCCATACCCCAAAATTTGGTATTTTCCTTATCTGTCCCCATTATGTGAGGGCAGAATTTGACCCTGAAAATGTTGTTAGGAAAACAGAGTAGCTTGGAAATAAAGCTACTTGAGTCACACAGTAAACACTTGCCAACAGTGCAGGTCAGGCTGACTCGCAGATTCATTGTTGACTTGATACTTTAGACACAGCTTCTTTGCAGCCTCCTGAAATTCAAGCATGGTACACGTGCACAGAGATTAACCAGACAGCCATCTTTGGAGGGAGTTCCTGTACTTCTGTCCTGGAGATCAGGAAGTAATCTTGGGGCTCTATTCAAGAGCAGCACCAAGTGGTGTCTGGTTTGGTTGGCAGCAAGCACTTCATGTTACTTCCCCATAAGATGGAGCCCCCTTCAAAGAAGAGTTAAGTATTGTACACAGATCCTCAATCAAAGTGTTTGCTCCTCTGAATGTGTTGCAACAACACAGCCATTTGTCTTCTATACTTAGAGTTCAGAACATACAGAAATCTGCAAAAAGGTCCCATCTAACAACATATTGGGAATGGCTAGCATGGTCCACGATGATGTTATCTGAATGGATAGCAAGAGGTACACACTCCCTGCTCTGGAAGAAATAATGAATGGTAAAATATGAAGGTAGCATTAAAAATAGGTGGAGTGGTAAATAGTGATGGAGACTTGCAGAGATCAATGTGGATCACTTTTGATTGGCTGGTGGTGGGATTTTTATCTTGGAGTTCTCTGGCCTGTGAGACTAGATGATCACAATGGTCCCTTATAGCCTGGGCTTGTTTGGACAATGTGTGTTTGAATTCCGCCAAATGCAAGGCTGCACATCAAGGAACAAAGACTGTAGGCTACAGTTATCAGAGAGATGACTGTTCTGGAATACAGGGACACTGACAAGGATTTAGAGGCTATAGTAATAGCTAACTGAATATGGACTCCCAGGACCCAGGGTGATGCGGTAACTAAGAGGGTTGGTGATTAACTTTAGAATTATAAGCAGGGGATATCGAGTAGGAGTTAGGGATGATATTACCTCTCCACGGCTTTAGCAAGACCATTACTGGGTACTGTGTCCAGATCTGATGTCCACATTGTAAGAAGAATATCAAAAAATTAGCACAGGGGTTGAAAAGAGCTACAGGAATAATCTGAAAAAACCTACCTTTATTTAGTCAATCCAAGAAGATTAAGAGGTGACTTGATCATAGTCAGCAAATATCTACATGGATAAGAGGTTTCTGGCAGTAGATAGCTTTAATCTAGAAGAAAAAGGCAGAGCAAGATCCAATGACTGGGCACACCTCTGTGGAAGTAGGGAAAGAATTGACAAGGATTTGTAGGGGATCTTAATGTATGTCAGTCTGTTAGCAAGAGTTAGGCCAGCTGTAAACCTAATGACATGAGATTTGTAGAAGCAAGGTTAGTGTGAGGCGAGTAGGAAAGAACTGTGTGAGAAGTTATCACGACTTTGCACTGATTATCAAATACATAGACTGGCACCCAGAAGTGAGAAAAATAAGATAGCAGGATAGCCTATGTATAAACAAAATGCAGCTGTTGCTCATTATTGTCTGTATTATTGCTTGTTATTGTCTGTAACGAAGGTATAAATGCTTGCTGTAATTGTTTAATTGCTGAGAGACCTGTCTGGGACTGGGGCGACCCACTGTCCTAGGGCACTCCCTCCCTCTATTGCAATTGCTGGAGTTAGAATAAAGTATTTGATTTTGCTGCACCCAAACAAAAAGCGAGAACTGAGTTTTTCTCCGACACCTCCTATGGCTATGGAACCCCCCCCCCCGAGCATCCTATATCTGCTTGTAGGATTGGGAGAGCGGGGGTTAGGTCTTGACAAATTGATCTATGGCTAATCTAGATAACTTCCTACAAAATTCCTATCCCTTTCTTATTCTAGGAGCATTATAGTTTCATATGTATTGGCAGCAGTACTTAAGCACTTCCAATCCCATTAAAAATACAGGAGAAATCATAGTTTTAGTTTAATGGTGAGATTGTAAATGGATTTTTTACAATGTTAGTATTGTGTGGATAAAAATACTACTTAGTCAGATTGGTGACAAACCATACTGCTGAATAATTTTGCAACTGTAATGCCAATAAACTGTTATGAATCTTTAATATTTACACAGACGGTTCTATTAAAAGGATATTATTGCAGGTTCACTTTCTGCTAGTCAGAGGAAGGAATGCATGCCATTAGAAAGAACTATCATTTTGAAAGCAGCAAAGAATCCTGTGGCACCTTATAGACTAACAGACATTTTGGAGCATGAGCTTTCGTGGGTGAATACCCACTTCTTCAGATGCGTGGGTGGAAATTTCCAGGGGCAGGTATATATATGCTAGCAAGCAAGCTAGAGATAACGAGGTCAGTTCAATCAGGGAGGATGAGGCCCTGTTCTAGCAGTTGAGATGTGAAAACCAAGAGAGGAGAAACTGGTTCTGTAGTTGGCAAGCCATTCACAGTCTTTGTTCAATCCTGAGCTGATGGTGTCAAATTTGCAGATGAACTGAAGCTCAGCAGTTTCTCTTTGAAGTCTGGTTCTGAAGTTTTTTTGCTGCAGGATGGCCACCTTAAGGTCTGCAATAGTGTGGCCAGGGAGGTTGAAGTGCTCTCCTACAGGTTTTTGTATATTGCCATTCCTAATGTCTGATTTGTGTCCATTTATCCTTTTCCGTAGAAATTGTCCAGTTTGGCCGATGTACATAGCAGAGGGGCCTTGCTGGCATATGATGGCGTATATTACATTGGTGGATGTGCAGGTGAATGAACCAGTGATGGTGTGGCTGATCTGGTTAGGTCCTGTGATGGTGTCGCTGGTGTAGATACGTGGGCAGAGTTGGCATCGAGGTTTGTTGCATGGATTGGTTCCTGAGCTAGAGTTATTATGGTGTGGTGTGCAGTTACTGGTGAGAATATGTTTCAGGTTGGCAGGTTGTCTGTGGACAAGGACTGGCCTGCCACCCAAGGCCTGTGAAAGTGTGGGATCATTGTCCAGGATGGGTTGTAGATCCTTGATGATGCGTTGGAGGGATTTTAGCTTGGGGCTGTATGTGATGGGCCAGTGGAGTCCTGTTGGGTTTGTCTTGCAGTAGGAGGCTTCTGGGTACACGTCTGGCTCTGTTGATCTGTTTCCTTATTTCCTCGTGCGGGCATTGTAGTTTTGAGAATGCTTGGTGGAGATTTTGTAGGTGTTGGTCTCTGTCTGAGGGGTTAGAGCAGATGCGGTTGTACCTCAGCGCTTGGCTGTAGACAATGGATCGTGTGATGTGTCCCTATATCGAAAACCTACCGACCGCTATGCCTACCTTCATGCCTCCAGCTTCCATCCCGGACACATCACACGATCCATTGTCTACAGCCAAGCACTGAGGTACATCTGCTCTAACCCCTCAGACAGAGACCAATACCTACAAAATCTCCACCAAGCATTCTCAAAACTACAATGCCCGCATGAGGAAATAAGGAAACAGATCAACAGAGCCAGACGTGTACCCAGAAGCCTCCTCCTGCAAGACAAACCCAAAAAGAAACCAACAGGACTCCACTGGCCATCACATACAGCCCACAGCTAAAACCCCTCCAACGCATCATCAAGGATCTACAACCCATCCTGGACAATGATCCCACACTTTCACAGGCCTTGGGTGGCAGGCCAGTCCTTGCCCACAGACAACCTGCCAACCTGAAACATATTCTCACCAGTAACTGCACACTGCACCATAATAACTCTAGCTCAGGAACCAATCCATGCAACAAACCTCGATGCCAACTCTGCCCACATATCTACACCAGCGACACCATCACAGGACCTAACCAGATCAGCCACACCATCACTGGTTCATTCACCTGCACATCCACCAATGTAATATACGCCATCATATGCCAGCAAGGCCCCTCTGCTATGTATATCGGCCAAACTGGACAATCTCTACGGAAAAGGATAAATGGACACAAATCAGACATTAGGAATGGCAATATACAAAAACCTGTAGGAGAACACTTCAACCTCCCTGGCCACACTATAGCAGATCTTAAGGTGGCCATCCTGCAGCAAAAAAACTTCAGGACCAGACTTCAAAGAGAAACTGCTGAGCTTCAGTTCATCTGCAAATTTGACACCATTGGCTCAGGAATAAACAAAGACTCTGAATGGCTTGCCAACTACAAAACCAGTTTCTCCTCCCTTGGTTTTCACACCTCAACTGCTAGAACAGGGCCTCATCCTCCCTGATTGAACTAACCTCGTTATCTCTAGCTTGCTTGCTAGCATATATATATCTGCCCCTGGAAATTTCCACCACATGCATCTGAAGAAGTGGGTATTCACCCACGAAAGCTCATGCTCCAAAATGTCTGTTAGTCTATAAGGTGCCACAGGATTCTTTGCTGCTTTTACAGATCCAGACTAACATGGCTACCCCTCTGATGCTATCATTTTGAATGTAATATTGTCATTAAATTACTGTAAAATTAAAACAGGACTCTCTCAGGATTTTAAAGAGATTATATGTCAGATTGAAGATATTGTAATGAATAAAGCCTGCATCTGGTTAGCTAATATCAGCAGGTTGTTCAAACTAAAATACTCTGCCATAGTTCTGCGTGATTTCTATTTTCAGGGAAGATTTTGTGCTGTGTGTGTAACAACAAAACAGATAATAGGGTATCTAGAATGAGAGAAATATATTTACAAATGTGTCCTTTCTTTAAAAAAGCTACGAGCTCTTGAACAAGGGAAAATTCTGCACAGAACCATAGGATTCGAAGGGACTGCAAGGATCATATAGTCTAATCTCTGCCAAGATTCAGAATTTGTTGTCTAAACAATCCAAGACAGATGGCTCCAGCCTTCTTTGGAAAACCTGCAGTGAAGAAGCTTTTACAAGCTCCCTGGGTGTCTGTTCCATCATCCTACTGTTCCTACAGTTGTGTTTTTCCTGAGATTTAATCAAAATCTGCTATGCTGTAGTTTGAACCCATTGCCTCTTGTCCTGCCTGCTTTGGTAAGAGAACAACTTTTCTCTATCTTTTTGATGGCAGCTTTGCAAGTATCTGAAGGCCTCTGAATCTCTTCTTTTCCAAACTAAACATAGCCAGTTCTTTTAGCCTTTGTTCACATGGCTTGCATTTATCCTTTCGATCATCTTTGTCACTCACCTCCGGATCCTTTCCAGTTTCCCTACATCCTTTCTGTACAGTGGTGACCAAAATTGAACACAGCTCTCCAGGTGAGGCCGAACCAGCACAGAGTAGAGTACTACTATCACCTCCTGTGACTTCCATGCTGTCATAAACAGATAGCTAAGGGTTAATGTTCTTTTACCTGTAAAGGGTTAACACAGGGAACCAAACACCTGACTGGAGGGACAATCAGGAAACAAGACTTTTTCAAATCTGGGTGGAGGGCAGTTTTAGGTGTGAGTTCTTTGTTCTTTGTCTTGGTTCCGTGACCCTCTCGGCTCTGAGAGTGATTTTTCTATCTCCAGGTTTTCTAATCTTCTGTTTCCAAGTTGTAAGTACAAGGATAGTAAGACAATAGGTTTATATTGTTTTTTTTGTATTTACATGTGTGTAGTTGCTGGAATGTGTTAAATTGTATTCTTTTTGAATAAGGCTGTTTATTCATTTTTTTCCTTTAAGCAATTGACCCTGTATATTGTCACTTTAATACAGAGAATATTTTTAATGTCCTTTTTTTATTCTTTTTATATAAAGCTTTCTTTTAAAGACCTGTTGGAGTTTTTCTTTAGTGGGGACTCCAGGGAATTGAGTCTGCAGCTCACCAGGGAATTGGTGAGAGGAAGAAGTCAGGGGGAAAATCTCTTTGTGTTAAATTTACTAAGCCTGACTTTGCATACCCTCTGAGTGAGGGGGAAGAGAGATTAGATCTCTCGGTACTTGTGTTTCCAGGACTGGAAGCAGAGAAACTCCTAGGGTCATCCAGGGAGGGGAGCCTGGGAGGAAGTAACAAGGAAACAAGGGGAGGGGGTTATTTCCCTTTGTTGTAAGACTCAAGGCATCTGAGTCTGGGGGTCCCCCAGGGAAGGTTTTGGGGAGACCACAGTGAGCTAGGCACTGTATAATTCCTAGCTGGTGGCAGCAATTACCAGGTCCAAGCTGGTAACTAAGCTTGGAGGTTTTCATGCTAACACCCATATTTTGGATGCTAAGGTCCAGATCTGGGAAGAAATGTTATGACACATGCTATGCCTCTGTTAATGCAATGTGAAATTGCATTTGCTTATTTTGCAACAGCATCACATTACTGACATGCTGAGGTTGTGATCCACCACAACTCCCAGATCCTCCTCAGCAGCGCTGCTGCCAAGCCAGTTATCCCCCATCCTGTATTTCTGCATTTGTTTTTTCTTAAGTGTAGCACCTCACGTTTATCTTTGTTGAATTTCATTTTGTTGGCTATAGCTCAGTTCTCCAATTTATCAAGATCTCTCTGGATTTTTAGCTCTGTCCTCCCATTTGCTAGCTGTGCTTCAGATTGGCAGCAAGAATTCCCCTGCAGTTCCTCCACCAGCCTGCTATCCTGCTTTATGTTCCCCATGCCAGACTCTAAGAATAGTATGCATTCGGCTGGTGGGACAGAGTAGACAGTGTGGGCAATGTAAGTGAGAGGCAGGCAGCAGAGTGGGGGAACTCTATAGGGAAGTGAAGAGCAGGGTGGAAGAGGGAGTGCAGGGCCCAACAGAAAGGAAGTTCTGCTCATGACTCAGCAATGTGTCCGAGCCTTACTCTGCAAATGCTTCTGCACCTGCTGCATTTTAGTTCCCTCTCAGGGATGTCCCTATGCAGGGTCGGGCTCTTGCATTGCAGTGTGCCTTTGGGGAAACATCTTTCCCGCCTTGCTCCCTTTATCACCCAGGGAGCTCTGTCCCTTTCTTCAGTGCCAGCAGGACAGGCCTATCTCCCCACCTCCCATCAGTGAAAAGGGAGTCCTCTCTGTCCTACCTGGGTAGAGCACAAAAGGAGTCACGTAAGTGCGAAGTATTAGCACTGTTGGTGCTTGATTTTCCAGGGCTGTTCATTTGTTACTTTTTAATGGTCGATACATTGACCAAAAGAAAATGGGGAAAGGGGTAGGTAGAAAAAACTTCCCTAAGACTTCTTTGTGCTATAATTTTCTGGGAATGCACTGGACTGATTGTATAAACATAGTCCTAGAAATAACTTGATTTTTGCTTTTTGGAAAGTGTGCCTACAGCATGTGAGTAATTTTTTCTATTTAAAAAAGCAAACAATTAATTTATTTTTATCTTAGTTGAGCACACTTGCTGTATTGCTTCAGAGAGGTATCTCAGAACTTCAGCTGGACACGGCGTATGCATTAGAACTAAAGGATAAATTCATCCATGTTGTTACTCATGCCAACATTGCTGTCGACATGAAAGGAACCCAGAGTAGGCCAGACAATAACAGCTAAGCAGGAATACAAATGTTCCACATTAAGAAAATCCAGAAGTTTGGCAAAGAATTAAATGAACTGTTAAATTGTGGCCACAAAATGGCAAAGTATTTTGAATGGTACCACACGTACGAAAATGGTCTTGGTTTGGCATGTGGCCCACTAGGGCTTTGTTTATTTTCATATGAAAATTGTACCAAGTTGTACCATTTTTCACATCTCCAGACTCTGTATGATTCCCTATTGTGAAGTGTTCATGTCATACTCTGACGTTCTGCTCTCAGAATTCTTCACTTGGAAAATACAGAATTGCCAAATCATAATTTTAGTCTTCTACTAACAGAGAAGATGGCCTTGTAGTTAAGGCATTGGCTTGACCTAAAGGGTTCTAGTCCCAGTTATTCCACAGAACCCCTGTGTGACTTGCCCAACTTACACAACATCTATGCCTCAGTTTCCCATGAAGAATAATCCTCCTTCCTTACACACATGCTCTGTCTTGTCTAGTCAGATTGACGCAGCTTCCTGAAGCTACAATGTTAATGAGTTGTTGCTGCTGATGCCCTACCCCAGCGTCAGCCTGGGTGGGATTTGAGTTGTTTTGTGCAGAAGTGTTAATGTTGACCCAAAATGCTCTTGACCCAGTTTATTTACCTGCGGAAAATGTCTGTGTTGACAAAACTTCATTTTTTTTTCCCAATGAGTCTTTTTTTCTGTTTCAAAACTTTCAGCCAGTGAAAATTAGGAAAAGATGCTGGAGTTGTCATAACTTTGTGTGGATGTCCACAGCACTTTGAAAGGGGCTCAGTGTATTCCTGTTGGGCTGCGGCCACCTGAGAAGAAAGGGTATTTGGGTGCAACTAAGAAAGGATTTTGAGTGCTCTGAAAAGGCAAGTCTGGGGTGTGGTCAGGCTACTCAGGTGGGGTTTTCAAATGCAGTCATAGAATCCTAGAATATCAGGGTTGGAAGGGACCTCAGGAGGTATCTAGTCCAACCCCCTGCTCAAAGCAGGACCAATCCCCAACTAAATCATCCTAGCCAGGGCTTCGTCAAGCCGGGCCTTAAAAATGTCTCGGGAAGGAGATTCCACCACCTCCCTAGGTAACCCATTACAGTGCTTCACCCCCTCCTAGTGAAAATGTTTTTCCTAATATTCAACCTAAAACTCCCCCACTGCAGCTTGAGACCATTACTCCTTGTTCTGTCATCTGCCACCACTGAGAACAGTCTAGATCCATCCTCTTTGGAACCCTCTTTCAGCCTCCCTGTGTTCCCAGACAGGTGCTGCTGATCTAGGAGCATCAGGGGCACCAAGACGTCAGCAAACGACACATAGAGGTACTTGGGAACCAGCCAGTCATTGGTGGTTCTGCATTTCCCACATCTCTTAATCCCACACCTACCATTAAAACCCAGAAACCCCGCAGGAGAGGATGAGTCAGTGCTTCAGCTGGGGAGTTCTGGGGCTTGTAGTATAGGGCAGAACTGGGGGCAGGAGAACACTGAGGGATGGGGAGGCAAAAGGGGACTCAGGAGGGAAGAGAATCTGTTTTCAGAGAGGCACTGCAAGAGAATATGACCGCTGCGCAAGACCTCAGTGTACACGAATGGCACGAGGTACAGGAGGGGAAGGGGGCACATGGTAGATGTCTGCCTCATGCATCTTGTTCACATATCCAGGGTCAAACTGATCACCAGACTTGAGTTGGGAAAATAATTTTCCCACTGGGTCAGATTGGCAGGGACCTTGGGGGATGGGGGGTGTGTGTGTGTATGTATGTATGTAGAGGAGGTGGTTTCCAAGAATATCTGGAGTTTTATAGACATGAAGGTGCCCCAGAGTTATTAAATACAGCATAATAAATTCCTGAATAGGGTTAATTATTGGCCAAGGACCAGTGTCCTGCACCTTGGAATTTTTATCTTCAACAAAGAATGCATCTGAATTCTAAAGAATAGTTAATATATGAATGAATCCACTATATATAGAGAGAACTAAAAATATTACTATTTATTACCAGGCGGCGCTATATCCTCTCACCGTGTGTCACACCAGCATAGCACCAACTCACTTCCTAGGGCCACAGGGTGCACATCAGCAATTGGCTGCCGCCCGCTGGCTTGTGGGCTTCCTGAAGGAGTGAGGGTCGCAGCGATGGGTGCTGTACCAGGACTTCTCTGAGCAATGGATGGGACACATCTACCAATGGGGGCTCCTGAGGAGGATGGTGCCTCAAACAGGAAACCCACGTTCTGTGAACAGGCCACCCTGTCTGAGCAGCCAGGAGGCTGCTCGCACCAGCTTGGGCCGTTACATGTGCTAGGTGTACTAGTTAGGCCAATTTACCATAGTGTCTCCATGAGCCTTAGTATCAGATTCCCAAGGGGGCCTCAGAGGGTGAGTCCCTCCAGGCTGGAGCAGAAATAGATTGGCAGTTCAGTTCAGAAGTGGAGGCAACAGCAGTGAATAATTCATGAGTTCCCCAGAGGAATGTGTATGGAGGGAGACCTCCGAGATCACAGCACAAACCTATATAAAGCAAGTCTTGTTTTACCACAATGGCTGGAGTTAATTGGAGAGGGGTCAGAGCTAAGCTAGGAGGGTGACTTTTGAATGAGCAAGTCTGCAATTACTTTGTTCTTGTAATTTAAAATGGTATCAAAATTCAACAGTGGAATTACAGCTTCATTAATTTACACCATTTGGTGGGGAGGGGGAATGAGATGATTGATTTTTTTCTATGTAGGTGACTTGAGATCTACAGATGTAACTAGCTTTCTGATTGTCACTTGCTGATGACATAGCAGTTACAGTAGGAGTTCTTAAAACTGTCTTTCCAGCTTCGGGGGCATTTCTGGTCCCAGCTGTATTCCTCAGTTTAAGTGCAGAGAAAATTGCTGGAATGGCTAAAAATTAAACTGAACTTTTCAAATGCATCCACTGCAGATTGTAATGTCTAGTAGCGACATAGCTACTGCCACACTTTTAAAATTCCCATAAATGTCAAATAAAAACACACTTTGTAACTCACTTCTCCAGTAAATGGGTACTTAAAGAGAGGGGACCACAACAATTTGAGTTCTTGAAAATCTCCGCTGCAGCTATTTCACTTAAGCTTGAAAAGCTGGTGCACTTTGGACGAAACCAGTTTACTTCCCCTTCTATTCACAAGAGTGATACAGGAGTCTCATTCAATCATCTGAGCCCTGGATCCCATATGTCACTAACAATGCTGAAGGTTGATTCTAGACAATGGAGGTTTGTCGTGGGAGGTGGGGTGTCACTGACCATTGACTGCTCTGAGAATTAGATCTTCCCAGGTCTGACACCCCCTTCCATCACTCGTTGGCAAGCCCCGCAGTGCCTGCAATGCTCTGACTCGGAGTGCTCTCTCTTCGTGGCTTGGCCGTCCAGCCAGTTCACCATGGGTATGTCTACACTGCAGTTAGGCACCGAGGGTTGCCGGTGACAGCTGACTCAGGCTCACTGGGCTCGGGCTAAGGGGCTGTTTAGCTGAGGTGTATATGTTCACGTTGGGCTGCAGCCTGAACTGTGGGACCCTCCCATGTGGCAGCGTCTTAAGGCCTGGGCTCTAGCCCAAGCCTGAATGTCAACATGGCAATGAAACAGCCGCTTGGTCTGAGCCCACGAGCCTGAGTCAGCTGGCATGGGGCAGCTTGGGTTTTTAATTCCAGTGTCAACATCCATGTAGTGTTTCCCCTTCTGGGGGTGTGTCAGAGTCTCTCCATACAAACTGTCTCAAGCAGCCTTCCCCTTCTCTACCTAGACAGTGCCACTTCCCCAGTGGCTGGTAAGGGAACCAGAGTTCACCCTGCACTCTGGGTCCCAGGTCAGGGACCCTAGAATCAGCTGCCAAGATCTGCAATATCTTAAATCCTGCTGTTGTTTCCCCGAGTCTTTTCCTTCTCCACCGCTGAGGCTTCTGCTCCGCCATACTTCTGGGTAAACCCTTCCTCCAGGGCCTGTATCCTGGGGTTTCTACTCTTCCCCCCTGGTTTCCTCCTTTCCCTCTCCAATGCCCAGAGAATGGCTGCAGGCTCCCTCCCTGCAGCCCTTTTTTGCTGCCAGCCTCCTGCCTTTATCCCAGCCCTGCCTGTTCTCTCCAAGCTGGGCTCCATCATCAGTCCAGGGTTACCCCTTAACCTCCTCTTTGTTAAGCTAAATATATTGAGTTCTTATAGTGATAGACTTAAAGGAAGGTTTTCTAATCTTTTCATTGTTTCCCCTGGCTCTTCTCCTGAGCCGCCTTCAGTTTATCAACATCCTTTTTCAACACCAAAACATTAGTTCAGCAGCAGCTGCACCAGTGCCAAATAGACTCCTACTTGAGAGTCCCCAGTTTATGCATTCAAGGACTGAATTAACTCTTTGGCCACAGCGTTGCACTGGGTGTTCCTATTCAGATAGTTATCCACCGTGACCCTCAAATCTTTCTTGGAATCACTGCTCCTTAGGATAGAGTCCCCAATCCTGAAAATATGGCCCACATTCTTTGAACCTAGATACGTACATTTGGTCACATTAAATGTTTGCTTGCATTCAGCCTACTGTGTGATCCAGATTGCTCTGTAGCAGTGACCTGTTCTCTTCATTGCTTACCTCCCACAATTGTCATCAGCAAACTTTATCCACTATGACTTTTTTTTTTCTTCCAGCTCATTGACAAAAATGTTATAGTGTAGAGCCAAGAACCAATCCCTACAGGTCTGTGATGGGGTGCGTCTCACCACTGCAGCACCTCCTGCTGGCTGTCTGGGGAATTAGCACTGCCCCCTCTTCTGAGTGCGTCTTGCCCACTGTCACCTCTGTTCAGGGTAAGTCAAATGACTTACAGAAATCTAAGTATATTACATCAGCACTGTTAGCTTTATCATCCAAACTTGTAATCTCATGAAAAATCAGGTTCATTTGATAGGATCTACTCGTCAAGGGCCAGAGCAGCTAGACCCAGCTGCTGGCCTGCTTCATGACTCTCTTCACTGCTGGGAACCAATGATCCCAGTGCACTGCCTTGGAACTGAGGGAGTGGCCACAGCCCTGCTTGTGAGCCTGGACCCCACAGCAGTTCACAGCTGCTCAATGTGTACCATGCCCACGGCTCTGCTTGCCCTTGCTCCTGCTCCCCTCTGGGTTTGGCTTTGATCCCTGGATCTGGCTTATGACTCTGGTTGACCCTTCGGCTCTGGCATTTGGCTTTAGTTCCTCCGGTACTGAACTGCTGCTTGTTTCCTGGGCTCTCAACATGAATCGGCAATGTGACGCTATTACCAAGAAAGCAAATGCACTTTTGGGCTGTGTTAACAGCCATACTGCAGACAGTACTGCTCTGCTCGACACTGGTTAGGTCTCAGCCGGAATACTGTGTCCAGTTTTGGTCACCAATGTACTGCAAGGCTGTAGAGAAACTGGAAAGGATCCAGAGGCAAGCGACAAAAATGACCAGAGGGATGGAATGCAAGCCATATAAGCAGAGGCTGAAGGAACTGAGTTTGTTTAGTTTGGAAAAGAGGAGATTAATGGGGGACATGATAGCAGCCTTCAGATACTTGAAAGGCTGCCATAGAGATGGAGAAAAGTTGTTCTCTTTTGTCACAGAGGGCAGGACAAGATGCAATGGGTTCAAACTACAGCACAGCAGATTTAGATTTTTATCTAAAGGAAAAACACTTCCTAGCTGTAAGAACAGTTGGACAATGGAACAGACACCTAGGGAGGTCATGGAAGCTCCTTCTTGACTGGAGGTTTTCAAAAGGACACCGGAGCCACCTGTCTGGGATGGTTTAGATGCAACAAATCCTGCATCTTGGCAGGGGTTAGACTAGATGACCCTTGTGGTCCCTTCTAGTTCTACGATTCTGCCCACCCTGGATCCAGCTCCAATGGATAGGCCTAACTCTCTTTTCAACCACTAGGCCTGACTGCCCACGGCCCAGTCAGCTGTTATTTCCAATAAACTCATGTTGATTGGCATTAATTGTTATCCTCCTTGATTTATTTTTTTAATTGAGTCACATATTAGCTGTTCCATTATCTTGCCTGGGATGGACATCAGAGTGACAGGCCTATAACTACCTAGGTCATCCCATTTACCCTTCTTAAACATTGGCACAACATTAGCTTCCTTCTAGTCCTTTGCAACTTCCCCAGTGCTCCAAGACTGATTGAAAAATCAACACTGAGGGTTCAGTAAGCTCATTACCCAGCTCTCTGACAACTTGAATGCAAGTTATCTGGGCCTGTTGATTTTAAAAATGTCCAACTTTAGTAGCTGCTCTTTAACATCCTCCTGAGATATGACTGGAATTGAAAGAGTGTTGTCATGTGATATGACTGCATCGTCTGGCTCTTTCCCAATTACAGAGCAGAAATATTTATTGAACACTTCAGCCTTCTCTGCATTACTATTGATTCTACCATTTCCATGCTATTTCTATGCACTTGTAGAGATTAATAGGTTGATCTGTACAGTACATATACTTTAATGACTCGGTGCATATTTGATGATGGAATTAAACGGTAGTCTTCTGAGTAGAAGGTTTAAGGATAGTTTAAATGATTCTTTCCCTGTGGAAAAAATTGAAACCATTTGTGAGGCGAGATAACAATAACTTGCTTTCTTTTTAATGAGTGAAAGATAACTGTCATTGGTATGAGTTGGTTTCTCGAGAACTGATGGGCAGAGTATTGCACTTGCATTTTTAATGAGCCACAAGAAGAAGTTTTCCCTCTCCTTCCTTCCTTCCTTCCTTCCTTTTTTTGAGTATTTCAGGCCCTGATTCAGAAACGTAGATAAGCAAATGCTTCTAAACCCTGCTTATGCCCATCTGTGTTCGCAACAGTCCTTAATAAATAGTTGAGTTCCAGGAAGTTAATGGCACTTAAGCAGAACATAAAGTAGAGCGTGCACCTTTGCTGAATGGGAACGGACTAAAGTAGGTGCCTAATGTTAGGAATGTGCTTTGCTGAATTGGGGCCCTAAGATGACACTAAATAATAGACTTTACCTTTCTCTGCTTTTAGTCCATGTGAAGCGTTAGCACTAAAGCCAGCGTGATTCAACATTGATAAGGTTTTTAAAAAGTTATTAAAAGAGGGAATAAGAATCCTTCTAACCTGATTTCTTTAAAAACAAAATCATTCAGTGAAATATTTCAGAAGTTTTACAGAAAGATAATTAAAAGCGTGATATTTTATACTGAAATATTTTCACTACATCTGGTGGGTTTTTTTATTCTTATTCTTATTTGCCTGCTTTGGTTGTGGATATTGAATAATGTTGATGGTATTGACCAAAGGAAGTGATCATTGATTGATTTTCTCTGAAGAGGGCAGTATACACATTGCATCTGTAAAGATCTCCCTGGAAACTTCAGCAGGCATTAAGAAGAACCTCTGGACTATGTCTGGCAGGGGAGAAATCTCTGGGCAGCAGCCGCCATGGATATTGTCTTTAAGGGAGGAACTGAAAGGTTTTCCACTCACAACCTTGGCTCTGAGGAAGCAGCAGACAACTTGTGAAGAGAGCTGAGTTTGCAGAATGCACCGCAAAGGGATTAATTAACATGAGCAATTTCCTTTTGTCTCTGTCTCTCATAGCAACTGGTAACGGGAAGGAAGAGGCATTTTCACTTGGAGACAAGTGGAATTAATTTTAGCTGATAAATGCTGTAGTTGCAAATAACTTTTTAGGCCCTAGTTGTGGTCATTAATGAGCTAAAATGAGGCTTTTGGATGGAATCCAGCATACAGTCCAACTTTAAGCATGCGAGTATATTCCTGGTGAAGTCAATAGGACAGTGTATGTGCTTAAGGTTAGGCGTGTGCTTAAGTCGCTTGCTGGCTCAGGGCCTTGGTCTGCTGACACTTGGGTAACTTCATTGGGCCCACTCACAAGGCGGGGTAACACATGTAATGGCTTGGCAAGGGAGCACCTTGGTGTTCAGGTGTCTCCCAGCAGCGTGGTATCCCAGTACAGACGGGAATGGAACAGTCACTGAACTTTCCACAGCAATATCCCATCCTGTTGCTAGCTAACAAAATACTTGAGGCCTGATGTTACCCTCTAGGTCTGCATGTGGGCGATGTGCCAGGCAGCGACCACTCTCTCGTGCAGAGGAGAGGCTGAGCCGCTTCTGAGGGAGGGCTCTGAGCCGTTGCGTCCATGCGGTAGGATGGAGCAGGCCAAGGGGAGGCTGAGGCTGCCCTCTGGCCCTGTGGAGCTCTCTACTCAGCCCAGTTGCTGACTGGGAGGCCCTGTCAGTGTGGCAAACCCCGTCCTCAATGGAAGATTGGGGGGAACCTTGGGAGCCATCTTCCCCATGGGTTTCCCTGTGCAAGGGAGTGGGGGGGGGGCTGCGTTATTACTGAACTGGTGAAGTGACCTGTTGACAGTGAAGTAGCCTGATGGCCTAGCTCAGTGCTCTGGTTGTGGGGAAGTGAACTGAGAACTCATCAGCGCATTGATCTGTCAGTGGTGGCCAATTGTGTGTGTCAGGGGTGCGGGAAGATAATTTTAAAAGAGCAAGTGAGTTTTGGTGGGCTTACCCACATGGTAATGTCTGAATTGCATTATCCAAGACACCTCGGTACTCCCTACGCTCCCAGAATATAACAGCAGCATGCCTTTGATTTTTCAGAACACAAAATTCTGTTATCTGAAGGGAATAATAAAAAAAAAATCTTTTCCAGCCAGGTCCTTATCTATTTTTCCCACTTCTTAATCCATTTTGATCCTTTTGCTCTCTAAGTGAAGCAAGTATTCACACTTTCTTTCTTAGCCTACAGGTAGAAGGCATTCTCATTAAATGCAGCTCATGGCTGCTTTTGTAAGGCATGCTGCATGCTACAGATTGCAGATTCAAAGTCTCACTTGCATTATGATTTTACTTATTCCCATGTTTCTGGGAAGACTATATTTGAGCTGCTTCATTTTAATGCATGGAAAAATACATCTTTTGTTACTAATAATGCTCTTATTTGGGATTAGCATTTATTTTTACCTTGGATTCTGTCTACTGTATACACCTTTCAACATTATTAGTCAGTATCAAACATCCTGGGCCTGAATCTGATCTGGTTTCACACTGGTGTAATACTATGGAATATCTCCACTCAACTCATGGTTCCCACAGGTGTCACTGGAAGCAGAATCCTTTATATCTTACTGGTACTTTTTAATCTTGGTTTTTGTATGTGTGTCTAGTTAAACACTCAAGACTGAAAGTTAAACCCTTATTACTGGGAGAGAAGCTTTCTGGTGAGCAGGAAACCTCTGATTGCAGAGGGCTCTTTCAGCCAGCAGGCGCAGGCCCAATAATGCCAATGCCTGGAAGCTGAAACTAGACAAGTTGAGACTGGCAAGACAGGGCACATCGTTACAGTATTGGTGATGAGGCGTTGGATCAGCCAACCCAACAGATGTGGTGGAGTCTCCATTACTTCGAGTCTGGATCTTTCAAAGGAGATGAAGGGAGTTAGGAACTCGATTCCTATCAGAGCTGAATGAGGCAGGTACCTAACTCCCCTTGCCTCTTTGAAAATCTCAGCCTAAATGAAAATTGGATGTCTTTGTAAAAGAAATGCGCTAGTTAACAATAAGTTATTGGACTTGGTACAGAAATCACTGAGTCCATGGCCTGTTTGATCATCAGTATAGTCCCTGATGGCCCTACAATGACTGGATCCATAAGTAGCTGTCAACATAAAGGTACCTGTAACGTTCACTGGTAGAACAAATGTCATTAAACAAACAGGTGCTCTTTTAACACGTTGAATACATGGGTTCTGTATTGTAAATATAATCACATGACCTAGTCATTGCATGTGTCCTGACCACTCTGCCTCTCTGTCTAGGAGGAGAATGACAGGCTGGCTTTCCTTCCACCTCTGAGCTGTACTTTGGTGTGCAACACATCTATACGTTAATGGGTTTTTAATCCTTTGTAACACTTTTGGCAGTGACTCCCTGTTTGTGTGGAGTCTTACCAACGGTGTGCAAGTTTTCATGTGCTTTGTGTGAACAGTTATGGTGTCAAAATTGCTAGTAATGTGAAATGTGAGGATGCAAGGAGGCATAATGGTGCAAAAGCAGCAAGAATCCTAGGGCAAAATGATATACCATTCTTGTTGTATGGATCATATAGTGCTAATTTAAGACGCAAAGCCTGTTTTATGAGTTTGCTGATGTCTACATAGTGTGCAGTACCTCAGTAACAGTTAGCTAACATGGATATGTGAGAGCATTTAAATTGCCTGAAAACTTCATTTACCATTAGCAAAAGAGAATTTGAAGAGCAAGTCAAGCTTTAGACTGAAATTCAGACTGTCCTCTACCTGAAATTCTTTTTCTGGATGATTGACTGTAATTCTGGAACTTTAAATTTTGCCAGATTAAAGGAAGTCATGCAAATAAGGCATTCCCTGATAGGCAGGTAGATAGCTTTCGATTATAGTCCTCAGCTCAGGATAAGTCACGCTTGCTTTTATATGTAAATCCTAAATATTTCTTTTAAAAGAAACCATCTGCTAGATGTACATCTACTATCTGTTGGGATTCACGCACCCTCTTACAGATTCAGTTGATGTGTTGCTGTGGATTACACTGAAACCCTTTCTTTAGGTGAAATATGCTTGGCTGTGCAGTGAAGACCATCCCCATCATCATTGAATTTGTACTGGTTCAGGTAACAAGAATCATCCAGATGCTACTAGTGCTTGAGGGACAATCCTCCTTGTAGTCAAGTATCAGAGGGGTAGCTGTGTTAGACTGGATCTGCAAAAGAGTCTTGTGGCACCTTATAGACTAACAGACATAGTGGAACATAATCCTCCATGTACTTCCTCAATTTTTTTGAAAAAGATGCATACTTAGACAAGTGGAACTGTAGCTTCTTACCAGTGGACCAGACCCCAGAACTACAACAGTAGTTGGTTGTTGTAAGCTAATGCTGAAGAACTGAAGTATGCTGGCACTTCTGGGTAAAGGAGGCTTGAATAGGCCACACCAAATGGTCCCATCTCTTCAGCCCTCTTCAGTTTTGCAGTTTTCAAAGCTCTTTCTCAGCATCGCCTATTAAAATAACAAAGGAGCTGCCAAATTCCAGGTTATGCTCTCAGAAGATTCTGCCTCTGAGAACTTCTTCCCTATGATTTCCAGTGGAGCACGGCTTTAACTCTCTGCCCTGTGCAGTATTGCGGGGCAATGAGTTCCTTGCAGACAGATGACACTGATATGATGATGTGTGGCTAAGGCACTAATGATGCTGCATTTGGCTGCTGGCAGGCCCTCAACATTAATCTGAAGAATTCGAAGCACTGGTCCAATGCCTTGAAAGTCACAGGATGGTGATACATTGGGGTTGCAGTCAGATGGCACATGACCAAGACTAGTCGCTGAATTTCATCCACTGATTGGATCACAAGCTTCCCTGGCCCGACTGGGTACTGACGGGGAGCATGACATGAACACTGATCCATCGCCCCCAGTGTCTTGCAGGTCGAGCAGACAGGGCTCAGGAAAGGATACAGCACCTGTGATAAAGTCCTGGCTTTGACCCCTTTATCGAAAACTCTTTTCAACAAAATCTAAAAGTGGGAGCCATCTTCCTGGTTTTGACCACTGCTTATGAGATGGTTTGGTGCACAGATCTTCTTTTTAAACTCTCTCAAGTTGCCCTGCATTGGATGGTTGAAGTAGCAGAGCTTTTTCACCAAAAGAGGCAGTTTAATGTACATAGGAGCAACCGCTGTATCTCTTGTGTCAGATCATGGCCTTCCTCAAGTTCTTTCACTGATACGGTTCAGTGTGTACATCAGTGACCTGCCAGCTACACTCTCGCACAAGCTTATCTATGCCGGCGACATCTACTGCAGCTACCAAGCTCAGCCCTTCCTAGAAACTGAATGATATGAAGCTGTAGCAGGATGGTCCTCTGCTCCTGCCCTGGAGGGCTGTGGCTGGGGCAAGAAGCCTGGGCTGACTGGGGAAAGTAGGCTCATGCCCCAAATTGTGGCCATGCCCCAATCAGGCCCAGTTGGCCCCAATAAAAGGCTGTGAGCCAGAAGCTCAAACAGTCTCCCTCTGCCTGTAGAGGGAGAAGGGCCTGGCTGCAGGGAGCTAGAGACAGGGTACCTGAGTGGAGCAGGGCTGGGGAAAGGCAGAGGAGCTGGGAAGCTCCAGCCTGGAAAGCCCCAGGCTGCGGCCTAGCATTGGGCTAACAGGTACTGGGAGTTGCAGAGGGCAGCCCAGGGGTAGGCCAAGGCAGCAGGTCCAAACCCACCCTTGCCAGTGATGAGTGGCTGATGCTGCAGTCTGCCCCAGGGTGTGGGGCTAGACAATGACTGGCAGTAGCCTTATACTGAGGTGAGGTGGGGGTTCCCCTGGGGAGGGGAGACCCAGAGAGAAAGGGGTTACTGCCAGGGGGCAGCACCCCAGGTTAAAGGGCACTGGGTCCAGGGATGGACAGGGGGGCCAGAGGACAGGCAGATCACTGGCCTACAGAGGGTGCTCCGGATGCTGGAATGAGCTAATTCCCTAAGAGACCAGGAGTGAGTCCACTTGTCTATAGAAGTTCATGGCAGATTATTCTAGTCAATGGTGCCTGCAGCCAAGCTTTTCCAATATGGTGTCTAATGCATTTCATCTCTCCACGTGGCTGCTGCTGATGTCATCAAATGGCTGGGCACATTGCCAAGCTCTCAACATATGCACAGTCTTACCTTGCTGTCACCTTTCACCCCAGAGGTGGCTGCAACACAACACTTGCTGTTGTCCCTGGTAGGCTGTGAGAGGTCAGACTTTTGGAATGGCAGTCTGTGTAGACATTCTTTGAAGGCGTTTTAGAAGTTTATGAAACACTGTTTCTCTCCTTTTGGGCCTCCACAGGTGGGATCATGGTGCAAGGGCAGATGGGATTTATAGGTGTAAATTGTTGTATAAAACAGCACCAATAAATTTATAAAAAAACCTCTCCCATATGGGCACACAGAGGAGCCTAAACCACTTAGGCCTTGTTGCTTCACTCTGCGTCAAACCTAAATGCTTCTAAAAATCTAGGCCTAAATTTAATTGAAATGGGACTTAACGGCTTTTGAAAAATTGTCCAGTTTTGGGCCTCCCACTACAGAAGGGATGTGGACAAATTGGAGAGAGTCCAGTGGAGGGCAACAAAAAGAATTAGGGGGCTGGAGCACATGACTTATAAGGAAAGGTTGAGGGAACTGGGCTTGTTTAGTCTGCAGGAGAGAAGAGTGAGGGGGATTTGATAGCTGCTTTCAACTACCTGAAGGGAGTTCCAAAGAGGATGAAGCTCGGCTGTTCTCAGTGGTGGCAGATGACAGAACAAGGAGCAATAGTCTCAAGTTGCAGTGGGGCAGGTTTAGGTTGGATATTAGAAAACCTTTTTCACTAGGAGGGTGGTGAAGCACTGGAATGGGTTACCCAGGGAGGTGGTGGAATCTCCATCCTTAGAGGTTTTTAAAGTCAGGCTTAACAAAGCCCTGGCTGGGATGATTTAGTTGGGGTTGGTCCTGCTTTGAGCAGGGGGTTGGACTAAATGACCTTCTGAAGTCCCTTCCAACCCTGATATTCTATGATTTAGTGGATCTCTCCAGTCAGACAGTAGTGGCAACCAGTCTTCTGTTGTAATATCTTATATACTATATACAGCTTATAATGTTATCCTTATTCAAGGACACTATACAATATTCACTAGTGTTTTCCCTGCACTTAACAGTGTGTTGATGGCTATATGCTGGGTTACCACTGCTCTAGCATGTCTGCACTGCTAGCATGGAAGCACCACCTGTAGGTCTCTGATATCTGAGGGGCATTGCATCCAGGAGCAACCCCCATGGAGAGCTGTAGGGACACTTAATAAAACCTGCTTATCCTTTCTACTGATGGAAGAGGAGGGCTCCCTAGACAGTTATTTGAATATTCATCTGATCCCAAATGAATAATATCTGATGTAGTGTGTTAACATTGTATTTCAACTTTGCCATAAAATACAGTTTAAAAAAAATCTTCACTAACAAACCCGTACCAAAACAAAGCACACCACTGCACACACAATTCACTCCCTGGGGGGAGAGGATAAGAGAGAGAATGAACCACACATGACAGAAGTTAGTCTTAAGATAGACTTATAGGCTTTAAGGTCAGAAGGGATCATTATGATCTTCTAGTCTGACCTCCTGCACATTGGAGGTGAATGCCTGGCTGTGAAGATGGTGTCGCCAGGAGGGCTTTGGCTTCCTCGACCACGGGATGTTATTCAAGGAAGGACTGCTAGGCAGAGATGGCGTTCACCTTTCGAGGAGGGGAAGGACCCTATTTGCACACAGGCTGGCTAACCTAGTGAGGAGGGCTTTAAACTAGGTTCGACGGGGACAGGTGAGCAAAGCCCACAGGTAAGTGAGGAACATGGAGACCTGGGAGATGGGTCAGAAAGAAGAGGGAGCATGGGCTATAAGGGCAGAGAGAAAGGAGGGTCAGGGCAAAACTGGGAGGCAAGATCAAACCAGTATCTTAGATGCCTATATACAAATGCGAGGAGTATGGGTAATAAGCAGGAAGAACTGGAAGTGCCAATAAATAAATACAGCTATGACATTGTTGGCATCACTGAAACTTGGTGGGATAATACACATGATTGGAATGTTGGTGTGGATGGGTACAGCTTGCTCAGGAAGGATAGACAGGGGAAAAAGGGAGGAGGTGTTGCCTTATATTTTAAAAAGGTACACACTTGGACTGAGGTGGAGATGGACATAGGAGACGGAAGTGTTGAGGGTCTCTGGGTTAGGCTAAAAGGGGTAAAAACAAGGGTGATGTCATGCTAGGAGTTTACTACAGGCCACCTAACCAGGTGGAAGAGGTGGATGAGGCTTTTTTTAAACAACTAACAAAATCATCCAAAGCCCAAGATTTGGTGGTGATGGGGGACTTCAACTATCCAGATATATGTTGGGAAAATAACACCACGGGGCACAGACTATCCAATAAGTTCTTGGACTGCATTGCAGACAACTTTTTATTTCAGAAGGTTGAAAAAGCTATGGGGGGAAGCTGTTCTAGACTTGATTTTAACAAATAGGGAGGAACTCATTGGGAATTTGAAAGTAGAAAGCAGCTTGGGTGAAAGTGATCATGAAATCAGAGTTTGCAATTCTAAGGAAGGGTAGAAGGGAGTATAGCAAAATAGAGACAATGGATTTCAGGAAGGCGGATTTTGGTAAGCTCAGAGAGCTGATAGGTAAGGTCTCATGGGAATCAAGACTCAGGGGAAAAACAACTGAGGAGACTTGGCAGTTTTTCAAAGGGACACTATTAAGCGCCCAGAAGCAAGCTATTCCGCTGGGTAGGAAAGATAGTAATGTGGCAAGAGACCACCTTGGCTTAACCATGAGATCTTGCATGATCTAAAAAATAAAAAGGAGTCATATCAAAAATGGAAACTAGGTCAGATTACAAAGGATGAATATAGGCAAACAACACAGGAATGCAGGGGCAAGATTAGAACGGCAAAGGCACAAAATGAGCTCAAACTAGCTATGGGGATAAAGGGAAACAAGAAGACTTCTTATCAATACATTAGAAGCAAGAGGAAGACCAAGGACAGGGTAGGCCCACTGCTCAGTGAGGAGAGAGAAACAATAACAGGAAACTTGGAAATGGCAGAGATGCTTAATGACTTGTTTGCTTCGGTCTTCCCTGAGAAGTCTGAAGGAATGCCTAACATAGTGAATGCTAATAGGAAGGGGGTAGGTTTAGAAGATAAAATAAAAAAAACAAGTTAAAAATCACTTCGAAAAAAGTTAGATGTCTGCAAATCACCAGGGCCTGATGAAATGCATCCTAGAATACTCAAGGAGCTAACAGAGGAGGTATCTGAGCCTCTAGCTATTATCTTTGGAAAATCATGGGAGACGGGAGAGATTCCAGAGGACTGGAAAAGGGGCAAATATAGTGCCCATCTATTAAAACAATCCAGAAAACTATAGATAAGTTAGTTTAACTTCTGTGCCAGGGAAGATAATGGGGCAAGTAATTAAGGAAATCATCTGCAGACACTTGGAAGGTGGTAGTTTGATAGGGAATAGCCAGCATGGATTTGTAAAGAACAAATTGTGTCAAACCAATCTGATAGCTTTCTTTGATAGGATAATGAGTCTTGTGGATAAGGGAGAAGCGGTGGATGTGGTATACCTAGACTTTAGTAAGGCATTTGATATGGTCTCACATGATATTCTTATTGATAAACTAGGCAAATGCAATTTAGATGGGGCTAGTATAAAGTGAGTGCATAACTGGATGGATAACCGTACTCAGAAAGTAGTTATTAATGGTTCCCAATCCTGCTGGAAAGGTATAACAAGTGGGGTTCCACAGGGGTCTGTTTTGGAACCGGCTCTGTTCAATATCTTCATCAACGACTTAGATGTTGGCATAGAAAGTACACTTATTAAGTTTGCAGATGATACCAAACTGGGAGGGATTGCAACTGCTTTGAGGACAGGGTCATAATTCAAAGTGATCTGGACAAATTGGAGAAATGGTTTGAGGTAAACCAGATGAAGTTTAACAAAGACAAATGCAAAGTGCTCCACTTAGGAAGGAAAACTCAATTTCACACATACAGAATGGGAAGAGACCGTCTAGGAAGGAGTATGGCAGAAAGAGATCTAGGGGTCATAGTGGACCACAAGCTAAATATGAGTCAACAGTGTGATGCTGTTGCAAAAGAAGCAAACGTGATTCTGGGATGCATTAACAGGTGTGTTGTAAACAAGGCACGAGAAGTCATTCTTCTGCTCTACTCTGCACTGGTCAGGCCTCAACTGAAGTATTATGTCCAGTTCTGGGCACCGCATTTCAAGAAAGATGTGGAGAAATTGGAGAGGGTCCAGAGAAGAGCAACAAGAATGATTAAAGGTCTTGAGAACATGACCTGTGAAGGAAGGCTGTAGGAATTGGGTTTGTTTAGTTTGGAAAAGAGAAGACTGAGAGGGGACATGATAGCAGTTTTCAGGTATCTAAAAGGGTGTCATCAGGAGGAGGGAGAAAACTTGTTCACCTTAGCCTCTAATGATAGAACAGGAAGCAATGGGCTTAAACTGCAGCAAGGATGGTTTAGGTTGGACATTAGGAAAAAGTTCCTAACTGTCAGAGTAGTTAAACCCTGGAATAAATTGCCTAGGGAGGTTGTGGAATCTCCATCTCTGGAGATATTTAAGATTAGATTAGATAAATGTCTATTAGGGATGGTCTAGACAGTATTTGGTCCTGCCATGAGTGCAGGGGACTGGACTCAATGACCTCTCGAGGTCCCTTCCAGTCCTAGAGTCTATGAATCTATGCAGGCCACAGAATCTCACCCACCCACTCCTGTAACAAACCCCAGACCTATTTCTGAGCTACGGAAGTCCTCAGCTTGTGGTTTAAAGACTTCAAGGTGCAGAGAATCCTCTAGCAAGTGACCCATGCCCCCCACTGCAGAGGAAAGTAACACCCCCTCAGGGCCTCTGCTAGTTTGCCCTGGAGGAAAATTCCTTCCCAACCCCAAATATGGCGATTAGTTAAACCCTGAGTATATGGGCAAGACTCACCAGCCAGCACTCAGGAAAGAATTCTCTGTCGACAAGGTGGGTGAGGTAATATCTCTTCTTGGAACAACTTTTGTAGGAGAGAGACAAGCTTTCGGGCCACACAGAGCTCTTCAGTTAGTCACGTCACTTAATACACAACTGGAAGCTGCTAAACGCTGTGGTGAGGAGGGTGGCACGAGGACTGATATGCAATAGAATGTGGTTAGAGAGAGGTTGGAAAGCGAGAACCATGGTGGCTAATTTAGATGTTTGGAGGAATCCAAGTATAGCCACTTTTAGCACTTGTTCCCCTGAACAACTGTGTCTTAAAGGCCATTTCCTTCAGCTTGGGCTAAACAGCCTTTGTCACAATATCCGAAGGGCCAGGTAGGTGATTGAGGATATGTCCTTTTGCTACAGCTATCCCCATGAGAAGTCAGATGGAACCTAAACGAAAAGAGAAGTTGTTTAGCGTGTGTTTAATCTTTCAATTTTAATGAGCCTTAACATTTTTAGTACTCCAGTTCTGATCACCCTGCTTGATCAAGGGGCTAGGGGAAAGAGAGAAGGTTCAGGCCCAGGCCTGGAAAGACTCTCATCCACACACAGAGGTGATGCTTTTAACTCGAGTTGGTGAGCAGGGAGTGAATCGGCAACAGTATGAGTCCGCTCATCTCATCAGCTGCAGGGCGGATGCAAGCTAATGCCACTAAAGTGCTGCTTGATCACCACCACCTTCCCAGAATTCCTCCCGTGTGCCCAGAAAGGACTGACATGTTGTCTGTCTCTCAGGTCATCTGGGGCCATCTGAATGTGAGTGCCACACACCAATGAGAACAGCACTCGTGTGCATACAGCTACTGGAGTGTAATTTTGCAGTGCAGCTGCTCTGACTCAAGTGAGGCCAACTCAAGCTAGCCATGAAGATGCAGCCACAGAGGCATGGTATAGGATAGAGTCTCTACGTATTTCATTACTTTTGTAACACCACACTCCTGCATAGCCTTTTGTATAACATGAGAACGAGGGGTTAGTCAATGTACTGGAAAAGTAACACATTTAAAATTGATAAAGGACTTCTTGCACATTCAAGCTATTTTCTGACACAAGGTGCCATAGCCAGCTATTATCAAAGGTGACTGAATTCACTGAGAACTATGCTATCTTACTACTTTATGAAGCTTCTCAATTTTTAAACAAAGGACCAGTTCTGCCTACACCAGTGCAACTCCACTGAAGTGAGTAATCTCCATCAAAGTCAATCACCATTAAATACATTTTGAAGGATCAGGTTTAAAAATGTTAAATTTCCCCCTTTCTGGACAATTTATAGCTAAAACATTTATAAGACAACTTTGGCTGGAGGTGTGTAGTTGATATAAAGCCACAGTGGTAATTTCTCTAAGTTAGTTTGGGGATGCCAACTAAATCTACACCATCTCAACAATTATATCTTTGCAGAAGTGTTGGAAAGAACAGCTAAAAAGTGACCTTGTCGACAAGCGTTCTTATTAGAGGAAAGTCCTCTATCAAACCCCAAGGATGTACCATTTCTTGATGGATTTTTCGGAACAAGCAGTTGTGGGAGACCAGCTGGAAATAGTTTTTCTATTGACAAACTTTCATTTTAGAGGAAATTCCTCTAACAAAGCTTTAGGATGTCTCCTGTCTAGATGGACCTTTAGGACTGCATAGATGAAACTGTGGACCACTTTTACCTGAGTCAAGACATGCAAAGGAAGTGGGACTAAATGTGTCAGCTGACAGTGCTAATGGCAGTTAAGGACAGGGGCCTTAGCTTGAAGGCAGTGGCTGATGTGAACATATGCTGCGTATTCCGTTTTGATAATTAAATCAAGCACACTTAGGAAACCTGGGAGTTGGAGAAATGATAGAGCGACTTAAAATGTTGATGCCAGTGCCAGAAAGCTGTCCTCTTTCCTTGCACTGCAGCCTGTACTGATGTCTAGCGAGGCATTTGCACAAGGACTTGCATAAAACCACAAAACCTCCATGGAAATTAATGACTAACAAAAGAAAATGATGATTGGGAGAGAGAACAGGGCCTATTAATGACTCCTAGGAGTATAACTACAAGCCAAATGGGAAGCATTTTCAAAGTCAAATATGAGATTAATTAACATTATGCTGATCTTGTTTCACAGGAGACCTAAAGCCTCTACTTTTACTACTTATTCCATATTCACGACTCCCCATCTGCTGAGCTGTCAAAAAGGACAAATGTAGCTCAATTTAGGAGTCCTAAATAGCAAACTATAGATATATAAATTTCATAACAGGCGCCTGATATGTGACCCTGGGGGGACCCTAATCCTCTCCTCCTCCATTTGGCCTAGTTCTGATGACGATTTTTTCAAGCAGGCCTTTTGTCTATTGCTCATCCTATGGTGTGGTTCTCTAGCTGAAGCAAAATTTATCATCTGGCATTTTACTGAAGGGATTTTTAAAATTCAAGTGAGTTTTTACAGGGTAGTCATACATCAAACATGCATCTTACTGAGTCTAGAGGAGAGGGTCTCCATTACGTGCTGAAGTTTCTCCATGCTGAAACCATACCAATTATTTTGAGTTAATTCATAGTAGGACCTGTACATTTCCAGCTATGCCCCCCACCCCTCCACTGGAATCTCCAGCAGTCCCTCTCACATGCAGCACAGGCAGTACTTGTGTCTAAGATCAGGGCAGCTTGGAAACCAACTTGGCCCCGTAACATGACCCAGATTAGGTCAAAGGCCTATCACATGGCTGAGATCAGCAGCCACTGACTCCCTCACTAGGAGGAGAAAGGGAGAAAGCCAAGTGGCCTCCAACACTGACTTTCTCTTTTCTCCTTCCATTGAGAAGTTGGAGGCTTACCTTACTGGGGAGGGAGTTCTACTCAAGGACCCAGCAGCCGTGTTTAGACTCATCCCTGCCCTGGGGCTCCTTGAGCTCCATCCCATTGCTGCCAGTTGGTGACCCCAGGTGCCAGAACACATGTGCCTGTGCGTGCAAACAGCTGGAGGGTTTTCAGTGGTTGGAGCTGGTAAAGTACACAGCACTGGCTCTAACATTCTCTCCCAGGCAAGGCAGTTTGATTGACATCTTTTGTCTCAAGCTTGGTAATAAAAAGAACCTCCAATCAATCAGAAGTTTATTACTAATGCCTGTAATCAAGCAGTTTGCTGGAGGCTGGTGCTATTTGTATTTAACTTTTTGTTCTTTTGGTGCCATTGCAGAATTACCTAATAAAATTAGAGCAAACAACAAACCACTGCCACTCATCTCCATCTGTTGCATTCCAAGATCAGACAGGCTGGGTCTACACGCTTAGTTTGGGAGTAGGGTGGTTCTTCTGGAATCAAAAAATATGGTGGGTTATTGTAGTGGCATGTTGACTATTCTGTTAATACCACACATATGTGAATGCCCTCTCTCATGTGGCTGCTGTGTTACATAGCAACCTTGGATTGCAAGCAACCCTGTCCTCACTGTATAATACTTCTCAATATGCTACTTGTCTGCCCGGTCCCCATTTTATCAAAATTACTTGGATCCATTTTTGTTATCTGCTATACTCCTGGTCCTGCCCATTGTGTTTTTATGTCATTGGCAAATTGCTGCACATTCCAGATATTTATTGTAATGTGACTAAAACTGGGTTAGTTTGGTCCAGATTATCTGGTAAAATCTACCACTCTGCTCCTTCCTGCATGATACGTATCCCTTTACCAATTGTTTCTGGTCACAGTTATTAGATGTGTATCAATTTGAGATTGACAGTTTTATAGATTCCATGGCCAGAAGGGATTACTGTGATTATCTAGTCTGACCACCTGTATAAAACAGGCCAGAGAACTTCCCCCCCAAATAATTCACAGAGCAGAGCTTTTGGAAAAAAGTCCAATCTTGATTTTAAAACATTGGCAATGGAGTGTCAAACCATGACATTTGGCAAATTGTTCCGATGGTTCATTACTCTCTCACTTAAAAAAAATTGCATCTTATATCCAGTCTGAATTTGTCTAACTTCAGCTTCCAGCCACTGGATCACATTATACTTCCGTCTGCTAGACTGAAGAGCCCATTATTACACAGTAGTTCCCCTTATAGATACTGTGACAAAGTTCCTCCTCTGCCTTGGAGGGTCCTGTGCTTATTGGGGGGAGGGATAGCTCAGTGGTTTGAGCATTGGCTTGCTAAACACAGGATTGTGAGTTCAGTCCCTGACAGGGGGCCATTTAGGGATCTGGGGAAAAATCTGTCTGTTGATTGGTCTTGCTTTGAGCAGGGGGCTGGACTAGATGACCTCTTGAGGTCCCTTCCAACCCTGATATTCTATGATTTGTTTGCCTCAGAGATTCACAGCAGCCCTCAGTTTGGCCACTTTTGCTGGTGGCTCAAACCTGCCATCCACTCAGCTAACCTCCTCACTGGCCAGCATGGGGGAAACTGAGTACAATCCCCACAGTCTCTGTGTCCCACCTAGTGGGTCAGGGACAGGTCAGATCCCTTTCCAATTTAGATTTTCCCTTCTGATGTTTCTCACAGATCAGGTCAACTCCTCCTGTGTCTGATCAGGATTTGGGGGGAACCCAGGCCCATCCTCTACACTGGGTTCCAGGCCAGGGCCCTAGCCCAGCGTCCTGTGCATAGCAGCTGTCTACAATGTTCCCTGTAGCATCTGCATGACAGCTACTACCCCATGGCCTTCCCGAGCACTTTCTTTATCTTCAGTGCAGAATCTTCCTCCCAAAGCCTGATCACACTTGAACTCTTCCAGCAGCACACCCCCCTTACTAACTGATGGGAGGTTCTTTTTAAACCAGGTGTCCTGATTAACCTGCCTGCCATAATTGATTCTAGAAAGTTCTTAATTGGCTCCAGGTGTCTTGATTAGCTTGCCTGTCTTACTTGGTTCTAGCAGGTTTCTGATTGCTCCAGGGCAGCCCCTGCTCTGGTCACTCAGGGAACAGAAAATTGTTCATCCAGTGGCCAGTATATTTGCCCTCTACCAGACTCCTGTACCCCACTGGCCTGGATCTGTCACAGTACTGAGACTGAATCTAATCACACCTTAATCTTCTCTTTTCTTAGGATACATACAGTGAGAGAGACTCAAAGAGATCAGGCTAAGACATGTTTTCCAATCCTTCATGTGGCTCTTTTCCAACGCTTCTCAAAGTTATCAACATCCTTCATGAATTGTGAGCACCAGAACTGGACCCAGGATTCCAGCAGCCGTTGCACCAGTTCTAAATACAGTGGTAAAACAATCTCTGCTCCTACTCGAGATTCCCGTTTTATGTATCCTGAGTTTGCATTAGCTCTTTATGAATGTGATGCTGTGGCCAAGATTATCCACCATGAGCCTAAATGTTTCCCAGGATAAAGTCCCCAACATATAAGTATGGCCTGCATTCGTTGTTCCTCGGTGTATATATTTGCAGTTAGCCATATTAAAATGCATATTGTTTGCTTGTGCCCAATTCACCAAGTGATCTAGGTTGTTCTTCACTGACCTGTCTTCTTCATTATTTAATACACTCCCAGTTTGTGTCATCTGAAAACTTTATCTGTAGATAATTTTGCCATCATTTAGGTCATTGATAAAGATACTAAATAACAAAGGGACAAGAATCAGTGCCTGCAGGACCCCAATGGAAACATATCCACTTAATAACTATTTCTCATTGATAGTTATGATTTGAGACCTATCAGTTTTTTAATCAATTTAATATGTGCCTTGTTAATTTTATATTGTGCTACGTTTTTTTTAACCAAAATATCATGTGCTATCAAGTCAAGTGCCTTACAGAAGTGTAAGTTTGTATATATAATGTCAACATTATTACCTTTATCAGCCAAACTTGTAATATAATATAAAAATAGTCTGACAGGATCCATTATCCATATGCCCATGTTAATTGGCATTAATTGCATTATCCTCCTTTAATTCTTTTCTTATCCTGTATTCTTCATATCAGCTGCTCTGTTATCTTAACTGGGTTCAACGTCAGGCTGATAGGGCTATAATTAACCAGGTCATCCCATTTACTCTTGGCACATATTGACACATTAACTTACTTCCAATCTTCTGGAACTTTGCTAGGGTTCCAAAACATATTGAAAAATCAACATTAACTGTCAAGCAAGCTCCTCACCCAGCTGTTTTAAAATTCTTGGAGGCAAGTTACCAGAATCTGCCAATTTAAAAATGTCTGAGTTTTAGTAGCTTCTGTTTAACATCCTCCTGAGATACTAGTGGAATGGAAAGTGTTATCTTCATAGGATATGACTATAACATCTGTTTTTCCCCAATATAGAAAAGAAGTAGTTATTGAACATTTCTGACTTTTTTCTGTGTTACTATTGATAATTCTATCACTTCCATCTAGTAATGGAACAATACCATTGTCAGGATTCTTTTTGTTAATAAAATATTTTAAAAGCTCCTTATTATCCTTAACTTTGCTTAACTAGAACTTAGCTAGTTCTCCTTGGTCCCTTGGTCCCTTTTCAATCATCTACAATTCCTAACTTATTGATTTATATTCATTACTGTCAGCTTCCCCTTTCTTCCATTTGTTATGCATTATTTTTCAATTTTTACAGATACCTTCACTTCCCTTGTAACCAGTTCACTTTTGTTTACCTGTACAGCCTTCTTTCCTGATTGTGGCTTTTTGGCATGTAGTAGGCTGTTCGTAAATGATTCACAAATATCATTCATATTTACCAGCCTTCTTAAAGGCACTGTTATATCAAAAGTACAAAGATCCATGGGATTAGAACGTGGAGCTACAGAGTCCTGGCTAACTAATACTTCTGTGTTGCACTGGGGACCCAGGCAGAGCACCATCCTAAAATTACTAGCAGGTTATACACTGCAGGAAGTACCACCCAAAGAAACCCATGTGACAGAGCCCTGTGTCTGTCTGATTGGTCCACACCAAATATTTAACCTGGAGAGTAGGCCAAAGGACCTGTCTGAACAACAATGCAGATTCTGGCTTGCTACTGCTACAGACTTTGCCATCTGTCTTTTGACTTCTGTCTTCTCTCTTTGATTACAGACTGCCTTGACCTTGCTATCTGTCCGTTGATTCAGCTTGAAAACTATTCCTGATTTCCGCCTTTGACTTTGGCCCGGCGGACATTACTGGGCCAGCCGCCTATGCCCTGACCATTAGAGAGAGACTTCCTGAAGTCAAACAAGATTGTCTTTTGCTTTACTCTTTCATTTTTATTGTCACATTCTGAAAGTAGGTGGGGTATAAGCATGTCCCTGGACGTGACTGTACTATTTTGTACTGGTTAATAATTCTATTGTCTTTCTAGTGTTTATATTAGATTGACAAGCCTATAGTTTGCAGGTATCACCCTTGATCTCATCTCTGCTTTTCTCCTACTGCATGTAAGCAGTTAAAAGCACCAATAGGAAAGGTGTTTATCTCTCTACTACTTCCCAAAAATATGAGCTACTAATCAACCTCTCCTGAAGCTACTTCTGTCATTTAGTTTTTGTACCTGTCCTACTGTGTGACCTTCAGTTTTTATCATCTTTTCCCCCCTGGAGAAAGTGTCTATTTCTGACATCTCTCTGGTAAAGATTGGAGACAAATAAGTCATTCCATTATCCAGCAGTATTTCCTGCTTCTCTTATTGCATTTCCACCTTCCCTGCCATGTGTATCTTAAGGGCCAACAGCTCTCTCAATAAATTAGGTGCCAGAGTGTCTCCTACATGTTTGTCTTTTAATTCTGTCTTTACTTCTTTGCTCACTTATTCTTTACCCCTTATTGTGTCATTGCCCTCCATGATTTGTCTTTTATGTCCTTCTTTCCCCTTTTTCACTCTTTATGTCCCTAGTCATTTGCACTGGTGTATTTTCACCTGCAATATATAGTTCTCATTGGTAGACAGATTAGCTGAGCTCCCTGTCCTTTGCTTGGGAATCCTTCCTATTTCCCTTCTGTGCCCTGCAAGCTCATGCCAATTTCCCCAGTGTTTTGCTCAGTAATGGGTCCGCTTGCTTTGTTGGAATTTTTATCTTTTTGCTTTTCATACATAAGATTTACCCAGGCCTGGCTATTCCTGATAAATATAACGATGGTGTCAGAGGTGCGTGGGGTGAATCACAAATCCTGTGAACCCAGTATCTATGGCTCTGTCCCCTCTCCAACCGGGTAGGGTGACCAGATAGCAAGTGTGAAATATCGGGACAGGAGGTAGGGGGTAATAGGAGCTTATGTAAGAAAAATCTCCAAATATTGGGACGGTGTCTATAAATCAGGACATCTGGTCACCCTATAACCAGGTCACACTCTTCCGAGCCCCAGTCAGCTGCCGTACCAGAGTCAGATAACAATGCTAATGCACTTGGGTTTTGTTTTGTTTTTTCAGATATTCCCTCATTTTCACCTCTTCTCCCATGTGCTGTTTAATGCACAGCTAATTTTGTTCCCCATCTAATATGCTAGGGTGGAAACAGTCATACGTCATACTCCCAAATATGCTGATTTACCATTTAGGTGTATATGTGAGGTATTACGGTTCTATATTCAAGTATCAGAGGAGTAACCGTGTTAGTTTGGATCTGTAAAAGCAGCAAAGAATCCTGTGCACCTTATAGACTAACAGACGTTTTGGAGCATGAGCTTTTGTGGGTGAATACCCACTTCGTCAGATGCATGTAGTGGAAATTTCCAGGGGCAGGTATATATATGCAGGCAAGCTAGAGATAATGAGGTAGTTCAATCAGGGAGGATGAGGCCCTGTTCTAGCAGTTGAGGTGTGAAAACCAAGGGAGGAGAAACTGGTTTTGTAGTTGGCAAGCCATTCACAGTCTTTGTTTAATCCTGAGCTGATGGTATCAAATTTGCAGATGAACTGAAGCTCAGCAGTTTCTCTTTGAAGTCTGGTACTGAAGTTTTTTTGCTGCAGGATGGCCACCTTAAGGTCTGCTATAGAGTGGCCAGGAAGGTTGAAGCATTCTCCTACAGGTTTTTGTATATTGCCATTCCTAATATCTGATTTGTGTCCATTTATCCTTTTCCGTAGCGACTGTCCAGTTTGGCCGATGTACATAGCAGAGGGGCATTGCTGGCATATGATGGCGTATATTACATTGGTGGATGTGCAGGTGAATGAACCGGTGATGGTGTGGCTGATCTGGTTAGGTCCTGTGATGGTGTCGCTGGTGTAGATATGTGGGCAGAGTTGGCATCGAGGTTTGTTGCATGGATTGGTTCCTGATCTAGAGTTATTATGGTGCGGTGTGCAGTTACTGGTGAGAATATGTTTCAGGTTGGCAGGTTGCCTGTGAGCGAGGCCTGGCCTGCCACCCAAGGCCTGTGAAAGTGTGGGATCATTGTCCAGGATGGGTTGTAGATCCCTGATGATGCGTTGGAGAGGTTTTAGCTGGGGACTGTATGTGATGGCCAGTGGAGTCCTGTTGGTTTCTTTCTTGGGTTTGTCTTGCAGTAGGAGGCTTCTGGGTACACGTCTGGCTCTGTTGATCTGTTTCCTTATTTGGAGATTTTGTAGGTGTTGGTCTCTGTCTGAGGGGTTAGAGCAGATGCGGTTGTACCTCAGTGCTTGACTGTAGACAATGGATTGTGTGATGTGCCCGGGTTGGAAGCTGGAGGCATGAAGGTAGGCATTGCGGTCGGTAGGTTTTCGATATAGGGTGGTGGTAATGTGACCATCACTTATTTGCACCCTGGTGTCCAGGAAGTGGACCTCTCGTGTAGATTGGTCCAGGCTGAGTTTGATGGTGGGGTGGAAGCTGTTGAAATCATGGTGGAATTTTTCTAGAGTCTCCTTCCAATGGGTCCAGATGATGAAGATGTCATCAATGTAGGTAGGTAGAGAAGGGGCGTGAGTGGACGAGAGCTGAGGAAGCGTTGTTCCAGGTCGGCCATAAAAATATTGGCATATTGTGGGGCCACGCGGGTGCCCATAGCGGTGCCGCTGATCTGGAGATATATATTATCATCAAATTTGAAATAGTTGTGTGTAAGGATAAAGGCACAGAGCTCAGCAGCCAGTTGTGCTGTGGCATCGTCAGGGATAGTGTTCCTGACAGCTTGTATTCCATCTGTGTGTGGGATGTTCGTGTAGAGAGCCTCTACATCCATGGTGGCTAGGACAGTGTTTTCTGGAAGGTCACCAATGCATTGTAGTTTCCTCAGGAAATCAGTGGTGTCACGGAGATAGCTGGGAGTGCTGGTGGCATAGGGTCTGAGTAGAGAGTCCACATATTCAGACAGTCCTTCAATGAGAGTGCCAATGCCCGAGATGATGGGACGTCCAGGATTTCCGGGTTTGTGGATCTTGGGTAGTAGATAGAATAACCCTGGTAGGGGCTCTAAGGGTATGTTAATTTGTTCCGGTGTTAGTGTAGGGAGTGTCCTGAGTAGATGTTGCAGTTTCTTAGTATATTCCTCAGTGGGATTTGAGGGAAGTGGCCTGTAGAATTTGGTGTTGGGGAGTTGTCTGGCGGCCTCCTTTTGGTAGTCAAACCTGTTCATGATGACAACAGCACCTCCTTTATCAGCCTCTTTGATAATAATGTCTGGGTGGTTTCTGAGGCTGTGGATGGCATTGCGTTCTGCACGACTTAGGTTATGAGGCAAGCAATGTTGTTTTTCCACAATTTCTGCCTGTGCACATCGGCAGAAGCATTCAATATAGAGGTCCAGACTGTCATTTCGACCTTCAGGAGGAGTCTATGTGGAGTTCTTCTTCTTGTGCTGTTGGTGGGAGGGTACCTGTGTATCAGTGGGCTGTTCAGTGTTGTCCTGAAAGTATTCTTTGAGTCGGAGACGGTGAAAGTAGGCTTCCAGATCGCCGCAGAACTGTATCATGTTGGTGGGGGTGGCAGAGCAGAAAAAGAGTCCCCGAGATAGGACAGACTTTTCTTCTGGGATGAGTGTGTGGTTGGATAGATTGACGATATTGCTGGGTGGGTTAGGGGTACCTGTGGTTGTGGCCCCATGAGGCAGGTAGGAGTTTAGACAGCTTACAGTCCTTTTTTCTTTGCAGAGAGGTGAAGTGAGTAATGTAGATCTCCTGTCTTATTTTAGTGAAGTCCTTTTGTATGGAAGTTTGGTTATTAATGAGAGTCTCCAGATTGGAGAGCTCTTTTTTGATGTTTTCCTGTTTGCTGTATAGGATGCTGATCAGGTGGTTCCTCAGTTTCTTTGATAGAGTATGGCATAATCTCTCACTGTGGTCTGTGTAGTATGTAGATAGCAGTGGATTTTTTACCTTTAGTCCATTTGGTATGATGTCCATCCGTTTGCATTTGGAAAGGAAGATGATATCTGTCTGTATTTGTGCAAGTTTCTTCATGAGGTTGATGAGTTTCCACTCCATACGGCTAAATGCAGTGCCTTGCATGGTGTCAAGTATCAGAGGGATAGCCGTGTTAGTCTGGATCTATAAAAGCAGCAACTTCAGGACCAGACTTCAAAGAGAAACTGCTGAGCTTCAGTTCATCTGCAAATTTGACACCATCAGCTCAGGATTAAACAAAGACTGTGAATGGCTTGCCAATTATAAAACCAATTTCTCCTCCCTTGGTTTTCACACCTCAACTGCTAGAACAGGGCCTCATCCTCCCTGATTGAACTACCTCATTATCTCTACCTTGCTTGCATATATAGACCTGCCCCTGGAAATTTCCACTACATGCATCTGACGAAGTGGGTATTCACCCACGAAAGCTCATGCTCCAAAACGTCTGTTAGTCTATAAGGTGCCACAGGATTCTTTGCTGCTTTTACGGTTCTATATTGATATCACCATTTTTTGAGCAGACACCAGTTTAGTTCCTTGTATATAATAGATTTCAGGAACTTGCCTGTCCCCTGTTATCGTACTATCTGAGCGTGTCACAATCTGTAACGTATTTATCACCAAAGCACCCCTGTGAGGTCATCACGGAGACCAAGGCCCAGGATTTAACAGGCATTTAGCTATTGCTGTGCCCAATGTTGCAATGTGTAATTGATTTAGGAAATGGGATTTAGTGCCTAAATCCCTTCTGAAAATAAGATCTAGGCTCTTACATCCATGAAGTGTTGCAATGCTGAGCACAGCAGTACCTAACACTTGTAACAATCTGGGTTTAACAGATTTGGACGTGTAATTCCCATTTTCAAAAGTCACTGACACTTAGAATCCTAAGTCTCATTCAAAGTCAAAGAAAGTTCAGCTCCAAAGTGTCTGATCACTTCTGAAAAGGCTACTCAACTGTCTAAATCTCTAAGGCCTTGCAATGCTGAGCAGAACAGTACCTAAAGACCAGTAAATATCTGGGCCTTGGGGTCTCTGCGCCAAAGTTTCCCATCTATAAAATAGGGATAATTTTTCTAAGAGTCTTTTATCTTTTTTTTTTTTCATTTGGGCCCTGATCCTGCAAATACTTAGGCACATGCTTAACTTTGTGGACTTCAGATTGCAAACTTTTTGGGCAGGGGGTCTGTCTTGCTGCAGGAACATGCAGGGGCCTCTAAGAGCTATAGCAACATGAGAATCAGAAACATGGTGGGCTGGAAGGGATGTTGAGAGGTCATCTAGTCCAGTCCTCTGTGCTGAAGCAGGACCAATACACCTAGACAACCCCAGATAGAACTTCGTACAAGCTGTTCTTAAGCCTCACTAGTGCCTTCTTGGCAACAAGGGCCCACTGCTGACTCATATCCAGCTTCTCATCCACTGTAATCCCCAGGTCCTTTTCTGCAGAACTGCTGCTTGGCCAGTCGGTCCCCAGCCTCATCAGATTTCTTTTGGCCCAGTCCTCCAATTTGCCTAGGTCACTATGGACACTAGCCCTACCCTCCAGCATATCTGCCTCTCCCCCAGCTTAGTGTCAGCCACAAACTTGCAGAGGGTGCAATCCATCCCATCATCCAGATCATTAATGAAGATGTTGAACAAAACCAGCCCCAGGACCGAACCTGGGGCACTCCGCTTGATACCAGCTGCCAACTAGACATCGATCTGTTGATCACTAGCTATTGAGCCCAATGATCTAGCCAGCTTTCTATCCACTTTATAGTCCATTCATCCAGCCCATACTTTTTAACTTGCTGGCAAAGTCAAGGTACATCACATCCACCACTATCCATGGAGCCAGTTATCTCACCATAGAAGTCAATCAAGTTGGTCAGGCATGACTTGCCCTTCGTAAATTCATGTTGACTGTTCCTGATCACCTTCCTCTCCTCCAAGTGCTTCAAAATGGATTCCTTGAGGACCTTCTCCATTTTTCCACTGACCGAGGTGAGGCTGACTGGTCTGTAGTTCTCCTGATTCCCCTTCTTCTCTCTTTTAAAGCTGGGCACTGTATTTGTCTTTTTCCAGTCATGCAGGACTTCCCCTGATTGCCACAAGTTTTCAAAGATAATGGCCAATGGCTCTGCAATCACATCAGTCAACTCCCTCAACATCCTCGGATGCATTAGATCTGGACCCCTGGACTTGTGCATGTCCAGCTTTTCTAAATAGTCCTTAACTTGTTCTTTCACCACAGAGGGCTGCTCACCTCCTCTCCATACTGTGCTGCCCATGCAGCAGTCTGGGAACTGATCTTGTCTGTGAAGACCGATGCAAAAAAAGCATTGAGTACTTCAGCTTTTTCCACAGCATCTGTCACTAGGTTGCCCACATACTTTCCCTGACCACCTTCTTATCCACGTCAATTAGTGAAAATGTTGAATAGTACTGGACCAGGACAGGCAGTGAGTCTCAGAGCCAGGGTTAGCTGACCTGGGCTTGCGCTATGGGGCTAAAAAAGCAGTGGTGATGTTACCCCCCACCTCAGGCTGGAGTCTGGGTGCTGAGAACCTCCACGCTCACCAGATCTCAGAGCCTGGGCTCCAGCCAGGAGAGGAATGGCTACACTGCTATATTTAGCCCCGTAGTATGAGCCCAGGTCAGCTGACCAGGACTCTGAGACTTGCTGTGGCAGGTTGTTTTGCGGTGTAGATGTACCCTCAGAGTATGGTGGTTCAACCAGTTGTGCACCCACCTTACAGTAATTTCGTCTATGCCACATTTCCCTTGGTGGTTTATGAAACTGACATGTGGGACTGTGTCAAAAGCTTGACTAAAATCAGGATCTATCACACTACTTCGTTCCCCCATCCATTAGACTAGTGACCTTGCTGAAGAAGGAAATTAGGTTTGTTTGGCCTGATTTGTTCTTAATAATAATTCTACGCTGGCTATACCTTATAACCCTATTATCCTCTAGTTGCTTACAAATTGACTGTTTAATAATTCGTTCCTGTATCCTTCCAGGTATAAAGTTACACTAGCTGGTGTCTAATTCCTTGGATCCTCCTTGTTCCCTGTTTTTAAGAAGTACAATGTTTGCCCTTTTCCAGTCGACTTTAGGAAAGAACTCCCCAAAGTTAGGCCACTACACAGGGCTGTCCTGTAAATGGTGCATATAGGTATATTTTCAGCTGTATTGTTTTCTCCTCCTGGTTCTCAGAGGGACTTGCTAAAGGTCAAACAGAAGCCTTTGATGAAGCAGAGAATTGAGCCCAGATCACCCAAGTCCTGCAATAGCATCGCGACCACTGGAAGATCCATCTTCTCCTTTCATCAGTTTTAAGGCGCGAAGGGACAGAAAATTCCAGTCAGTGATTGAAGGTCAACGGTCAGTGTTCTTAGGTAAACTGCAGAGGCTGAGCTCATGTAGACTCTCAGTAGCAGGCAGTTTTCCAAATCTCAAATCGTTCTTGTAGCTGTCGCCCTTAACATTCTTGTTTGAGGTGTGGACACCAGAACTGGAGGCTGTTCTAGTAACGGTCTCACTAATGCCATACGCAGAGGTAACAACCTGCCTACTTTTCCTCCATAGTCCTGAACTTGTATACCCAATGTTCACTCCTCCCGCTTAGCTCCAGCCTCGTATCTGGAGCTCAAGTTCAGGTAATTTTCACCAAGACCCTTATGTCCTTTTCAGAGTCACTGCTTTCCAAAATAGGGCATCATGAATAAGCATCAGGAGTAAAGCTTGGCTTTATCATATGCAGTAATTACGGGGAAAGGAGCAGCTGAGAGCACTGATTAGAATACTTATGTAAACTTATCTTGATGAGATCCATCCTGACAAACTCGGCATAGGCTGATCTATTTTAATTTCATGTAAATGTCTCATTCTCCTGAGGGGCTCGTTACAATTAATGCAGAATCTGGCTAAGCTGCACTCCTGAGGTGGAGTGCAGAGATGGCTTTAAGTCCTTTATGTTCCCTTTGATTGAGGCTTGCACTGCTCCCAGGGCAAGCTAGAGCAACTTCCTGGCTGCTGTGACTTATACCTGGCTGACCACTGCAGCAGGTGGAGAAGAGCTGGGCAGAGTCACATCAGCCGTGCCCAGTTTTCCCTCATCTTAGCTGCATGGCGTTCGGCGGGGTGGTTGGATTAGCAGAGGCTGCCACTCCGGAAATCGCACCACATCCTGACAGCCACCCAATTCTGGAGCTAGTGCGCTGGCTGTGGGAGCAAAGGGCATGTTTTTGATTTACCTTCCATCTGATTGATTTTTCGCTTAGTTTTATTTCTAGACGTTTGTCTGCCAATGTACTTCTGGAAGCAGCAGCTGCAGCAGGCTTGTTTCATGCTGTCACTGGTAGCCTTGTGTTAGTTATGCTTTTGTCACTTTTCCAAATGGTGCCTAGTTGCCATGGAAGCCGGCACTTTATAAATCATTAACGGTTACGGTAAGTACATTGTACACACTTGTAGATGCAGCAGTGGCTATTTGAGCTTCCTCATGTAAGTTGTGCCCAGAATCACTTACCCCTAAGTCCTGCAGTTGGTTGTGTGTGGACTGACTAGAGGGCCCGAGTGGAGCCCCAGTGCATTGATTACAGTGAGGTTTGATTGGGCTGGCACAAGATATGGCTGTGGACAACTTTTTCCCGCGCTCTGCTGATTTTTTATTACAAAACTTTTCCCGTCACTATCCCTGGTCAATAGCTGATAGAATCTACTCCCATGGCTGTTCCTGTGTATGTCCTGTTTTAGGTGAACGACTAATGCTATGGCCTGAGAACATAAACATACTGTAAGCACGTGGATCGTCCCATGGATATCAGTGCGACTACTCAAGGAGTAAAATTAAACGTGTAAGTATTCACAGGATCAGGTACTTGTGCGTAAAGGACAAGCCACTCTGAGAGGAAGAGCATTTATGTAATTCTCCCATCCCCTTCTGTCTACTAGATTCAGTTATTTTAAGAGAATGAAGACTTAAATCTCAATCGATTTAGTAACTCTGTAATGATGGATTTCCTTTCTTGTTAAGAGAGAGATCTCAGAGTTGCAAGTGATGCATAACTCTGGAATATATTCCACGTGAATTACTCTGCAGAGATGGCAAAGGTGCAAGAAACCCTGCAATGGACAGTTAGGGAGTAACCTGTCCCAAAGGAAAGTTTTCTTCTGACCCAGACCCCTTAGAGGGGGGCATTTGCACCAAAGTTGAAGAGTTTGGCTATTTTTTATCTTTTCTGTGATAACTGTGTATTCTTGTTCTCTCGAAAAATGTCTTTTTATTCTGCGGAATTTGTGGTTCCCATGAGATCTTGTCGCAAAGAGTTCCACAGGCTAATTGTATGTGTTTGCAGGAAGAGGAGAAAGTATTTTCTTTGAACCCTTTTGATTTTTTCCTCTTTTTCTAATTTCATTGACTGTCTCCTTGTCCTTAGATTATAAGCCAGGAGAATAGCATTTCCTGATTATATTTCTATAGTCTTTATTTTATTTACTATTATGATGATGTTTATTTGCTAACTATCTGTATTCTGGCTGTGCCAAAAGGTGCCAATTAAGACTAAGGCATCATTGTGCTAGGTGCTGCACAAACTCAGGAAAAAGACCATTGCGCTAGGGGGGTTCGGGTCAAAGGAGAGGAAGGGTGGGGATATAACAAACAAGAAAATGTATATGTGGCTGGGAGAATTGGCCCAGCTTTTTTAGATACAGGGGCTGTGGGATGGCTTTTAATAACTGGTGTCAGAGGTCAGAGTTGGGGAAGGGAGCAGGCCAAGCGAGAGGAGAATAGTCATAGTTGCTTAGCTGTAGAGTGTGTAGGTGTCCTGGCAGAGGTGAGATTTGAGCAAAGAGAAGGCACTGGCTGTTTGGCTGATATCAGGGAGTTTCCCATATGTGATGAGCAGCATGGGGGGGAGGTGTGGGAAGGAGAATAACTTTATTATGGTTCTTCTTTGAGGGAAACGGGCTGGTCTCTTCCATCTCTTCCTATGGAAGCCTGTCCAGGCCTCTAATTGTTCTCCTCACCCATCTCTGAGCCCCATGCAATTCTGCTTCATGCTTGTGAGGATCAGGGACTAGAGCTGAACACTGTGCCCAGGAGAGGGCACTGCACTGATTTCTGCAATGACTTCGGGTTATATTCAGTAGCCGCCTGCATCCTCCTCCTGGTTGGTCTATTGCCTGGCTTTTGGGTGGATAGCAGACATCCCTCACAAAGCTGATGCTGAGAGTCCTTGTGAGTCAGGGTCCCCGTTATTCTCTACCTGCTCTGCCCACTCAGGAAGGACAAAGTGGAGAGTCACGGGTGTTGGATTTTTCCATGGCTTCTGTGGAGGTGAATGGGCCCAGTTCTTGGATGGTAGCTTTTGTGTTCCTGGCCTTTGTAATGTACACTCTGAGGGGGCAGGATGGTGGCGGAATTGTAGGATGAGCGACCAACAAGAGTGATATAAAACAGCGAGGGGCCTTCTAGAAAGGAGGATGGGTAAAGGAAAAACTTCCCTCTTTCCCCCCGCCACCAAATGAATGGGGAAAGGGGCTTGAGAATGAACTATTGGCATGCACAATGCTGCTTGGTGGGACTGACTGCTCCATATCTTAGCCGGACTAGTAATTCTCTCATGGCTACAGAAGAAGGTTTCTGCCTTAGGCACACTTCCAAAGCCTGCGTTTGCTATTTGTTTGCCTCTGATATTCACTTAAATCCTGCCTCCTGCACAGAGCTTACCTCTTGGGTATTGCCTCTCTGAGCCAGATCCAAACGTCGTTTGATGTATGCACTGGAAGCTACTTTGTATATCAAAAACTGACTATTTTACTACGTGCTGCTTTTCAAGTTCCTTCCTGAACACTTTTCTTACACGGCTGCTTGAAACTTCATTCTGCATTCCTTTTCATCATCTTTATCAAGGTAATAACTATAAACTGCTCTGTTGTCACACAAGTATTCCCAACCATATCTTCAGCTAAATAATGAAGTAGCACAAAGCTGACAGGAATTTCAGTTCTGTGCTAATTAAGTCTTAAAGTGAAGCTGTGTACATTACAGTTAAAATATTTCTCAGTGAAAATCTGTGCTAAATAAGAAGTAAGGACCTGTTTTTTCGAGATGTCGGAAGAAGCCCAGTACATACACAATTGAGTGTTTAAATTATGTATGCAATTACTGTGATTGTACATAAAAACTGAGTGTATGTGTATATTTAAATGGCCAACTAGACACACATTTGCATGTTGAAAGGCCTGAAATATGCACACAGGGATGGTGAATTTATGTGTATTTTTGTTCATGGCCATGGGTCTGAGTTAACATTTGCCTCAGTGTTTGATTTTGGATATGACAGCAGGTAAAGCAGAGGAGTTGGCAAAAGCTGCATGATGTCTGTAAAGCACTGGGTAAACTGGAGTTTTCAGCTGTGTTGGTTTAGCCAGCTATAGTTTTCTGGCCTGTTTGAATGAGACATCACTGAGGATTTCCTTACTGGATACCAAGCATGGTTTGATGTCTACGCTAAATGACCAAACAGTATTCAGCTGTGCCGGGGAGTGGGGGAGAGGCAAGCTGTGTGGGGGGCTGTGCTGCAGGGGGTGAGGGATGGGACGGGGGGACAACTTTCTTTTGACTCAATCCAACATGTTTCCATTTAGTGGGCCCTGTTCTGCCTCTTATGCGTCAGATCTGTACTGGGGGTCAGGAAGGGGCAGGAAGAATCCAGTGCCCAGCCTGTGGCATCTGGTATGATTTATGCCCATTGTGACAGACCCAGGCCAGTGTGGTACAGGAGTCTGGTTGAGGGCAAATATACTGGTCACTGGGTGAGTAGTTTTCTGTTCCCTGAGTGACCAGAACAGGGGCTGCACTAGAGTAATTAGGAACCTGCTAGAACCAATTAAGGCAGCCAGACTGATTAGATCACCTGCAGCCAATCAAGGCAGGCTAATCAGGGCACGGGTTTAAAAAGGAGCTCACTCTGGTCAGGGATGGGGGAGCCAGAGGAGAGGAAGTGCGTGTGAGGAGCTGGGAGCAAGAGGTGCAAGGAGCTGAGAGTGAGAGGCTGTGCTGCTGGAGGACTGAGGAGTACAAGCGTTATCAGACACCAGGAGGAAGGTCCTGTGGTGAGGATAAAGAAGGTGTTTGGAGGAGGCCTTGGGGAAGTAGCCCAGGAAGGTGTAGCTGTCATGCAGCTGTTACAGGAAGCACTATAGACAGCTGCAATCCACAGGGCCATGGGCTGGAACCCGGAGTAGAGGGTGGGTCCGAGTTCCCTGAAAACCTCCCAACTCCTGATCAGACACAGGAGAAGTTGATCCAGACTGTGGGGGAGATCACTGAGGTGAGCAAATCTGCCAATAAGCGCAGGACCCACCAAGGTAGAGGAGGAACTTTGTCACAACATCTATGGCTTAATGTCCTCAGAGACACTGAAGGTAGCATGCTAGGCAAGGGGACATACTTATCTGTGGTCTCCAACAAAGGTGAATTGGGGAGGGGAGTGCTAGTGACCTCTGGGGAGGTGGGGGTTGTGGTCCATATCTGACACTTCCTGTGAGGTCACTTGACAAGTAATACTGCCCCCGACATCCCTCAGCACTTGCAGCCAGACAATGGCTGCTCCCTGTGCAGCTGAGCCAGCAAAGGGAGAGGGATCCTTTTCTCGTCTTCTTCCCTTCCCCCTCCATGCAGCTATGCCGGAGCACCGATCACTTGGTGTTCGTGTAGACTCAGACATGCACCACTACAGACTAGGGACCGAGCGGCCAGGCAGCAGTGCTGCAGAAAAGGACCTAGGGGTTACAGTAGACAAGAAGCTGGATATGAATCAACAGTGTGCCCTTGCTGCCAAGAAGGCTAACGGCATTTTGGGCTGTATAAGTTGGAGCATTGCCAGCGGATCGAGGGATGTGATTGTTCCCCTCTATTCGGCATTGGTGAGGCCTCATCTGGAGTACTGTGTCCAGTTTTGGACCCCACACTACAAGAAGAATGTGGAAGAATTGGAAAGAGTCCAGCGGAGGGCAACAAAAATGATTAGGAGTCTGGAGCACATGACTTACAAGGACAGGCTGAGGGAACTGGGATTGTTTAGTCTGCAGAAGGGAAGAATGAAGGGGGACTTGATATCTTAACTATCTGAAAGGGGGTTCCAGAGAGGCTGGATCTAGACTGTTCTCAGTGGTGGCAGATGACAGAACAAGGAGTAATGGTCTCAAGTTGCAGTGGAGGAGGTTTAGGTGAGATATTAGGAGAAACTTTTTCGCAGGAGGGTGGTGAAGCACTGGAATGGTTTACCTAGGGAAGTGGTAGAATCTCCTTCCTTAGAGGTTTTTAAGGTCAGGTTTGACAAAGCCCTGTCTGAGATGATTTAGTTGGGGATTGGTCCTGCTTTGAGCAGGGGGTTGGACTAGATGACCTCCTGAGGTCCCTTCCAATCCGGATATTCTATGATTTTATGGAGTTAAAAGAGCCGTTGACTTGCTTTGGAATTTCTTTGAAATGCACCACAAAGAGTCGTTTCAACCCTGATGGGGAAAACTTCAAAGTGGGAGGAGCTGTGGTGTGCTTTTATCAGCATGTAGGAGCATCTTGAATGGTTCTACAGGACAGATGGAGGCTGTGTTCAATGCTTTGGAGAAGCACATGCTATTGTTGGCTGTGGATGTTCGAGGACAACGCTCATCTGGCTAGAGGCCTTTGCAATGTTCCTGACTTGAATGTGTCTGAGTGAGGGTCTGTGCAATAAACCCGCAACCATAATAGACAGCAATGCTGAACAAGAAATCTATTTAAGGAGATTAAAATGTCATCTCTGTAAATTAAGTTCTGCAGCCAATCTCTGCTGGTTAGATTGGACTGCTAGGAGTAATTTAGGTACCTTGATCTAGGAATTTAAGGGAAGAGTTACATTTGCAGTGTGGGTGCTACATTGAATACAGGGCTGTTGATTATGTATGAATTATGCCTTACTTCAGTTATCTAAATTTAATGTAAGGGAATATTATGCCCCAGACTCATTAAAAAATAGAACATCTTGAACTGGTTGCAGATAGACACAGCGGTGGTAAGATATGGCATGTACCAACTACTCTTAGTTAGAAGAGAGTTTGCAAACACAATTATTTAAGAATAAGGGTTTCAATGAGTGCTTAGAAAAGTTGTTTTGATGCACAGAGGTACTCTGTTTTGACATCCAGCCAAGGTTTTCTTTCCTGCTGTGTTTAATTTCTGAATCCAATTCTGTCATTGCAAATAAAACCGGTTGCTTTTTCAAATGTGCACCTGGATGCATCAGATTTCATTACAAAATGCCAAATTATTCCAGAGAAGCATTTACCCAGCACCTCCTGAGAAATGCTGATCTATTGAATTTTCCTCGGCCTGCCATGCAAGATCTGTAGCTACCTTTACTACTGTGTGTGCATTCGCTTACTTCAACATGCAGTGATGGCTTAACGGGGATCTTCAAAGATCAGAAACTTCCCTCCTCCCCTAAAAAACCCTACAAAAACTGGAAACTAGGTCAAATTACAAAGGATGAATATAAACAAATAACACAATTATGTAGGGGCAAAATTAGAAAGGCCAAAGCACAAAATGAGATTAAAGTAGCTAGTTTAGAAAAGGTAACAAGAAAACATTCTACAAATATTTTAGAACAAGAGGAAAACCAAGGACATGGTAGACCCATTACTCAATGTAGGGGTGGAGAGAAACAATAACTGAAAATGTGGAAATGGCAGAAGTGCTAAATTACTTTTGTTTCCTTTTTCACCAAGAAGATTGATGGTGATTGGACATCTAACATTGTGAATGCCAGTGAAAATGAAGTAGGATCAGAGGCTAAAATAGGGAACGAACAAGTTAAAAATTACTTAGACAAGTTAGATGTTGTCGAGTCACCAGGGCCTGAAGAAATACTCAAGGAGCTGACTGAAGAGATATCTGAGCCATTAGTGACTCTCTTTGAAAAGTCACGGGAGAGATTCCAGAGGACTGGAAAAGGGCAAATATGGTGCCCATCTATAAAAAGGGGACTAAGGACAACACGGGGAATTACAAACCAGTTGGTTTAACTTCAGTACTCAGAAAGATAATGGAACAAATAAATAAGCAATTAATTTGCGGACATCTACGAGATAATGTGATAAGTAACAGTCAGGTTGGTTTGACATGATTTGTTCTTGACAAATCCATGCTAATAACTTTCTTTGATGGGTAACAGGCCCTGTGGATAGGGGGAAAGCAGTAGATGTGTTATTCTTGCCTTTTGTAAGGCTTTTGACACTGTCTTGCATGACCTTCTTATAAACAAACTATGGAAATACAACTTAGATGAAGATAAGTTGAGTGCATAACTGGTTGGAAAACCATTCCCAGAGAGTAGTTATCAGTGATTCGCAGTCAAGATGGAAGGGTATATCGAGTGGGTTCTTGCAGAGATCAGTTCTGAGTCCAGTTCTGTTAAATATCTTCATTCATGATTTATACAATGATATAGAGAGTACACTTATGAAGTTTGTAGCTGATGCCAAGATGGGAGGGGTTGGAAGAGCTTTGGAAGATAGGATTAAAATTCAAAATGATCTGGACAAACTGGGAAAATGGTTGGAAGTAAATAAGATGAAATTCAATGAGGAGAAATGCAAAGTACTCCACTTAGGAAGGAACAATCAGTTGCACACATACAAAATAGGAAAGGACTGCCTAGGAACGAGAACTGCAGAAAGGGATCAGGGGTTCGTAGTGGATCACAAATTAATGAGTCAACAGTGTAATGTTGCCCCCCCTCACCCTCCCCCCAAATGCGAACATCATTCTGGGCTGCATTAACAGGAGTGTTGCTGGAAGACATGAGAAGTAATTCTACCACTCCACTCTGCTCTCATTAGGTCTCAATGGGCACAACATTTCAGCACAGATGTGGACAAGTTGGAGGAAGTCCATAGAAGAGCAACAAAAATGATTAAAGGTCTAGAAAACAGAAGATGCAGAAGGAAGGAAAACTCTCCTGACCAGCCAGCTATCTACTGAGCTGATGACACAGACAGCACCTCCCTCTACGTCGTTGTTGGTTGGGTAGCTTGCAGAGGAGCCCGGGAATTGATGCACTGATGTTCTGGCAGTGTGTGCCCTCTGGCATCCTGTTTGAATCCTCACCTTCCTGTCTCACTACTCACTGTGAGGAAGAGGACATCTCTTCTCACCCTTTAGCCATATAAAACATGGGGGGAGGTGGGTGTTTCCCTCAGTGTAATGTAGCACTAACATGGTGAGAGGAAACTCCCATAGTGCTGACTCATTTTCTCCTGGGCATTTACTTACCAACTACATTTAAAACCTGTGAAATGACCATTCATGTAGGTGACTGTATTGTCCTACTGGAATGTTAATAACCCCTTCCTGGAATGCATGTTGGGAGGGGGAGAGAGTTTTTTACCAAAAGGGATGAATTCTATTTGGCGAAGAACACCAAGAGCTAGGTGGGTAATGATGCAACATTCAGCATTTATAGTGAATGTTTTTGGAAGTGACGACTAACTGAAGCTTGGCTGTTCTCAGTGGTGGCAGATGACAGAACAAGGAGTAACGGTCTCAAGTTGCAGCGGGGGAGGTTTAGGTTGGATATTAGGAAAAACTTTTTCACTCAGAGTGGTGAAGCGCAGGAATGGGTTACCTAGTGGGGTGGTGGAATCTCATTCCTTAGAGGTTTTTAAGGTCAGGCTTGACAAAGCCCTGGCTGGGATGATTTAGTTGGGGTTGGTCCTGCTTTGAGCATGGGGTTGGACTAGATGACCACCTGAGATCCCTCCCAAACCTGATATTCTATGATCTTACTATAAATCAAAGTCTCTTGTTGAAGAGGTTCAGACTGGTTCACCAGTGCAACAGGAAATCCTGGATAGACTGTATGAGGGATACCATCACCTTGCACAATGCTAGGAGAGAGCTAAACTATCCATTTGGTTCCCTGCACTGAACAAACTGCAGCAGGGAGTTGGGATATGTGATATTTGTGCTCACATGAGAACCAAGCCACTGGACCTGCTACTGCTCAGAAGGCCCAGGGCAGAAAGTCAGGAATGATGCTTTCTGTTTGGATAGTTCTCTCTTTCTCTCTGACAAGTTCTGAAGATTCATGGAAGCTGCTAGCTTGCTCAACACCACATCAGGTGCAGTTGTGGAGAGGATAGAACCCATCTTAGCCTTTTCCAGCATCCAGAGCAAGTGATCTCAGACCGTGGTTCTGACTTTGCCTCTGAACAGTCAGACAGGGGTCTGTATGGGACGAGTGTTGTTCAACATATCCATAAATGATCCAGAAAAAGGGGTAAACAGTGAGGTGACAAAATTTGCAGAAGATACAAAATTACTCAAGGTAGTTAAGTCCAAAGCAGACTGTAAAGAGTTACAAAGGCATCTCACAAAACTGGGTGACTGGGCAATAACATGGCAGATGAAATTCAACGTCGATAAATGCAAAGTAATGCACATTGAAAAACATAATCCCAACTATACCTACAAAATGTTGGGGTCTAAATTAGTTGTTACCATTCAAGAAAGATCTTGGAGTCATTGTGGATAATTCTCTGAAAACATCCACTCAACGTGCAGCAGCCAGAAAAGTTAACAATGTTAGGAACCACTAGGAAAGGGATAGATAATAAGACAGAAAATATCATATTGCCATTACATATTTCAATGTCTACCCACTTCTTGAATATTGTGTGCAGTTCTGATCACCCCATCTCAAAAAGGAGATGACAGAATTGGGAAAGGTACAGAGAAGGGCAACACAAATGATTAAGGGTGTGGAACAACTTCCACACAAGGAGAGATTAAGCAGACTGGAGCTGTTCATTTTGGAAAAGAGGCAACGGAGAGGTGATAGGATAGAGGTCTATAGAATCATGAAGGGTGTGGTGAAAATGAATAAGGAAATGTTGTTTACCCCCTCGCATACCACAAGAACCAGGGGTCACCCTATGAAATTAATAGGCAGTAGGTTTAAATCAAACGAAAGGAAGTACTGCTTCACACAATGCACAATCAACCTGTAGAACTCATTGCCAGGGGATGCTGTGAAGGCCAGAAGTATAACTGGGTTCAAAAAAGAATCAGAAGTTCATGGAGGACAGGTCCACCAGTGGCTATTGGCCAAGATGGTCAGGGATGCAACCCCATGCTTTTGGTGTCCCTGAATCTCTAACTGCCGGAAGCTGGGACTGGATAGCAGGGGATGGATCACTCGATAAGTGCCCTGTTCTGCTCATTCCCTCTGAAGCATCTGTCACCTGCCACTGCTGGAAGACAGGATACTGGGCTAGACAGACCATTGTTCTGACCCAGTGTGGCCGTTCTTATGTTCTTTATGTTATGTTCTGAGGCCTTTAAGAGGCGGGCAGATACCTATGGTTTCACTCATGTCCCATCCATCCCACAGTCCGCTCAGAGTAATGGCAAAGCAGAATGTTCAGAAAGGATAACACAACCACTTCTTTCTCAATCCTCCTATTCTCGTCTTGCCCTGGTTTCCACACCAGCCAATACCTCTAGGAACTGGATTCAGCCCTGTAGAACTGTGGTTGGGAAGGAATTTGAGGTCCACAATCCCAGCCGTCTCCTCTCTGATAGAACCTTGTTGACCTGACTTCCAGAGACTACAGAAGAAGGAAGATCAATATTAAATCCATCAGAAGAGGGACTTTGTTAGATGCCACAGTCTAATCATGGGGCGTACTGAACCCAAGTGAAAGAATCTCAGGAAAAGGGGACAGTGGCAGGATGTGCCAGGACCCTTTGATCCTGCTTTGTTATGGTGTCAGCAAGAATCCATCTTGGCGCTGATGTCATCTTGTTGCATTAACAGATTGCACTTGAATACACCTTTTATTGCAACTCAGAGACTGCACCTCTGACCAACACTGTCTGCCCACGTAGAACTACCTCCCAAGCCTCTAGATCCTCTCCCAGCTGGAAACAGACGGCCTCCTGGATTCCTGGACGATTACGTCGGAGCTTGAGAATTCAAGAAAGCCCCAGGACGAATAGCTGACTGGCTCAGAAGGGAGACTAAATCCCTGACCTGGGGCTGAAAGTTCAGCCAGCGTACTAGTGCGTCCGCGGGCTGATCGCTCTTGTTTTGTGGTGACATTTATACCTGCTGTACATTATCCAATGTAAAGTTTGGATCAAAGCTTCCCTCTTTCAGAGAAGGAGAGGTGGGAATGTGGAACGTGAGCACTGGGGGGCACAGAGCAAACAGGTAAGTGACTGTGTATTCAGGAAACGGTCGATGTTTCACTCATCTACCCATGGTGCAGTGAGTCTCTGTAAACTCTTCACGCCACACCCTACCCCCAAGCCACATGTATTCTCTGGGTCCCATAGGAGGCCAGGGCCATCTGCAAGGAGGCTGTGTACATCAGCCCTACCTCTGGGGTCCCTGCTCCCCGGCCTTGTGGCTTCAGGGCTGCCCTTGGCCACCGTGGCCCCTGGAGCCCTTTTAGGGAGGTTCATCATGGCAGAGGGTCTGTGCTAGAAAGTGGATATAAACCCAAGCTGTGTTCCTCTGTCAGACAATCTCTGCAGGCCAGTGGGTGGATGGTGTGTCCTCCCCAGCCCTGCTACCTGTCCTTCCATGCCTTGCAGAGCATAAGCTGACCTGAAAGTACTTTTCTGTAACTGTTTTAGGTTTGCTTTTGTTGGAGGGGAGAATAATTGTCCTCTCTGGCCCCTGCTTTCCACAGGCCAGTGTGGAACCATTACGGGCGGGTCTGACAGCTCCATAACCCGTGCTATTTATAAGTGACGGTGCTGTATGTATAGGGATGACATTCCAGTGGATTAGATGGTGAAATAACCATGTAGAATAACATGCAGTGAAGGGGAGAAAGAGTTGGTTGGAAAGGAGTGGTATTAAGGTTGATCTCAGGAGTATCACAGTTCAACATTGGCAACAACATGAAGAAATAATCCGGGGAAGAATCGGGGAAGAGGGGACTTCTTAAAGAAATATGATACTGCATCCCCACGACTGATAAATAATGGATTACAAATGCAGCTGAGATAGGAAAGTAAACAGCACTGGCAACACACACTGTGCCTATGTGCTATTACTATGGACTTATTTACAGGGGACAGATTGTAACTTCTGATGGGTTCAGAAAAGAGTAGCTTGAAAAAGTACTGGTAATTAAGTCCATAGTGGATTTGGAGACTTGCAGCAAGGTACAGCTGAGGTAGCAGTCTGGGCTGGGGCCTGGAGTGCATCTTGGTTTCTGATGCAGCTTTCCCCATATTTTAAATTTATCTTAATATTCAGTGCACATTGCAAGAAGGTCAGCTTGCAAGGCTAACATAATGAGCCCTGTTCTTACTGTGTGAAAGCTCAAATCCCTGCACTAACAATATTAGATTCCAAATTATGTTGCTTTGCTCTCCAAAGACCTTTTCACTGTAGAAGTGGGAAAAACAACTTAAATTCACAATAGGAACAAATTGCATTTCCTTTCATTTCCTCTAAAAATTATATTCTATTATACAACTACTAAAAGGAAAATGAATGACAAAACCCCTTCAGGTAATACTAAGGGTGAATCACAAAGCTAAGGAAAACAAAGATAATTAGGAGAAAAGGTAAAAATGGCACAATTAATCTCATTATGCCAGTTCCTGGAAATAGTCTTTCCTCTAACCATCTTTGCCTGTGCCAATAAACTCTATGTTTTCTACATGAAGTATTGCAGAAAGGAACACATGGATAATTCTACTTCTGTACAAAAAACTGCATCTAATAACAAAAATTAAAAGGAGCTCAGAATCCTTAAAATGTGAATTATTCCATACTTACAGCAATAGCATCAATAAAAACAGAGCATAAAGCTTTATATTGCCGTGTTTTGTAGACATAAAGAGAAAATCCTCTATTTTCAGACTAAATTACTTATTTTTAGAGCTGGACACAATTTTGATGCAGAAAGCCTGAATACCAGACTAAACAGTTTTGTCAAAATGGAATTTCTCTGTGGGAAAATGACAGTTCTGGTAAGGAAAATTTGATTTTCTTGCAGGAAATGTCCAAATGAAAATTTTCACTTTCAGCTTTTCTGTTTAAAACCCCCCAAACAAAATGATGTTTTATGTAGAAAGATGGCTTCATAATGACAGTTTGTTTTCCTTTTGGCTTATAACTTTGTTCTAAATGATAAATGTGATATATCTTGACTTTAGTAAGGCTTTTTTATACTGTCTCACATAACCTCATAAACTAGGGAAATACAATCTAGATGAACATAAGGTGGGTGTATAAATTGGTTGGAAAATCATTCCCAGAGAGTAGTTATCAGGGGTTCACAGTCATGCTAGAAGCGCATGATGAGTGGGGTCCTGCAGGGATCCGTTCTGGGTCCAGTTCTGTTCAATATCTTCTTCAGTGATTTAGATAGTGACATAGAGACTACACTTACAAAGTTTGTGGAAGATATCAAGCTGGGAGGCGTTGCAAGGGTTTTGGAGGATAGGATTAAAATTCAAACTGATCTGGACAAACTGGAGAAATGGTCTGAAGTAAATGGGATGAAATTCAATAAAGATAAATGTAGAGTACTCCACATAGGAAGGAACAGTCAGTTGCACAAATACAAAATGGGCAATGACTGCCTAGGAATGAGCACTGCAGAAAGGGATCTGGGGGTCATAGTGAATCACAAGCTAAATATGAGTCAACAGTGTAACATTGTTGCAAAAAAAGCAAAGATCTTTCTGGGATGTATTAGCAGCAGTGTTGTAAGCAAGAAGCGAGAAGTAATTCTTCCGCACTCTGCGCTGATTAGGCCTTGACTGGAGTATTGTGTCGGGTTCTGGGCACCACATTTTGGGAAGGATGTGGACACATTGGAGAAAGCTCAGAGAAGAGCAACAAAAATGATTAAAAGTCTAGAAAACATGACCTAGGAGGGAAGATTGAAAAAAAATTGGGTTTGTTTAGTCTGGAGAAGAGAAGACTGAGGGGGGGACATAACTGTTTTTAAGTACATAAAAGGTTGTTACAAGGAGGAATGAGAAAAATTGGTCTTCTTAACCTCTGAGGATAGGACAAAAAGCAATGGGCTTAAATTGCAGCAAGGGTGGTTTAAGTGGGACATTAGGAAAAACTTCCAAACTGTCAGGATGGTTAAGCATTTTGGAATAAATTGCCTAGGGAGGTTGTTGAATCTCCATCATTGGGGATTTTGAAGAGCAGGTTAGACAAACACCTGTCAGGGATGGTCTAGATAATACTTAGTCCCGCCATGAGTGCAGGGGACTGGACTAGATGAGCTCTCGAGGTCCCTTCCAGTTCTATGATTCTATGAATAGTTCAGTCCTGGTTGGGCCTTTGATCTTAGCCTCATATGACAGGTGATCAAAAGATAAAGGCCCACTCTTAAGGGTGTAGTTTCAAAGGGCTGGTTCTTTGCAGAACCAGAGGCAAGAAATTTGCATTTGCCTCTCCCTCAATATTTCTCAGGAAATCCATGTTACAAAGACCGTTCTTGTTTGCCACATTGTTTGCTGTAGTTCTCTGATTATCCAAGCCCACAATGATATGTAACCTTTGCGTTTAATACCATGGACTCCAAAGGATACTACAGGAAATCAACAATTTGTCACATCTTGCGTTCTTTATTATTCTTTACTAGTTGTATGTTGGTAGCACCGAGGGGAGAGACTGGAGTATCCGAAACCTGTTGTCCTTAGCACCGTAGAAACAAATGGGTTTCTGTCCCCATGAGCTTATGTGCTTTCTATTTTGCCTGACATTTAATGTATTCATTGCAATACATACAGTTAATAAATGGTGAGCAGCAAGTTATACATGAGTCTGTGATGCAGAATGATGGGGAAATAAGCAAAGGGGATGCTATATGCTAGATCTAGGGGCAGAAGGGTGGTGACTGTGCACAGGATGCAGAGCACCCTTAATTAGCCGTCTAGAATACTGCATGCAGCCCAGAGCACTCTTCTCACCCTATATAGTTATTCCTTCCTCAGAACACAGCTGAAAGTTTGTCATTTATTTTGCTTGCCCTGAATTACCATCAGCTCGCTAGATATCTGAACGAGAAACAGCAAAATAATGGAGGAGACAGAGATTCCTTAGAGCAGAAGAAAGAAAACTGCAAGATAGTCACAAAAAGTTGATATTCTCGATTCTTTCTGATTCAGGCCTCTGGAGCCTCTGGTGAGGTCATTTTGTATAGAAGCAAAACCTGTCTCTGGGAAGACTGTGAGATACTTTCTCTGGTTGGGATACAGTGGAAGCACATCATTCCCTTAATATTGGCTCACAATTCCCATACGTGGAAGAAGAAGTAAAAAATCTGGCATGCACCCTTGAATTCAAGGTAATGGTGCTGGAATTGTTCTCTAAGAAAAAAATTGCATGGGAATGACCATATTTTCCACTGCTATTGTCAACATGTAATCCTCAGCAGCAATTGTAATGTTAATTTAAAAGTCCAAGACCATACTTTTCCTTCGGTACTCTAGAGACTTTTCTGCTCTACAGGGCGAACTCCATTACATAAGACTGAGTTCCCTAAATGACACTTTCCCAATGTTAAAGGGCCAGAACTGTAGCTTTAAGCAAATTCTATCATGTTGAGGAGAATATTGCCATTGACTCCTTTAGGGTGTCTGAAGATGGTTTTAAATGTCAAACATTGGGCAGGAGAAAAAAATCTATGACAAGGAAGCAGATAGTTTGATGTAACATAGAGTATTTAACCACACAGAATCAATGTTTCCTGTAACTGCATTAACTTCAGTGTGGTTACCCTACACTTGCCCTGCTGTGTGAGAGATGAGCCGCCAGTCTCTAACAATGCATGACCACATTCCCAACTTTCAGTTTTCAAATCCTCAAAGGACCTTGGAGACCCACCCTAGTAAACTACTTCATACAAAGCAAAACATGGGTCTGCAGCAACATTTATTTGAAGTTCAGCTTCTAAGCCGCCCGCTGTTTCGAATATTACCAATCGAGGGCAAACCGGCCGCGATACATGGCCTCTGCTGTAATGAAGTGTGAGCCGATGGGAGCATTCTGAGCCGCACCGTGGTGGGTATGACTGAGCTGTATAATTTGTTGCTGTGAAATGGAAGAGGAGGCAGTTCACAGCTGAAGATGACATCACTCCCCAAGTAAATGAACAGGGGCACAACGTCATACAATTAATTTTAACAAAGAACAAAAGAACATGAACCACATTTGCTTGACTTGGTGCTGTGCAGCCTTCTGACAAAATGAGCACTGTGCAATGTCAGCAAGGCACATGTTACATGGATTAAGAGCTAGCTGACTGGCAGATCTCCAAAAGTAGCTGTCAATAGGAATCCTCATCGAACGGGGGGGTTTTGTAGTGGGGTTCCGCAGGGATTGGTCCTAGGCCTGACACTTTCAACAATGCTCTCGAAGTAACTATAAAATCCCTGTTGCTAACATTGGCAGATGTCCCAAAGATTGATGGAGGGTGTATTGTGATGGGATAGGGCAGTCAGAGCGCTCTGGATTGTTTGGTAAGCTGGGATCAGGGCCAGCACAACCCATTAGGCTACCTATGCGGTTGCCTAGGGCGCTAACATTTGGGGGACGGCGACCGCAGCGGCTGGATCTTCGGCCGCCCCGGTCATCGGCAGTATTTCATGGGTGGGACCTACTGCTGCCTCTGTTGGGGGCACCATTTCGGGGATAGGACCTTCTGCTGCCTAGGGTACCAAAAAAGCTAGCGGTGCTCCTGTCCGGGACCATTCAAACAACATGGGTGTGAAAAAGGCAAGGTTGCACATCCAGGAAGAAGAAACACAGGCTGCACCTACAGCATGGCGGGGACTGTATTCTGGAAAGCAGGGACTTCAAAAAGGATTTAGGGGCCATAATGACGGCAGTTGAACATGAGTTCCCTGTGAAATGCTGGCCCTGTGGGCTAAGCCAACTTGTCTATAAATGAGTCTCTCCCTTCCCCCCGAGGAGAATCAGCAGCAGCTGGCTGCAATAAAGGAGGAAGATCCAGGCTTACATGGTGATAAATCCCTGTTGAGGAAAGGCTGGAGGGAGAGAAGCTCCACGCAGGGGGAGAGTAGGGAAAGCTGTCCTTGCAGGGAGGCCTGGAGGAGACCCTGACTCACCGGCACAGTGACGGGAAGTTCCACGGGGACTGGAGAATGGAGGTGAGATGTGGCCCAAAGAAACCGCAGCACAGGTAAAGGAGCAAACTGAGCTCTTGAGTACAGGGCCATGGCCCAAAACCCAGAGCAGAGAGAGGGATGGGTCTCCTACCAGTCCCAAGGAAGGGGGCATACAAGCCCATCGAAAGGGTTGGCAAGCCCAGCAAGGGGGCTGCCATCTGAGCCAAAGACAGGCTGAGGAAAAGTCCCAGGGAGGCCAGAAGAATTTTCTTTGTTAAAGACAGTTTAGGATTTTTAGTTTTGGGCATTTTTTCTAGGAATCTTGCTTCTGGAAAGGCCTGAATGTCCCCAAATGAAAAATGTTCCAATTTTCTAACTTCTAATTCCTCTGCCCAAATTGGTCCCTCTCCTCTTCAGACCTTTCTGATTGTAAGAGTTAAATGTTTTCCAAGCAGAAACAATGCCATATGACTGCGATGGTCAATCACATCGGAACAATGCAGCTCAAATCCCTCGCATTGAGTACCGAGTATGCAAAGTCAGTGGTTCATGTGCTATCTATAGATTTTAAAAAATGCCTCACAAACCAGAAGGATTGAGGAAATTCAAGTAACAGATGAATTCAAGGAAATCATAATCTATCTGTGGGCAATAAGGTGGAACTTAAAAGTAACTTATTCACTCCTCTCTAGTTAAATTATAAAACTAAATCTCCATGAATTAACATACTTTGCAAAGTATTCAGAGCAAATTACCTGCATTTCAGAAATGCCCAAATCATTTCCTCATTCGTACTTTTTTGTTTTTGAAGAGCCTACAGTGCAGTGAATACTGATCTGTCTAGAACTATACTATTTCCAGAAAGTACAAACTGTTACACGGCATCTTGAAAATGTCTCAGGTGTGACTTAGAGCTCTGTGAAGGAAAAGCAATTGGATTTGATACATTTCACCTGTATAAAAAAGCCTAGTTAGAAAAAAGAGAAGTTCTGCTCTATAAAGTGGTGAGGTCAGTTAACATGGGCTAACTCCTGAAACAGCCTGTCATAAACAGATAGTTAAGGGTTAATGCCTCTTTTACCTGCAGAGGGTTAAGAAGTTCACGTAGCCTAGCTGACACCTGACCAGAGGAACCAATGGGGGAACAAGATGTTTCAAATGGAAGGAGGGAAGTTTCCTTTGTTTAGTCAGTTTCAGTTTCAGCCAGAGGGAAAGAGATCAAGGAACCAGCCTCTTATCAGAGTAGTAAGTTTTAGAAAGGAATAAATAGGTTTATGTTTATTTCATAGATTCATAGATTCCTTCGAGGCTATCCAGCTAGTACATGTAAGGAGCACCTTCATGCTACTCAATTCTCCTCTGTACAAAACGTCAGTCCCCTCTGCCTGCGAGCCAGCCCGGGCCTAGATGTGTAACACAGCCCCAGAAGGAGCAAGGCATGAGCGATAACTCTCCAGGGACCTCCTTCTTTAACAAAATGAAATGTTCTGTATGTTGAGCCTGGGGCTACTCTCATACACAGCATCTGGGCCAGGATAACCCTCTGTAACGTTGTACACAGGAAAGAGATTTCTGCTTCGGAGACAGCAGGTGACCCAGCGTGGTGAGACTTTTCAGGCGCTTTGCTCACGTGCCTTGAGCACTGAATCGCACAGTCCGAGGTGTAGCCACACGGTGAGACTTTTAGGGGACAGGGCGGAGGGCAGCATTGTCTAGCATTGGCTTGGGACTCAGGAGACTTGGATTCAATTCCTAGTTGTGCCACTAATCTGCTGGGTGACCTTGAGCAAGTAACTTTCCCTCTCTGTGCCTCCATTTCCCCATCTGTATAACAAGGATAATGGTACTGGCCTCCTTTGAAAGTGCCTGGAGATCTGCTGACAAAAAGGACAGTGTAAAACCTGGGGATTATTATTACTTTATGTGCTAGTGGCCTATTTCAGTGCAGGCAGTATTGTGCTGTATTCACCTCTTGCATCACAAAACATTTCGAGTCGGCTGTGTTTGCAATGCCCCTTTCTCAGCTTGCTGTATAAAGGCCCTCATGTGAAGAGCCCCGTGAATTCTGGGACTGGCCCTGGCATGGCCACAGGCTCAAGCAGCCCTGGTGGGGCACTTTGCTGGCTCAGCATAGCCAGAGTGCAGAGTGTGACATCAAATCCTCTCAATCCCCCAACACACCTTGTGTCTCCCTAGTACGCTTCTACACTGGGGCTCTAGGGAGAGGGGTGGCAGAGGGTCATCCTGCCAAACCTGCCCTCAGTGGAGAATTCCCACCAGGGTATTCCGGGGGCAGGTTAAGTCAGCTTTGTGACTTGTGATTGCTAGCCAGAAACGAGCTACAGCAGGTCCAGCATCAGGTGCGAGCTCTGGCTCTGAACTGCTGCTGTTCTCCTCCTTTGGCACCTCTCTGCGAGTGCTCCATACAGCGCGTTGTTAAATCACATCCGCTTGTGACCCGGCTCTGCTGGCCCTTTGACGACTGGCTCTGCATTGCCGTTTTGTAAGCAAAGCAGAAGCCTTGCTCTTTCCCTGTGTGGGATTCCTTTCCGCCTGGTAACAAGAGCTCCCACGGACAATACGCTTCTCCACAGCGTTGACAGACTGTCGTTAAGAGCAGGAAAAGAGACCTAAAAGAGTTGTGCTGGTAACTGTCTTGTTTCTGAGGATTCAGCAAAGATTAGGGACACCACAGACATGAAGCACTGTTGATCGTGTTAGCTGGACGGATTGGTACAGATACAAAACTCTAGACAACTCAAGCAGCAAAGTAGAACCCCATTGATTACTGGCTACTTTGTTCTCATTACCAGTTTCCCAGCTTCCAATTGTCTGAGCTCTTGGGAGTGTGCTGCTTTATTTTAGACAGGGGCTTTGTCTCATTTTGTAAGACTGAGAAGGAAAGAGAGATGATCCAGCTAAATCTGTGCCCTGACAAGGTAAAGCAAGACAGGAGCAACAGAATGCTGTGAACTGTTTAGCCATAGTGCGAGCTGCAGAATGTAACCTGGATCTGGGTCTGCCGAGCCCCACAGGACGGGTGTGCCTGTGTTGGTGTGCAGCCTGGTTCTGTAGGGAAAGGGTCTCCAGCCTGAAAACTCTCCTGCCCCTTCTCAGTTGGCCACAGCCCCTTTTCTCCTCTCAGGAGGACATTAAGGCTTGCATGGAGCCCACTGGAGTCCAGTGGCACTGACTGCACATGGAGACCAGGGTCTGTTCATGAGGATCCAATCGAAAGCTGGCTGGGAAATGTATTGTATTCTCTGCAGAAAGTTTTGAAGAACATGAAGAAAATTTTCCTTTCATCAACATTTTTTGTTGTTCCGTCAACACCTCCCGCTCCCCCAAAAAAACTGAAATGTTTTTCAGTTTTGATTGTTGAAAACAGAATAATTGTCAGTTGTCAGATTGGGGGCAGGGATGGGAAATGGTATGAAAATTCAAAAAAAATCAGTAACAATGGAAATCTTCTCAAGAAACTTTTTTTTTACTCTAAAATGTACTTTTCTTCAAGCTAATATTTCACCCAGCTCCAACTTGATTATAGTATAGCCTTAAAATACACATTGGGGGATAAGATAGCGGTCTATACAATCATGTATGTTGTGGAAAAGGTGACTAGAGAAGTGTTATTTATCCTTTCCCACAATATAAAACCAGGGGTCACCTAATGAAGTTAACAGTAAGAATGTTTAATACAAAGAATAGGAAGTACTTTTTTCCATACAACGCACAGTTAACCTGTGGAACTCATTGCCATGGGATGTTGTCATGGCCAAAGGTATAACTAGGTTTAAAAAAGAACTAGATAAGTTCAAGGGGGATATGTCCATCAATGGTTGATAGCCAAGATGGTGAGGGATATAACTGCATGCTAAACCTCTGACTTCCAGAAGCCAGGAGGGGAAGATGGGTGGATCTCTCTAAAATTACTCTGTCAGTACAATCCCACTTCAGCTTTGGCACTGGCCTTGGCAAGACACAGGCTACTGGGCTAGATGGACCATTGGTCTGACCCAATAAGGCAATTATGTTTTTTAATGCAAGGGTCTTCATACTACATCACATGCCAATGGCAGTGAACCAAATCCACACCGGTGACACCCAGTTTATTAAGGAGTGAGGTAATTTGTTTTGAGAGTGAAAGGTGATAACCCAGTGAATCTGCAGAGAAGTGAACCTGTATTAATGTTGTAATATTCAAAGGGGAACATCAGTTAACTTCAAGTGGAGTGTTTACTGGATGGTATGTATTTACTGGTGACTTTACCACTGAAGTGACTTTGGGAATGGCTACGGTGTAGGTTATATAAACCAGTTTACTTGGTTAACCAAATGCGTACTGGAGTGCAGCCTGGCTCTGTGTACTGCATCTGGGATTGGAAGCGTTGCGATCACCCAGCACGTAGGATGCATATAGACGTGTACCTATATCCAGTGTCACTAACTGTATTGCAAAATAAAGAGCAGAGTTTGCAACCAGTGGGAGTAAAACCTGGATTTTAATGGGATCAGTTATGTAAAGATTAGTCTCATATGGATAGGGGGACAGCCCTTCTCTTTATGCAAGATTGATTGGCAGCGTGTATTATAAAGATTTACTATAACAGACTGTAAGGGCTTCAATACATGGAAAGGGGCTTTCATAGCATCTGGTCTGGTTCCTACACCTGCGTGTAGCTTTATTCATGAGAGCAGTGAGAACAGAACTACCATGGGAGCCAGTGCAGGCAGGAAACAGGCCTCTTTGTACCGCACCTAGCACAATGGGATGAGCCTCTAGGTGCTACGGCAATGCAAATATTCAGTAGTAATTGCAAATGTGGGGAATGAAATGAGGGACACTTGCAGCTGCTGAATTGGTGCAATGCGGGTGATAGACTTGAACAATATTTTGATGAAAGCAGCTGACCCTGCAGTGCTCTCTCAGGCACATGCTTGGGGGGCACCCTTTGGAATGACCCCTGGGCCGAAGTTCCTGGGGCTCATTGCAGCAACACGGCCTGGCTCAGCTTTGCCTGAGTAAGATCTGCAAGGCAAGCTGCACATTCAGCTGTGGGGCATTTCCAAGGGCTGGGGGTAGTGTACTAGTCACACCTGTGTGACTGCCATTTCTAATCCTGTGGCAGGTCAGGAGTTAAGAGCAGGGAGTATCCCATGTCTGCATATCACAAAACCACAATCTAACCACAGCCTAGCTCCAGTGTATTTACCTTTTACCACTATGCATTTATTTATTAATGGTTGGATCCTGCATATGCTTACATGTCAGACTTAATTGCTTATGTGTATGATTAATTCCCATTTAAATTCAAAGGATTAATGTGAAAGTACTTGTAGGCTCTTAAAGGTGATTCTGTTTTGTGATAGTTACTTTCACTTAATTTCAGCAACATCTGGATGGTTCTAGAAAATACAATTTTTCTGCTTTGCTTCTGGCTGTTACTTAGTCTCATTGTACTATATGTGGCCCAAGTCAATCAGGTTAAATACATTTCCAGGCAACATAAGTGAAATGCATCAAAAAGTGAAAATAATTCATAAATTGCATCAGTCTGGAGTTATGATTATTGTTAAGTAATTCCAGGGAGCCCTTTGCTACAGTCAATTGAAAGTCAACTATACAAATTAATACAATTAATTTACTTTTGACATTTTCTGAATAACTTTTCCCCAATATATTAATAGTCTACATGACCCTATGTATATTAGCACCTTTTAGTGTTAATTTGCTTACAAAGTTTTCTTATTTTATCAGAACTGTTTGGGATTATTTAATGCAGGAATGAAGATGGAAAGAGTTTAGATTTTTTACTCAGGAAACAAGGCTATTTTTTTAAAAAGCACTAGTTTATGACTGTTCTGAAATCTTCCTGTTCCTAAGGATGACTCCTAGATTGTCCAGCACTAGCAACAGATCTGCTTATGTTTTCTGTAAAGCATTTAAAGCTGTACACTTTAGATTACTGGAATTGCACAATAGTTTCCATAATAAGTAAAAATACTGCAAAGCAACATTTTGACTTTAGCAGACAATTCTTCTCAAATTGCATGTGATGTGCTTGAAAAATCCATCTAGACCCATACAGAGTTAGTGAAACTCTGCACAGGTGCAGAAGTCCAGGCTAGCTAGCTATGGTACTTTATTACCAGAGTATTTGAGTGCTTCAAAGTATTTTGTTTTCACAACTCCCTTGTGAGGCAGAGCACTGCTCTTATCCTCATTGGATGGATGGGAAACTAAGCCACATGGGACACTTGCAGTCCTGAACGCAGGTCTCTCAAGTCCCTGATTAGCACCCTATCCACTGACCCAGCTTCCTCGCTCTGCCAGGGCCCACAATACAGGACTGGAACCTAAAGTTTCCAATAAGTTGCTGATGTAAAAATAAGGTTCTTGTGTGTACCAATTGGAGGGTAGAACCATATCAAGTTCCCAGTGCACCACCTGAAAACCACTCTCCCATCCTCTCCCCTCTCTCTAAGTGACAGAGAGGGGTTGATTTTGGCCAACTCTCACAATTGTATCCCACTTTTAGAAGATCCCAGTGGTGATCCCAGAGCAACAGCTTTCATTGGTTTCAAAGTAAATGTTTAGCCCTGATATTTGAGAACAGCTGGAGACATCCCCCCCGCAATTTCCCAAAGGCTAAGAAAACAGAAGGCAGAGAGAGAGAGAGACTCACATTTCATTATTATTATTTTTCAGTCTTGTGCTTTTAAAGCCAATCTCATAATTTTGGGGTATCTGACTCATGATTACTGAATGCTTGGGATTGGCACCAATAGTCTGAGCTGAATTAGGAACATACTAGGAGCCAGGTTCTGCCCTCTGCTACAGATGCATAAATCCTGTTACATTTACACACTGAACCCTCTGGAGCTCATTTTCTGTCGAAAGAGTCTAGTTTTGAAATGTATTTTGTTCGCATGGAGGATCTGTACATATAGCTGAATGGATGCACATGATTTCCAACATATGGAATAACGGCTTAGGTGGTGCAGTGCTCAAGGGCTCACCAGTCCCCCTGTTGGCAGCAGGCTGCCAGAATTGGCATGTGGCGGCTCCTGTGGCCCCCAGTTCAAGGCCTCTGAGTCACGACAGTTCAGTGTTCAGGCTCAGCTATTAGTATTGTACTTTCTCCACTAAGCTCATGGACAGAGGAAGAGATGTTTTTGCCACCTCCCCTGTGGTGTCAGAACGGACCAAGGGGAGTATAAATGTTCCTGGTCCATAGGGAATGTGGTAGTACATGCCTCAGCAGAGCCAGATATCTGAAGAGGGAAGTGGATGGTGAGCTTGTCGTTCCACTACAACATCTGCACAAAATGCTATTTCTTTTGACAGCTGCTCTTCCTCGGAGCATGGAACTCTGGTTGTTACCTTTGATGTGTAGTTGATCGCGTTGTACTGCCAGGCCTGTCATCTCGTTCACGGCTTTGATAGTTTACTACAAACTCTTCTTTGTCTTCCCTGATGTCCAAGGTCTTTAGACTAACAGTAGGACCTTTTACAGGACAGATGGTTTGTGGGGAGGAAACTTTTTCAAATATTCCTGACTTTAAAACTTTACAGATTTTATCAGCAAAAGTACCTGCCTCAAACATATTTAATCAGCACTGAGCTGGTTCCCCTGGTGGTTTCTTTTGATCGTTTTGATTATGTAATAGAATTCCTGCAGCACCACTGTGTAAGGAGAATGCAAGTCAACCTCGCTTTCTGTTTTGCTCCAGCCTGTAGCTCATTTGTCTCATGAAGTTTTGAAAACTGGAGCTCTGCACTGAAAGAGCCATATGGACGAGCTTATGCTGATATGACAAGCTCTGGTGTGCTGCTATTTCCTGTCAATACTTCACTGCTTGAATATAATTTGTGAGCACAAGCTTTCTGGAGTTACTGCAGTGACTGCACAGGCTATGTCAAGGATGTCAAACACACACATGAAAACAATCCCCACCATAATGAGCTCTTACAAATAGATAAAAGCAAGAGTTACAATCAAGGTTCTTCCACCTTCATGTCAGATGGGACCATTCTGATCATCTGCTCTCACTTCCGGCATAACACAGGAAGTCATTCAGTTACAGTGGTTCTAAAAACCCAAAGCTCTTGGTCACTATTACTCTTGATGATGTGGTGGCAGGAAATAAATCAGTGGAGACATGGATGGCCCAACCGAGAGGTGGCTGGCCCAAGCCGCGCACTACAAGAGTGCTTTCACTTTATATAGTCTCAAGCACTTACACACGTCCCAACTGGTTGGTAAAACACCCCCAAAAATCAATATTATCAAAGTCTTCGAATGGTACAAAAATAGCTGTCCAACTAGCCAGTCTTTCAGCAGTCTTGGGGACCTTGCCATATGTCCACAAAGTGTTCCTGAAGAGTCCACCCACCCCATACTTTCTCTTCTTATTTATTGTGTTAGTGTAACAATAACATGTCAAGGAAAACTCTTGTTAAGCAAACAACTTCAACATTTACACAAGAGGGTTCCTCAAACCATTAATTAGACAGTTGTGTTTTTGCAGATCCCACCACTCGAGGGCCCTGACTAACACATCCCAAAGGGCAGATATAGATAAGCTTCCTGTTTTTCTAAAACACATACCTTGGCAATTTCAAGAAATCGTATCAGGAGAGACAGAAGATCAGGATCTGCCGCCCCCTTCCTGGCTGCTTGCTTAGTTATGCCAAGGCCATTGCAGAGGCCTGCTAAGACCTACTGGTTTAGCTGCTTTTGGCCATAAGCATGATAATTGATATTCCAATTATCCATAGTGGTCCAGGCATTTGGCTGATCCGCCAAGATCTCCATGGACAATTTCACCCGGTGTTTTAACTCTAACATTCTGGTCTCTTCTGTCCCCAAGTTTAATAATCAATAGGCCAAATGAGATATGCTGGAATTGCTAAGCCCAGCAGCACTACCACCAAATGCAACTTAGCACTAATGGAAAATTGTTTATAAATCAGTTTTTCCCATTTTTCCACACTATAACATTATATAATAGATAGAACCTGGAAGGGTTTTAGTATAGAAGCTACAGACAGAGCAACAGAAGTTCTTGGTTTTAATGGCTTTTTAAAACAACATGAGAAAATGGTAGGGCTGCTCTATAAAGTCAGCAAACATGCAGGGATCATGGGCAAGGGACTTACTGGATGCATTTTTCAGCTAAGTCTGAACTGCAGTGATGTATTTCTGGAGGCAAATTGACAAAATCCCATGTCAGAGAAAAGCTCTGTTAATAATGTATGAACTAAAAAATAAAAACTATTTTCAAGAAGTAAACACTAGCCTTTACAAAGAACCTCTATGCATTTTCCTATCCAAGGATTTTCTGTTGTTCCACTCCATACAATTTCCCCTCCCAGTGAAAGAGAGGAATATTTCAAGTTCTCATTTTAGGCAGTCAAAGACTTGGACACAGGAAGAGGAGAAAAGCCAAAAGCAATCAAGAAATGTGTCATTCTTATATGACCGCATGTGCTGCATGGAAGATATTGGAGAGTCGTTTGCTTTCTAGCATGGTCTATTATTATTCATTCATTATTACTCTTTCCTACCTTTACAAACGACCTTAGTTTTATCCAGACGGACCATTTATTGGCGGTGTTCATGCAAGCTTGTCTATTCACACTGTTGTCCAATCTGTATGTGTGCTGCATGTGTCAAGTCTGTTGTAGTCACTCTCCACAGAATAAATGCCAGTATTTTCACAGAGTGATTTCTATGCAAACATCTCAGCCCCTGTCCCTGAATTAAATCTAATTACCAAACCTACCTTTATGCTCCATAACAAAACACTTCATAACAACACCTTAAATTACCTGTTTGGAGAGAGAGATTTGCACAAGCTTTCCTGCAGAAATCCCCAAAACTCCTCTACAAAGCTCTGAGTTCTTCTTCGAGTGATTGCTCATATCCATTCCAGTTAGGTGTACGCGCCGCGCGTGCACATTCGTCGGAAAACTTTTACCCTAGCAACTCAGTGGGCCGGCAGGTCGCCCCCTAGAGTGGCGCCACCATGGCGCTCCATATATACTCCTGCCGGCCCACCCGCTCCTCAGTTCCTTCTTACCGCCCGTGTCGGTCGTTGGAACAGTGGAGCGCGGCTTAGCTGACCTCCACTTCCCTAGCTACTCGTTTTCTCGTATATAATTATGCAGTTATAACACTTTTATATATATATTTGTATGGTTATACGTGTTTTCTTTGCTAACATGGTTAGTTTAGTTAGCGGGGTTCAGGAAGTAGCCCCTTCCATGAGCCCAGTGCCGGAGCCATGCATGGCTCACCGGGTTTTAAAAGGGGCCCGGCTTGCCAGAAGCCGCGGCCGAAGAGAGATCTACATGACTCCTGTTTGAAGTGCCTCAGGGAATCACACTTGACAGATAAGTGCCCCATTTGCAAGGCTTTTAAGCCGAGAACAAAAGGTGCGGGACTTTCACTTACCCCTCCACCTTGGGCGCCGAGCGATGTTCAAGCGGCGGGCAGAAGCGCCTCCTCGGCACCGGACCCCGCCGGTACCACCAAGGCCTTTCGGCACCGACCGTCGCCGGCACCGATGTCGACTCGGCACCGCTCCCTTCTTTCGAGGTCGAGAGAGTCTACGATTCCTGCTGGTGCCTGGCGGCTCCCCGGCACGCGCCGTGGTTGAGCCCCCTGCTCCCGCTGCTTCCGTGCCACCTGCATCGCAGCCAGAGAGCTCGCCTAAGTTGCGTTATCCGGCACCGTCACCTGCAGAGGCACCGATGACTTCGGCTCCGTCGATTCCAGTCCCCCAGGACCATGGAATCCGGTGCCTGGCAGCTCCCCGGCTCGCGCCGTGGTAGAGCTTACTGCTCCTGCTGCTTCTGTGCCAGCTGCACCACAGCTAGACAGCTCGTCTAAGATGGCTCGCCCGGCACCGACGACGTCGGCACCGTCGATCCCGGTCCCACGAGGGCCGTAGAATCCGGTGCCTGACGGCTCCCCGGCACGCGCCGTGGTTGAGCGTATTGCTCCTGCTGCTTCCGTGCCAGCGGCACCGCAGCCAGAGAGCTCGTCTAAGTCGGATCGCCCGGCGCCGACACCTGCTACGGCACCGATGACGTCGTCACCGTTGATCCCGGTCCCACAAGGGCCGTAGAATCCGGTGCCTGACGGCTCCCCGGCACGCGCCGTGGTTGAGCGTATTGCTCCTGCTGCTTCCGTGCCAGCGGCACCGCAGCCAGAGGGCTCGTCTACGTCGGATCGCCCGGCACCGACACCTGCTGCGGCACCGATGTCGTCGGCACCGTCGATCCCGGTCCCACAAGGGCCGTAGAATCCGGTGCCTGACGGCTCCCCGGCACGCGCCGTGGTTGAGCGTATTGCTCCTGCTGCTCCGTGCCAGCGGCACCGCAGCCAGAGGCCTCGTCTACGTCGGATCACCCGGCACCGACACCTGCTGCGGCACCGACGGCGTCGGCACCGTCGATCCCGGTCCCACAAGGGCCGTAGAATCCGGTGCCTGACGGCTCCCCGGCACGCGCCGTGGTTGAGCGTATTGCTCCTGCTGCTTCCGTGCCAACGGCACCGCAGCCAGAGAGCTCGTCTACGTCGGATCGCCCGGCACCGACACCTGCTGCGGCACCGATGACGTCGGCACCGTCGATCCCGGTCCCACAAGGGCCGTAGTATCCGGTGCCTGACGGCTCCCCGGCACACGCCGTGGTCGAGCTAATGCTCCGGCTGCTTCCGTGCCAACGGCACCGCGGCCAGAGGGCTGGTCTAAGTCGGATCGCCCGGCACCGACACCTGCTACGGCACCGATGACGTCGGCACCGTTGATCCCGGTCCCGCAAGGGCCGTAGAATCCGGTGCCTGACGGCTCCCCGGCACGCGCCGTGGTTGAGCTCCTGCTCCGGCTGCTTCCATGCCAACCGAAGCCTCTGAGGCACCGACAACATCGGCACCGTCGATTCCAGTCCCACAAGGGCTATCGAATCCGGTGCCCGACGGCTCCCCGGCACGCGCCGTGGTTGAGCGTATTACTCCCGCTGCTTCAGTGCTGACGGCACCGCAGCCAGACAGCTTATCTAGCTCGGTTCGCCCGGCACCGGCACCTACCGAAGCTCTGATGACCTCGGTACCGTGGATCCCGGCCCCATGAGGGCCGTCGAATCCGGTGCCTGACAGCTCCCCAGTACGCTCTGTGGTTGAGCCTGCTGTTCCCTGCACGCCGGAGATGTTACCAACGGCGAGGGCTCTCAGTGCCATGACAGAGTCAGTGCTGCCTGACCCGGGCACCGCCGGTACGGGTAATACAGTCTCTTCAAGGGACTGTCCCCTGTCAGTACAGCAGAGCGGCACCGTTCATGATCACGGTCCCGCAGACACTCCAGGTCCTGTCGGCACGCCGGACACCACTGGCAGTCCCGGTGCTGTTTTCCTCGGTACTGGTCACACTCGCTGCACCGGTCGGTATCCCGTTCGCCGACCCGCTATCGGCACCGTTCCGACATCTGGCACCGGGGCAGGTACCTTGACTCCTGTAGCTCTTCTCCGAGCCTCGAGATCTCGGTCGACCTCCCGACACCGTTCTGGTTGCGGGTCTGGATCTCGTTCCAGGTACCGATACGCCTCCCGATGCCGGTCCCCGGTGCCGAGTTGGGCAAGGTCCGAGTGAGTCAGAGACTCGGCCCGTGCCTTCTTTCGTACCTCCATGGCCGTCCGGACACGCATCCGTGTCATCTCATATGCGCAGATTTTATGCTCAGGACCACGATCCTGATATGATGGCCAGCGGGCGCCAGCCCCGAAGCAGAAAGAGCCTTGGCGAATGCAAGGTGTACTCTGCAGGGGCCCTGCACCTCTGGGTAGCAAAGCAACAAGCCTTGCTTAGCTGCGATAATTATAGCACCTGGGTGGAGGAGTTTCTCCCTCGAACCTCCCACCTGGAGTTCGCTGCCGTCTTGGAGGACGGGGGAAAGAATTTACCCTTTGTTGGTAAAGGCATCTTCGCGGCAGAGACAGCCCCAGACTGCGAAGCCTGCTGGACAATAGGGTCCTAATGCGTCTCAGCATGTATACGCCAGCGACCAAACGCAGGCCTTTATAGCCCCAGCCGCCATACTCTGTGCCTAGCCAGAGGCAGAACTCTGGAGAACGGCAAGGCCAAGGTGGTCGCAGACAAAAGTCAGGCCCCCTAAAAAGCCAAAGTCAAGGTCCCTCGCAATTACCACTGGGACAAAAGACGGACCTTCCAAGGTTCGCCGGAGGGCGGTGTACCAGTCGCAGGACGGGATCCTGATCCCGCTTTCTCCTGGCATGGCCCCAGTTACTTTCAGATCGCTGGGTCCTGCGCACGAGGGAGCATAGATACCACCTTTAAATTGCTCCAGCCCTGTCCCCCTTCAGCGGACGAAAGGGGCTAGGGGTTTTACTCCCGTTATGCCCTAGTCCCCCACTCGAACACAGGTCTCAGACCTCCCTGGTCCTGCATGGACTCAACCGGTTTGGGATAAGGTTGAAGTTCTGCATGGTATCCCTGGGAACCATTATTCCATCCTTGCCTCCTGGGGGCTACTATGCCGCCCTGGATAGGAAGGACGCGTACTTTCGCAATGCCATCTTCCCTCTGCACGGGAGATGCCTCCGCTTTATAGCCAGCGGTGAATACTCCCGGTTTACGGCCATAGTCGCCGCCTACCGTAGCTATGTCGGATATGCGTTTTTCCGTATTGGGACGATTCGCTTATCCGAGGAGACTCTGAGACACAAACCACTCAGCCCGTGGGCATCGTCACGGTCTTATTCACAGCTCAAGGCCTGATGATTACTATAGAGCAATCCACTCTGGTTCCCACGCAGAGGTTGGGCTTCCTAGGGGCGATCTTGGTCTCCTACCTAGCCGGAGCCTGCTTATCACAACTGCGGTTTTAGGCGATGGCAACAATCATCTGAGGTCTGAAGGCTTTCCCAACGACCTCAGCTCGTTCTTGTCTCAGTCTCCTGGGTCCATGGTTGCCTGCAAGTTTGTAACCAAACACGCCAAGCTCCGCCTCCGTCCTCTCCAAGTCCGGCCCACCTCGGCGTACTGCTTGGACAGGGAGCCAGTGGTCATGGTAGTCACCGTTCCCTCAAACGCCTTAGGCTCCCTAGAGTGGTGGCTAACTCCCTCCTTGGTGTGGACAGGGATGCGGTTTCATCCGCCCCAGCCCTCACTGCCCCTGACGGCGGACGCATCATCTCTCTGCTCGAGTGCTCATGGTCACCTCCGAGCTTAAGGCCTTCGGTCTTCTAGGGAGCTGGCATTCCTCATTAATGCCCCAAAAAATGAGAGTAGTCCGCCTGGCATGCCAGGGGTTCCAGCGGCAGCTGCGAGGCCGTTGTATCTCGGTGTTTACAGCCAACACAATGGCCAGGTGCTTCATAAGTATTCAGGGGGGACATAGTCCTTCCCCCCTTTTTTGTCAGGAGGCCATCCATTTCCGGGTCTTTTGCATGGCCCACTCGATGGAGCTGGCGACGTCCTTTCTCCCAGGCGTTCGGAACGTCTTAACTCTTTGACTCAGCAGGTTTTTCCTGTCTTACGAGTGATCACTCTGCCCCATGTGAGGCGTCCCGCTTTCCGGAAGTGGAGATGGTTCCTCACACAGACCTGTTCGCTCACCGCGAGAGCAGGAAATGCCAGGTGTTCTGCTCCTTCCAAGGTCTCTCCTCGGAATCGATCTTGGACGCATTCCTGATGCCGTGGAACGGCCAACTGCATTATGCCTTCCCACTGTTCCCACTGGTTCGTTACGTCCTGCTCAAACTCCGCAGGGGCAGAGCGTGCATCATCATGATCACTCCAGAGTGGTCCAGGCAGCACTGACATACCACGTTGCTCGGCCTGTCAGCCCAGACCTCATCACTCAGGGCAATGACAGGCTTCGTCACTCGGACCTGCAGCCTCTTCGCCTCACGGTGGCTCCTGCGTACCTGAGTCGGGGTGACAGGCAGCCTTCCACCTGGTCAACGTACCGAGCCAGGTGGAAGCATTTCCTTTACAGCTGCAGTACGCTCGATCTTGCTCCTGCTGAGGTCTCGATCCCCTCTATTTGGCCTGCCTCTGGCCTTCAGCGGCAGGATCTGGCGGTATCATCGCTGAGGATACTCTCAGCAGCCATCCCTACCTTCCAGCAGGCTATGATGGACGTTCAGTGTCCCACGCTCTATGGGTTCGAAGTCCCTCAAGGGCTTGGAGCGCTTGCACCCTCGGGTGCGCCGCCCAGCCCCGCCCTGGGACCTCAACCTAGTCTTGGCCAGACGGGTCTCTGAGATCAGAGCTCTTACGAAGGTTCCACAAAGACAAGGTGCAGTTATGACCGCACCCGGCTTTCCTCCCTAAAGTGTTTTGGCCTTTCATGTTACCCACAGCTCAACGCAATGGGCATAACCGTTGCACTCCTTGGACATCTGTGGAGTGCTCGCATTATATTGTGCTGACAGAATCATTGCCTAAGGCGCCCCAGCTCTGCCCCGGTAGCGGGCCAAAGGGAGGGCTTGCTTGTTTTCCTCTCAGAGGATCTCATCTTGGGTGATGGCGGACATCCCCACTTGTTATGATTTGGCTCATAGTTCCCCAAGCCACATCACCGTGCATTCTACCAGGGCTCAGGCTTCATCTGCCGCCTTGCTGGCTCGTGTTTCTACCCACGAGACCTGTCGCGAAGCTCCATTGGTCCTCGGTCCTTACCTTTGCTTCGCAGTATGCCCTGGTTCAGCAGTCAAGAGAGGCTGTAGCCTCTGGCTCGGCAGTTTTATTCTGCCACATTTCACTCCGACCCCACCGCCTTTGTAAGGCTTGGGATTCACCTAATTGGAATGGATATGAGCAATCACTCGAAGAAGAAAAGACGGTTACTCACCTTTGTAACTGTTGTTCTTCGAGATGTGTTGCTCATATCCATTCCGCACCCGCCCTCCTTCCCCACTGTCGGAGTAGCCGGCAAGAAGGAACTGAGGAGCGGGTGGGCCGGCAGGAGTATATATGGAGCGCCATGGTGGCGCCACTCTAGGGGGCGACCTGCCGGCCCACTGAGTTGCTAGGGTAAAAGTTTTCCGACGAATGTGCACGCGCGGCGCGTACACCTAACTGGAATGGATATGAGCAACACATCTCGAAGAACAACAGTTACAAAGGTGAGTAACCATCTTTTCTTTATGAGGGGCCCTAAGTAGGTGTGCACACCTGTTAGCTCAGATGTTAGATGGTTAGATATTGTGCTGTGTGGTCCCACAAAGAGTGATGAGCCAGGATGCGCAGCATAGAACATGGGCAGACAGCTATATCACTTTGCTTTGGTCTCTGTACCTCCGTCTCTTTGGAGGTCAGTACAAACCCATGATTAACGGAAACAGAGTTGGCTGTATCCCCACCATCTTTCCGACTACTCTGTGATGGCAGAGTCCTGCCAGTAACACCCCCGTCCCTTCAGCGATGGAAGGGTTTGCCTGAGTGGAGCAGCTGGCAGCCTGGGGAGGTTGGGAGCCAAGTCTAGTATTTACCATGGACTCCCTTCATGAGGAGTGGTGGGTGAGCAGTGCTAGATGAAAGGTCTATGATCATGCTGAGGCTGCTGGACTCTGCCTAGAGGAAGGTGGGGTCAGAGTCCCTTGTGCCTATGTAGAATGTAGCTATCTGAGACGCTATTGAACAGAAAGACTGGAACACAGCAAATGACAGCAGCTTTCTTAAGTAATTTTTAGTGGAGCACAAACAATAGACCAAAAGGACATTAATGCAAATTAAGTAAGAATAAGAATCAGAAACAGATGCTAAAAAGCTCCTTTTTCATGCAGTGAGTAATGAATATAGGAAGAGACTATCTTGATGTGGTAGCTGAGGCAAATCCACCTGGGCTAATTTAATGAACAGATAAACGTCCTCCCCAAGCAAATTAACTTAACGTCCTGAGCATTTCCAGCCAGCCCGCCCGCGCTGCTTCTTCTCCCAGATCTTCCTGAGTTTTTGCAAAGTACAAAGACCAAAAAATGCTAATTTGATTATGAACATTCAGTTGTTGTCTCATTTTTAAATATTAACTTTCTGGACATTGTGTTTTGGCTGATGATCCAATGACCTGCAGTTTTCTTGATCCAAGTGTGCCATGTGCCAGTCTGTGTTGGCACAGTACAGCTGAGTGTTAGTGACCACCATGTGCAGTGATCAATATGTTTTGAACATCAACAAATAAATTACAAAACCCATTTTCCCTCCATGGGGCTAATTTGTTTGCACACCTCTGAGGGGTTATGGAATGCCAACTAAAGCTAACTTTCACCTGACTGGCTTGTTTTGGCATTGAAATGCTTGGTACCCAAGAACCCTGTCCTTCCAAGATAACAAATATGCCTCTAAAGTCACAGGTGGTTCCACCTTGTGGAGATTTAATTTGGACTTCGTTTTGTAGGACTTACGAACAGGGTCGGTTCCAGGTACCAGGGCAACAAGCAGGTGCTTGGGGCGGCCAAGGGGAAGGGGCAGCACGTCTGGGTCTTCGGCGGCAATTCAGTGGCAGGTTCCCCGGTCCCTCTCAGAGGGAAGGACCTGCTGCTGAATTGCCGCCGAATAAGAAAGCGGCACGGTGGAGCTTGGAGCTGCCGCCAAAGTACCGCTGATCACGATCGCGGTTGTTGTTTTTTTCTCCTGCTGCTTGGGGCGGCGCAAACCCTGGAGCCAGCCCTGCTTACGAAGACTACTCAAAGTTGTACTCCTAGCAATACTGTGTGTGAGCTAAGCCATAATCCATCTAATGCAGCCATTTTCTCCGAGCACTCGTATTGTTTCTGACCTTCCTATCACAAAAGGGGCCCCATTGTCTCTTTTCTCTGGCCTGTTGGTATCAGAGATCCAAGGGCAGTGGTGATTGTCATACATTCTGCCTTTTTCCTGCTGGTCATTCTGTACATTGCTGCAGGACCGACACCAGAGTGAGGACCCAATTTTTCAGATCTTTTTTTATGCTGATTGTGATCCTGGGGAAAGATGTTCCCAGGATGCTGTTGATGACTTTCAATGCCTTTGTCTTCAGCTGCAGTGCGCAGTAAGACACTGGGCACTGTGCTAGCCCTGCCATGCTGAAATACGTTATCAAAGTACAGAAACAGCTCTGCTGACCCCAGCTGCTTCTCTCATTGTAACTGCGAGGGATACTTTCCCTCAGCCACCCAGCCTCAGAGTCCTCTCACTGAAGAGCTAGCCTGTGGTTTCAAATGTGTTCTTGTGTGTACCTTTGGGGCCCAAACGCCTCCCACTTATACTTACAGATGCTCTGTGAGATTAGGAACCACAGCAAGGGCATTCTTTCAGCTTTTCCCTCTGATTATTATTACCCCTGGGAGCCCTCTCTGCACACAATTGCTTGGCCCAATTTAACCTCATCTCTAAAGGTACAGGAAAGCTCTCAGGAAAGTCCTTCCCCCCTCATGCTGGGAAAGGACCCTTTTGCCTAACATGAAAAGAATTTCAAGTAACTACAGTATTTTGGTGCACATAGCCTGAATTTCTTTGGCATTTTAAGACTGAAGAGTCATGATCACCTCCTATTAGATCTTTGTGAGACAACAAACAGCTAGATGCAACTGACACAAAAAAAAAACAATTCACCATTGCAAACTGTATAGGCAAGCATATGCCGCAGAAACTGGCCTGCACCTGACCCCAGGATACTCGGCTTTCCACTGTACTGTTTGTGGCACTCACCACAGGACCTGAATTGGAAAACATTTTGTGACTGATTGGTTAAGTATTGGAAGAGTCTTCAAAGCTTTGTCAAGCTCAGATGAACACGCACCCATGACTCTGTGAACCTTACCATCTAAAGAAGTGACTGGGAAGCTCCTTAATAACCATGTTTATCGCTGGCTACGAGACATACAGCAAGTGCCTCTACTGTATTAGAGTAGAGTAGGGGAAAGGCAGTTACACTGGTAATTTAGGGAGATGCTCACAGTGCACAATGTATAAACATATGTGCAGCAGATAGATGAACAGATATAGCTTATTTGGTATCCACTGCTATTGGCAGGAAGTAGGAATGATGCAGCATAAATATTTCATGCTTTGACATTATAAAATATTTATGATGAAATTCTTAAGAATGGGCTGACTGGGTCAGTGACTTCTGTAGCGGCAAATGCCTCCTTTGTAGCGGGCATGACACACACTGCTGTTCCGCACCTCCATGTCCCTTTACAAGTACCACGTATAGCATTTCAGATTGCCATTGTGCAGCTCCAGACTCCTCACCTCCAAGGTCCATACAGGCAGTCGCAGCACTATGCCGAAACAAGGGTTGCTACTTTCCCCTGGGGGTCAGAAAGTTACACAAGTGTAGCATGCATAGCAGAGAGCAGAGCCTGCTGTGCTCTGGCACGATCTCAGCCAACAACTCTGCCTGACCTGAGACTTCAGCTTTTCAAGACCTTGGACAAGTCACCACACCTCTCTCCTTTGGTCATCCCAGGTATGAAAGGGGGACGGTAACTACCTAGCTCAGTCTCAGAGAGCTGCTCTGAGGAGTCATTGTTAATGCTTAAAGTGCTTGGAAGGCGTCAACTGCCACATAAATGTTCAGTCTGTAATGACTGACGTGCAAGTTCTCTCACTGGATTCAAACGCTGGGATTACTGCATTGCGAAGCCCTGGAGGCTCACGCCAGCTGTGTTCCTGTCTGTCCACGATGCAGCACACTGCGGAATTCTCCTGCAAACAGTGTCACACCAGACCACCAGCGCCTGGCACTTCCCATCTCAGCCCCACACCAGTTTTGATGGCATACATGTTCCCAGGACGTGTGCTACTGCACATTCCCAATGGAAAGACTTCCATTGACTTCAGTGGACTTTGGATCAGTCCCTCGAACTGTAAACTTCTATCCCCGTGGCCATGCTTTGTCCCTTACAGAAGGCTACTTACATGGGGAGATTTATTTGTTCTTTCCTTCTGCTGCTCTTTTAATACACATCTTCAGTCCTAGAAATCTGCAATTCTGCTTTAGCCAAACTCAAGCAAGACAACACAATGGAGCCTAGGGACCTGCCTGTTCTGACATAGAGTGATTTACTCCCCCGTAATTACAGGAAAACATTTTTCTGCTAGAGGCAATTGTCCTATAATTTTGCCTTCAATTTAACTCCCCCTTCAGGCTGCAGTATAATTCAGACATAGATGCAATAAAGACAATTTGCTTATTCTTGATGCAGCTCTCAGAAGGGAATGTCAGGGTTAGATTAACCTGTGCCCTGTGCCTTTAAGGATTGAAGGTCAGCTGAGGAGTCAAAGGGGATAGGTCCACTTGTGTGTATTCTGAAATGCCTTAGCAACAATAGGACTAGGGAATGTGGGAGTCTTTGGTTGGTTTTTTGATTGTTGTTTTTTCATACAAAGTGGAACAAAACTGCAGTTTTAAAACTGTCCTTGGTCTGGGAATGAACCATTAACACCAACAAGAGCAGAGAATACTTCTGAGACGAGACACAGGAAGCCAAGGTAGCCAGAGATTTCAAGTATTAATTGGGAAGAGATGTCGGATCAGATGCTTGGTAGCAGCAGCATTCTGCCGAGCTGGCTGGCCCAAGGGAGCATTGCAGTTAACCAGATTGGTTTCATACTGTGTTCTCATTTGTTCCAGGCCAAGGAGGAGAGAAGCAAGAAAGAACTTGATAGCACAGCTGAGACAGGAGAAAATGATGAGAAACCCTTGCTGGAAAAGAATGATTACCCTGCACTGCAGATTTGCAAGCTGAAGGCAAAGCTCAGGGCTCACTCCTGGAGGCCTTTTCTCCCCTCTCCCAATGCATTAGCTCTCTTCATCCCTTTGCTCTATCTCATCCCCCATTTGTTACCCTACTTTCAAATCCCAGCAGCATCCTCAGCTCCCTGAATTCTCTGCCATAATGCACCCCCCTACTCTGGCATGTCCCCCAGCCAGACCCTCTGTGGGTTATTCCTTCTGAGCTTACCCTACCAGGAGTTGTTTCAGTGTCCCAATATGTAATGCCTTCCCAGGGTCTGGAGGTGACTGGGGAACAACTGGAATGGCATTGCTGTGTTCTATTAAATATGATTTTAAGGTAGTGACCCAGAACCTACTTTGGTGAAGATCATTTGAAATTAAGCCCTGTTTTGTCTGCACATAGATATTTGTATTCATTCTCTCCCTCTCCATTTGCCACTGTGGTATGATTATGACATGTTTGGTACAAAGGATGCCTTGTGAGGTATCATTTTAAAAAGTGTTCGTCTGTCGAACATTAGTATCCTGTTGGGTTGTCTGTGTTATCGTTGTATGTGACATTAGGAAGTGTTGCTACATGTGCTACTGAAACACGTTGCGAAGTTGGGAAGTGCCCACAGCCAACCTTTCCGTTGTAACAAATGAGGACCAGAAGGGCATTGATAACCCATCAAAAAAAATCCACTCTCTCAGAGGCTTCTCAGAGCAGGGACGTATGCAGTGAGGATCCACATCACAGCCAGGATCTTTCTAGTAGCTGGAAGAGGGTATAAAAGAGGGACAGTGTCATCACGTGGCTTCTCTTCCCCCTCTTCCCATCTCAACACCTGGAAGATCATCTGGAAGACAAAGACTGGAACTAGGGAGATTGGTCCAAGGGCTGGGGGGGAGTGAAGGATAACTTCAGTCCATAAGAACATTTCTAAAATTTCTATAATTTCTAATATGATGGCAAATAGTTTTCCCATTACTAAGACTGTTGAATTTCAAGTCTGTTATGTCTAAGAAGATGGGAAATGGTTTTCCCATCCCATGAGTTTTGAGATTTTGAAAAATTTCCTTGTCGTGAAATGGGACACAAAGTCAAAGTTTCAAAAAAATGAAAATAAAAATTGCCAACTGATAAAAATAAAATTCATATCAGGTTTATCAAAGCATTGCATTTTGATTTTGATCTTTTTAATTTAACATTTTTTGTATAAATAACTAAAAGAAACAAAGTTGCTTTGAATTGAAAAATGAAGCTTTTTGTTTCCAAAATGTCAAAACGGGACACTGTGGCAACTTTGAAACTTCTTTCAAAAACTTCCTTTTTTGAGTAAGAAGATTCATTGAAACAGCCTCAGAAGGATTCTTCACTGTCCTAGGTGTAACTCTGGGGACAGGAGGACAGATTTATCTAGTAAATCTCGTTTGAGAGGTATCTGTTTGAAGTTACTCAGAATGCTAGAATACGTTCTATAGCAATGGATTAGAGGCAGAAAGGCTCAGGAGGGTGGTCAAAGGAGGGTGATAGATTAAATGGACACCTGGCTCGGCTATTTATTACATCTGTATCATATTCACATAGAGGCTCTGTTTCTTGCTCTCGCTGCTTACAGCATGACCTGAAGCCATCACTGGGCAATCCATCTTTAAAGAACATGCAATTGATAGGGCATGCCAGGAGAGCCATTTTCCCACTCATACACTGTGCAAATGCAACTACAACAAGGCCATCAGTGGGAGAGAACTGAGGGTCTTCCATTTGGGGCAGGGAGCTAGGGCCCTGCCCAGCGAGTGGGAGAGGAAGAGATGGTGCAAGCACTGCTGAGTGCATTGTGTCTGAAAGCTCTTTGGGGTGCCTGAGATGATGGTGATATGCCATGAGACACTCGTTCAGCATGCTGTCCTCTTAAAGTGGAGTCCAGGTACATTCTGCAGGGCTCCTATTGCTAAGGGCAGGGCCACACTTAAAATGCTGCACTGGCACAGCTGCAGCACTCCAGTGAAGAAGCTCCTACGCTTCTCCTGTTGGTGTCGTTAATCCACTTCCACCAGAGACGGTAGCTCTGCCGACAGGAGATGCTCTCCCTCTGACATACGACTGTCTGCACTTGGGGTTGAGTCAGTGTACCCCAGGGTGTGGATTCCCCTGAGTGATGTATTTATAGTGATATAATCTGAAGCGTTGACCTGGCCTACATGCTGTCATGCTCATGTGCCTTTACGACCTAGTATCTGTCAGCTGGAAGCTGATGCCGTCTTCCTGGCGTGACTATTTGCTTTGAGAGACAAGGTGGGTGAGGTAATATCGTTTATTGGACCAACTTCCGTTGATGGGAGAGATGAGCTTTCGCGCTTCACAGAGCTCGTCTTCATGTCTGAGGAAGGTAACCAAGTATCTAACCTAAATACAAGGTGGGACAGATCATTAAGCATTAGGGATTCCCTCATATTCTATTTACTTTGTGACTGGGGTGCTAATTTTCATCTTCTCCTATTCTAACTAGGGCAAAGGACATTATTAATGCTGTGTTGCCAACTCTCCCCATTTTATGTTGAGTCTTATAATATTGAGGATGTTTCTTAAAGCCCCAAGTCCTAGAATAGTGTGACTACACCAGAATCTCTGTTTCCATTTTTTTTAAAGGACATGTCTAGCCCTCAATTGCAGAGAGAAGCCTAAAAACGTGATCCAAGGTTCAAAAATTGAAGTTACATGAATGTTTTTTAACCCTGTTAGTATAAAGAAAGGTAAAGTGAGACACTTTGAAATTATGGAAATGAAATGTTTTGATCTGATCTGACTTTTTTTCCAGATTATCTGTTTGCAAAAATGTTCAAGATCCTGACTTTTCATCCTAATTTGGGATGGGGACAAGTTTTGAAATCTCAGAAAGTCTTTCAGGACCAGAAAACTGCTTCCCAACCAGCTCTTCTTAAGATGAAAGATGTCTAACTTTTTTCATGTGCATTTGAATATTTCCCTAAATACAGCCATTGCTTGAAGAGTCTCTCTCTCTCTCTCTCTCTCTCTCTCTCTTTTTTTAAAAAGAGATAGTTAAAACCCCCAAATACACAGGCAAGAGCTAAATAACTTCTTGTTAGTCAAGGAGACTAAACAGGACAAACAGAGGCATTGAAATGTGCTGTTACTCCTCCTCCTTTTGTAGCTTTGGGATATCTGTTTGGTGCACCAGTGGGGAGCATGGGTCTTCGTGTGGGTCTGGTGTGTGGATTCTGATGCATGGCCTGAGCTCAGACTGTAAAATCCTTTGGTCCGGATTTCCCATTGTTGTGCATGTGTAGTGCGCTTGGCACACTTCCAGTAATGCACAACAGTAAATGCCCTTTTCTTCTAGCAGGGTGCTAGTCACTGCTGCTGCATGTGGCATAATGGCTGGAATAGATAAATGTTTCTTTCCTCAGATCAAATCTCTTATTTCATCCGGCAGTATATTTGTCAGTGTATCATTAGGCTTAGATGTGTATATCCTTAAATTAAATGTAAATTCTAGGCTTGAGTTATTTCCTTCCCGATTACCCATTTGTATGAGACAATAACCATTCATCTCTCCCTTTCACTGGCATGCTATTCTTAGAGGTTACCCTGCTGAGGGCTTGCAAAGGAAAAGGATTTCAACATGCCCTTCTCCTGCTTTGTCCTCACCCCTCTATGGATTAAACAGCTCCTTTTCTGCAGCCAGCTTCTCCTCTGCAGCTCTGCCTTTCATGTGGTTTGATTGAAAATGTGGCACTCGCTGCAGTGCTTTCCTTTGAGCTAATGCAAATTCTGGAGCGTCCCATTGTGTGAATAAAAGATTGTTAGCGTGGGGAGGGAGAGGATGTTCCTAAAACAAAGAGGAGAAAATAGAAAAGAGGAAGGTGGACACAGGAGCTTCCAATGCGAGATGGAGAAACCCAAGCTGCTCCTGCCCCTCCCAAGGGACTTTTCCTGGCTCATGACACCAATGTTTTCAAATTAAGACAATATACTTTTTATTGTTAGTGAATCTAGACAATAACTGCCTGAGTTGTTGAGCCCTGTTGTCTCTGCACCCTGCCTGATGGGGCTGTAACAAGATGCCAGAGTCTAGGGCATGGGATTGGGACAGAGACACTGTAGCCTAGTGCTTAGAGCACAGGAGTGGGACTCAGGAGATCTGGGTTTCATTCCTGGTTCTACTGCTGGTCTGCTGAGTGACCTCAGGCAAGTCACTTTGCCTCTCTGTGCCTCAGTTTCCCCATCTATTAAGCAGGGATAGTGGTACTGCCCTCTGTAAAGCTTTTCAAGATCTCTGGATGAAAAGAGCAACATGGTATTATTATGCAAGGTGCTGAATGATGTGGTTTTTGAGACATGCTGAGGTCAGACCGGGTGTGATAAGTTTGAGCTCTAGGCAGAGAGAAGGGTTCTACAAGAAGCCTTTATGCATAGCCAGTCTGGAGAAGAAAGCTTAGGCAGATATTTATGGTGGGACAGTTCCTTAGATCAACCAAAAAGGAAACCACAGAAAGGAAGTGAATTTGGTCCTTGTCATAACCTGGTCCCAGATTTGGACCTTAGCGTCCAAAATATGGGGGTTAGCATGAAAACCTCCAAGCTTAGTTACCAGCTTGGACCTGGTACTGTTGCCACCACCCAAAAAATTAGAGAGTTTTGGGGCACTCTGGTCCCCACAAAAACCTTCTCTGGGGACCCCAAGACCCAAATCCCTTGAGTCTCACAACAAAGGGAAATAAATCTTTTCCCTTCCCCCCCTCCAGGTGCTCCTGGAGAGATACACAGACACAAGCTCTGTGAATCTAAACAGAGGGACTCCACCCTCCCCGTTCCCAGTCCTGGGGAACAGAATTACCTCCCTCTTCACCCAGAGGGAATGCAAAATCAAGCTAGTAAATCTAACACACACACATCTCCCCCCCTGACTTCTTCCTCCCACCAATTCCCTGGTGAGCTGCAGACCCAATTCCCTGGAGTTCCCACTAAAGAAAAACTCCAACAGGTTTTAAAAAGAAAGCTTTATATAAAAAGAAAGAAAAATACATACAAATGGTCTCTCTGTATTAAGGTGACAAATACAGAGTCAATTGCTTAAAAGAATATTGAATTAACAGCCTTATTCAAAAAGAATACAATTCAAAGCACTCCAGCAACTATAGACATGTAAATACCAAAAAAACATATAAATCCTATCTGATCTTTTTGTACTTATAACTGGAAACAGAAGATTAGAAAGCAGGAAATAGAAAAATCCTTCCCATAGCTGAGAAAGAGTCAGGCAGAACACAAAGAACTCAGACACACAATTCCCTCCACCCAGAGTTGAAAAAAATCCTGTTTCCTGATTGGTCCTCTGGTCAGGTGGTTCAGATTATTTCTTTCCAGGTGAAAGAGACATTAACCCTTAGCTATCTGTTTATGACACGCCCCCCAAATTGCAGACAGTGGGGAAGCTCACTGGCGGCGATTTCCATCTAGAACTTTAAAATAAACAGATTACTACAACACATGCACCTTTACATATACCACTAAGTATATAACTAACAGACTTCTACATTTTAAGAACACTTTTTAACTACTGAATTCTGGGAAACTCTCACGGGAGAGTGCATCAGCCACTTTGTTAGAAGCTCCTGAGATGTGCTGAATTTCAAAATCAAAATCTTGGAGAGCTAAACTCCAGCGAAGAAGTTTCTTGTTGTTGCCCTTGGCAGTATGAAGCCACTTTAGTGCAGCATGGTCAGTTTGTAGCTGGAACCGCTGTCCCCAAACATATGGGCGTAGCTTTTCCAGGGCGTACACAATGGCCTAGCATTCCTTTTCACTGACTGACCAGTGACTTTCCCTGTCAGACAGTTTCTTGCTGAGAAACACGACAGGATGGAAGTTGTGATCTGTTGCTTCCTGCATGAGCACTGCTCCTATACCACACTCAGATGCATCCGTGGTTACTAGGAATGGCTTGTCAAAGTCCGGGGCCCTGAGCACAGGGTCAGACATGAGCGTTGCCTTAAGTTGGGTAAAGGCCTTTTGACACTCATCACTTTTTGTTCCAACCAGCAGGAGAATGATGTACCAAGTCCCTGTTCTGTTCTGTTGATTGCCACTGCCCTTTTGAAGGCTTTTGTAGCTTGGGCTCCTGTGATGTGGCTGTGAAAGCCCTTGAGATTTGGAAGCAGCCCTGATACCCAGGACGTATTCCAGAAGCCCAAGGTTTATGGAGCCCTTACTGAGTGCATTCCTGACTGCAAGCTCTGGGACTGTAAAACTGACTAGTGGGTCCAAGAACTGAAAATGTTTCTAGGCACAGAAGTGTATCACAGTGGAGCTGATATGTCCATGTGATCCTTGATGAGACCTGATGCCTTCGCATGGATTGAGGGGATGGGGTGGTGACCCCAGCCTGCCAGGAAAGAACAAGGGCAGTACCTAGTTTGTGCCTTGTCTGGCACAGAGGCGCCAGGGGTCAGGGCAGAGACTCAGCGATGGCAGGGCACAGTCAGTCCTTGTGCTCTCCTTGTGCTTGAGTGAGGAGGGTGGTGGCCAGGGTTTTCTCCCATGTGGGATATCGGTGGCTGAAAAGGTCACGCTGCAACCACATTTCCTCCACTCTCGCATGCTTGCTCCCACCAAGATGCTGCCATGTGCCATGCTCTAAGGCAGACGCTGGTGAAACTGCACAGGACAATTTGGATGCACAACTACAGCTGGAATAAATGGAGGCTGTGCATCTGAATGCCCCTGGTGTGTTTGAACATCTCAGCCTGAAGGCCAAGCTTAGCCACAAGCTTAGCCAGTTGTAGGTTGTTTGCAGATGCTCCAGCAGGAATCACACAGAAAAGTCACGAGAGATCATCAAGGAGATGGTTAAACTGTCTTGGTTGCACAGTCAGTCTGTGGAACTCTTTGTCAGAGGATGTTATGAAGGCCAAGACTATACCAGAGTTCAAAAAAGAACTAGATGCATTCATGGAGGATAGGTCCATCAATTACTATTAGCCAGAATGGGTGAGGATGGTGTCCCTAGCCTCTGTTTGCCAGAAGCTGGGAACAGGCAACAGGGGATGGATCACTTGGTGATAACCTGTTCTGTTCATTCCCTCTGGGGCACCTGGCATTGGCCACTGTCAGAAGACAGGATACTGGGCTAGATGGACCATTGGTCTGACCCAGTCCGGCTGTTGTTATGTTCTGATGTTTTTGAATTGTGGTTGTGGTGTTTTCCCAAATTAATGCTGGGTTTCCTTTTCCCTGTAGTAAAAGCTTTATTTTGCTGTACAGCGACTCAGTGCTTTGAGAGACCTAGGGCTGGTGGTTACTTTCCGCAGGAGTGGGGGCTGCAGCCACCTCCATTTTTTACTAGGAGAACCCCCTAGACATTGAGTCCAGCCTCGTTGTTGCTGGCTCCGCCTGGCAGAAGGGTTTCAGTTTTACTAGAAAACTGGAAGGCAGTTTGGCAAGTGAGGAAATCTCAGATCAAGAGAAGGCAACACAGTGAGTCTCCTGTGGGGGATTTTATAAAACCAGCATTTTCTCCCTAGGTTTCTTCTCTGGTTTTTGCTTTAACAAACCCATGTTTTGTGGCTACAGTTCAGAGAACTGCACTCTCCATTGAATGATGTTTGCCAAGTGAGTTTTCTTCTTTCCCCTCTTGTGGCGGGGTGATGACTCACTGCTGCAGCGCCTCCTGCTGCTTGTCCAGGGAATTAGCTCGCCAGCCTCCATAGTGCCCTCTTCAGGCCGGTGTCTCGCTTGCCGCTGGCCCTGGTGGCCCTCCTGGACCCCAGTGCCCCTTCTCTCAGGGTTCTGCCCCCTGCAGTACCCTGCAGTCTCACTGGGTCTCCCCTTCCCAGGGAACCCCCAGCTCCCTATCCCCACCTCACCTCAGTCCCTTGGGCTGCCCCATTGCAACCCCAGAACCTTCTTGGCCTTTCACAAGGCCTGTAACCTGAGGGGTTTCCAGGCTGGAGATCCCCAGCTCCTCTGGCCTTTCCCCAGCCCTGCTTCACTTTAGGTACCCTGCTCAGCTCCCAGGCAGCCAGGTCCTTCTCTCTCCACCACTAGAGAGATACTGTCTCTGTTTAGCTTCTGGTCCCTGCCCTCTTATAAGGGCCAGCTGGGCCCTGATGAAGGTGGCCACAGCTGTGGTCAGCAACTTACTCGGCTTCTCACAGCTGTTCTCACTCTCTTTCCCTGCTGCAGACCTCTCTAGGGCTGCTTTTAACCCCTTTGGGGCTGGAGCGGGGTGACTACCATGCTACACCTCTTTTCTGGAAGGATATCCAACAGTATGGTGCTGCAGAACAGTTGATGGCAACTCCTGGTGATTCTTCTGATAGTGGTATTTTAAGATTGATACCAATTAGCTCCCTCTTGTTGTCCATGTGGTCTGTTTCCAATTAGGTTGAAGTTGCTTCAGAGTAGCAGCTTTTTGATCATCTGGATTGGTAGCAGCAGGGGCACCAGCACAGATACATAGTGGGGGGCACATCCTGCCCTCCATGGCATGCAGATAGCTCTGAGGCCCCAACTATTGAGTAGCAGGCCACGTGTACGCTACAAACTTGTGTCAACCTAAGTTACATTGGCATACCGTGGCCGCAGTTAGTACCTCACTAGTCTGCGTGCATACTTTGCTCCATGCGTCAGTGGCTCCAGGCTTGGCTCCACTCCACCAGGAGTGCTTGTGTCAATACAGAGTGCAGTGCACTATGGGTAGATATCCCACCGCACAATTCACCACCGTCAGTTTGGAAAATTTTGGCAATGCATGATGGGGCAAAATGAATCATTTAAGGATGACTGGGACCATGAGGTCAACTTCCCAGTTTGCAGCTGTCTCCATCCCATAATGTTATCTATATCATTTGTTTGCCAGAAGCTGGGAAATGGGTGACGGGGATGGAGCAGTTGCTGGTTACCTGTTCTGCTCATTCCCTCTGAAGCGGTATGGCTGTTCTTATGTTCTTATCCCATAATTTTTGTGACTTTTTTTTAAAATCCCACAAGCCTGTGCAGTCCTCCTCCCTGTTGGCCATTCTGAGAGAAGGCTGTGCACAGCTCTGCACTATGGCCATGAGTGCTGCTAGCACAGGCGCATGATCCAGAGCCGCAAGAAAAAACAAATGAGTGAGTAACATCCAATGTCTGCTGAACCCTGGTGGCCTAAGGAGCTACTACCACTATAGCCCCAGCCACAGCACATCCTCGAGAGCTCTGATTGGAGGATCATCTGGCTCTACCGATTGGTCCTGCTACACTATTTAAGCCAGAAGGAGGAACAGGAAGTTTTTCTGAGCAACAAGTGTGGTTGCATTGTATTCTTCTTCTGCCTGCTTTCTGTACCCAACCTTTATCTGCTCCGCTCCTGGCTCCTGCCTTACCTACACCTCATTCCTGTTCCCACTGGGCTCCTGCTCTGGCCTTGGCTCTGGTTTGCGAATGATCCTCTGAGTTGTATGTGCAGTTTCAAGTAACTGGTTGCTTTCAAAACTGCTGAGCCCTTAGCAGATATATTGTGAACTAATGAAGATGAGTTATGCTCCAAGTAATTGATATTGTTACAGATTAAAATGCTGTGAAAAAACCCATGCGATTTAAAAACAAATACATTAAAAACGTCATCAGTTAAGAGCACAGAACTTATGAAGTGGAGAGAACATTAATGTCTATTTCAGCTACTCCTCCACTAACCATGGCTTGCACAGGTCACTGTATGTGAAGCAGTGGTTGTCTTTAATGTTCCCCGGGGAGAGTGGCAGGGGTAGCACAGTGACCCTTGATGCCATGTGGAATGTGGTGGAGAAGGGTATAGGGAGGGTCTGATATTCAGTTCTCCAGGGGCTGCTGAGGGAGCCATGCCCAGAACTGTTGAACCTGCAGGTCCAGCAGAGTCTGCAACATCTGTGATTGTTCCCTGGGAAGCCGCATTATGTCCTGGTGCATCTCTCCCTCCTTTTCCTGCTGGGATCCTGGGCCTTTCTCCTTTCCACTCCTTCCTTCTCCAGGCTGTCTGCAGTATTCATCTCTCAGGCCCAGTGCTGGTTCTCTGGTGCAGCACCGGCTTGCAGGATCTCACTGAACCTGTCACCCTGAGTCGTCTTCTTGCTGCTCCTCCTCTGGCTCAGGCATTCTGCAGGTGTGGAGGGGGAGTCCCCGAGGGCCATAAAACACAGAGCTGTCACTGTCAGTGTATTCATTCCGGAAAGTGACACTTGACATGCTGAACTCGCTCCCCTGCCTCCCCTACAGTCTGAAACACTGCATTCTCCTTTCTGCTTGGCATCGCATGTGCTGGCACCAGTCACGGCGCCAGCCCTGGTGAACATGGCCTGCCCTGCAGGGCTGGGGAAACCAGGAGGGAATTGGTCGCTATGTGATTCTCGTAGCATAGGGCACTGGCACCGTTTTGCACAGGCGGGGGTGATTTTAGCTGATAACTCACTCCTGGGGGAAACAAAGGCAGAGAGTGCACTCCTGCTGCAGGCGTTCCGAGGCCGCCTGGACCCACATGCTGCTATGCACTGCAGTGGGGCCTGCTGAAGTAATGGCTGAGCGGTGTGAGAAAGTGTCCGACTGCAGAGGAAGAAATAAGGCAGCCCTCCGCAGGAACCTTTGGGAGAGGATTGCAGAGTATCTCCAGGGAGGTCTCACTGAGATCTCTCCAGAGGATTCAAGGGACATCCCTGTGCACATAAACCAACTGCTCTCTAGAGAGGACTGAAAAGCAGAGAACAATTCTACCTCTCTTGCTTGTACCATTGCCTCTTCTAGCTTGAGTAAATTAATGAAAAGTCAAAAGCTGCCTCCTGCTACTTTGGCGGGGGGCATCCCTGTAATTGAAAAATTTTCTACACACTTACACGAGGCTCCTGCATCGGGCTCACCTCTGCTCAGCTGGTGGGACTGGCTGATCCCTTTTCCCCACAGCCTGCAGAGAGGTGGGATCAAATCATAAAACATCTCCCTAGCCTGGCAGAATTGGGGATTTGGAGGCTCTCTCCTTAGCAGGCTCAACACAACATCAGGATCAGACATTTTTAATTCTTTCTGCCAATGACTTGTCTATTTCTTCCTTCCTAGAGGAAAGCTGATGCTTGTCCCCGCCTTGTTTGTTCAGAGCTGCGTGGGCTGAGCCCATTAGATTTGTCCCAGGCCTTTTGCCAGGCAGCCAGAGGAGCGTGGGCACTTGTGCCTCTGCTTACTGTGCAGTCCTTGTTTGTATTGCTCTGGCGTACCAGGCACTCCAGAGCTCTCATTGGCCCTGTTATGCAGCTGCTCCCACTGAAGTCAATGGAGCTCTGCTGACTTACCCCAGCTAAGGATTTGACCCATTGCCTTTAACAGCCACGGTGAGGGCAATTTGTTTATTGCCTGTTTAGCCAGCTGCTTTTTGTGCGTTAGCTCTGTGGGGTGCTGTGCAGCAGCAGCACGGTATGCATGTTATGTTTTGTTGTATTTTAATTGACAACTGGATGATCAAACAACAGGCACATTCTTTCCTCTAAAATGTCCAGTAACTATGGAGTGACTGAATCAGGGAAATTGAGAAAAGATCTAGGAAAAAGTCTGGTTTAATTCTTTCACAAATTAATCTGTGGAACTCATTGCCACATGAGATAAGAACGCAGCAGGAGTAAAAATGAAAGTCAGACTGTTGAATGGATAACAATATCCAATTTATATTAGTAAATATTTAAATATGGACTAGAGCTCTGGAAGGCTTATAAGCCCTCATGCTTAGAACATAAGCCACTCTCTAATTACACTGCTCTACAGCCAAAATGCTTCTGAAATAAATGTAGTCCAACTTTACTAATTCTGGGTCACTGAGAACGAAAATGATGCTTAAAATTGTTGATTGGCTCTAGTTTTCAAGATATGTTATTGGGTCAGTGTATACGACCCTTGACTTGGGAATGGCGGAGGATAAGTGAGTTATAAAGGGAAGGGATCTCAATTTAAACCAGAAGTGACTAAAATACATCTTTGACTGGATCTATGAATAAATCTATGACTGGGTTTGGACAGTACTTGCTTTTTAGGCAAAACAATGAATGATGCAATCTGAAGTTGGTATTGCGTCATACATGATATGAATTGCATCATGTTATTCCTAGAAGTCATGGATGATGCAATCATAACGAAGCTTACATCACTCTGCTGAACAAATTGCCCTCTATCAGCTGTAGAAATCATACAGTGTCGTGCTCTCTTATTTATCAGTCTTTGATTTTGCAAAGGGACACATTTCTGTTTAGCCAAAGTGAGCAGAGATGCCTCGTATTTGTGTGAACAGTGCAGATAACTTCTGCTATGTTTGTGGTGAAGTGACTTTTGCATCACAAAAGCGCAGTCTAACCACTATGGTTAAGAAAGCCTATCACCTTTATTTTGGCTGCAAAATTGGAGATCAGGACAAGAGGTGGGCCCCACACATATGATGCAACACTTGTGCAACAAATCTTCACCAGTGGTTGAACAGGAAAAGGAAATCTATGCCTTTTGCAGTGCCAATGATTTGGAGAGAGCCAACAGATCATACCAGCAATTGTTACTTCTGCATGGTGCCTCCAGTTGGGAAAGGTGTGTCAAAGACGAAAAAGTGGACTGTGCATTATCCAAACATTCCATCAGCTATACGCCCAGTACCCCACGGAGAAGGACTGCCGGTTCCTGATGCACCAGAATCATTCTCACTTGAGTCAGATGAGGAAGAGGAAGAGGATGAAACTTCTGGTCCTGAACCATCGATGTCACAGGACCCACATTTTCTCCCATCCTCCTCCTCTGAACCACACCTCATAACACAAGGTGAACTGAATGACCTTGTCAGGGATTTGGAACTACTCCAGAGTAAGGCAGAGCTGTTGGGCTCCAGACTACAGCAGTGGAATCTCCTGTCAGGCTATCAGGGCAAATGGAGCCCATCAATGCTTGCAGACTCTTGCTGGACAGTGACAAGAGATGCTCCATTTAATGAATACAAGAAGTGCCGAGTAGACACTGAATAGGACTAAACTAGGTACATAATAGTTTTTTGCCTTTTGTTTCATAATAAATTTTATTTATATAACCCTTTTGCTGATTTTTAAAGTGTTGCATAAACAGGACAGGTGAAATATTATCATGTAAAGCAACCATAGACACATGAAAAGACCTAAGTTTACAATTTATGATTAAAACTCTACTATCTACACAATATACATAGACATAAAATGTAAAAACTTAAATATCTTAGAAACAGTAGCCAATCAGTTGTTTTAATTGTCATATTTGATTTCAGCACATCAAAATATATAATAAATATCACATTTTATCTCTGAAGCAGACGACTTCTCAAAAATTGTAGACCAGTGTTATTAAAGGTAGGAGCAAACTTTCCCTAAAGGCAGATTTGTTTCCATAGAAGCCTGTAGCAGGATTCCTGCCTCTGAAGCATGCAGTGTTAGTTGCTGCCAGGCTGCTGGGCTGAACCATTCCTCTGGTTCCCTATTGCCCGGGCTGCGCCTGGGTTGACTCCATGATTCCAAAGCCAGAAGGGGCCTGACCACCTGTGTTGTGGCTTTATTTTATGAAAATGAACAACAGCTGGCTGAAAACTTTCTAAACAGAAAGTAAACTTGTTGGGGGTGGGGCGATGCCTCTACCAGAGCAGGAGACAGATTACAGAAGAGAGAAAGAGAGCTGGTGAGATCTGGCACTTTAGGCTTCTCTGATGCACACCAGACCCCTGGGTATGTTTAGGGCTGGTGAGGCAAACAATGATAATTCCGATTTTCACCAACAACCAAGAACCTTAAATGTGGAGCCAAGGCCATGAGTTTTCCTGGGCCTCTGGACCAGTCCTAGAGAAATCTCTGGCACAAGGCTGCTGCAGGCTTCTCCATCAGAAAAAGTATCCAGACTGTGACCTGAGTTTCAAAAGTTTGAAAAAGCCTGTCCTAGGAAAAAGCACTAACCAAATAAAGCCAGACATGGCCATGGAACTAGGTGAACTCGCAAAGGTTTGCAGAGCTTTTCCCTGGAGAGAGCTGGCACTGGCACCCATTAGCAATGGGGGATGGAAAACAGTCAAATGTGTCCTCCCTGCTCTGAAGGGGAGGCAGTTCCAGTGGAGTTGGGCTCACCTAAGATGGAGGGAAAGATGTGAGCGTCTTCAGGGGAGACAAAAGGGAAATGGTTGAGAACAGGCATTTGTCACTGTTTTTCTGCAAACAAGGTGTCTGTGTGCGTCCTTTGGGGATTTATAATAGCCGCTGCCCAGAAGAATGCCCTTTAAAATGCATTTCTCTCCTACATAAGGGCACAGTTCTCCTGGGTGCTCATGTGTGTCATTTAATGGTATAAATTAAATCCCATAATCCCACTAAGCAGGTATGCATATGAGTGAAAGCAGACAGAAAGAATGAATTATATTCTATAAAGGGCCATCACTCCTCCAGTTTATTACATTAGAACATTCTCCTGATTGAATTACAGCTCTGCAATCACTCTGTCCATATCGTATATATTAATGTATGTGGTACATCTGTTCAAGTTAAAATGAGAAACTTTCCCTAATCAATTTCTGTAACCACGGCTTATCATTACTTAGAACCCCTTTTAGCACCTATGCTATGACCAACAAATCCATGCTGTGGAAAGGCACAGCTGGCTTCCTCTCTTCACTGCTAGTCAGGCTGAGCTCAGCAAGCTAGGACCCTCTTCTAAACAGGAATATTAGTGCCTACAACAATGAGTGTCAGGGACTGTGTGAGCAGCTGTTAGGTACGATTCCCCACCTATCTCTACCAAAGAACCTTACGCCCGAGCTGTATCATACACCCCGCCTTGAACTGTGACTTGCTTAAGTATCTAATATGTTGTTGTGGCAAGATTTCTATGGGGGTATTGGATTTAAGCCACCAAACTGAGAAGTGCCCTGCTGGGTTCATTCCCATGTGCAATGGACAGACACACACATTGCAAAGAACAGCTAGCTCTAACGGACTCCCTTGCTGACCGTCTCAAATGCAAAGCAGAGGACTGGGCAGGGAGCACAGGGATGGAACTGTCGGCTTGTGCCTGGCCGTGGCCACTCGGGATGGAGAGATGGATAAGTAGTCTAGCGAAAACAACTACTGGCAGTTCCCACATGCTGTCTCTTCAATGCCAATCTGCCCTAACAATATAGCACCTTCTGTTAACCAGGAAAAATCTCTACTTATATCTTGTCAGCGGGTAACTGGATGTGCCCTGGGTTCTACACCCAGCAGATTCGTTCCCCCAACCCGCATCTATCATCGATGAGAAACTACAGACATGCTTAACCATGAAACAGATTGATTTATTTAGCAATGACTTAAACAGTAACTAATAGGATCCCACAAATGAAACAGTATACAAAGTATATTAGGTACAGGTTGGTTTAGCAAACTGACATGAAGGTCCCAAACCCACAAGACAAGGGAGTTCACCACAGGTAAGGTATAGACATATTACATCAGGTTCAGAAGAATGGACCCACGACAATGGATTTCATGGACCAGGTACAACAGGATTCTTGAACACAGGTAAGACGGTAACTAATCAGGAACAGGGAACTGGAACAGGAATTTGGATCTTCCGCTGTGATCTTCTGTAGATCCCTCACAGTCTTGGCTAGGACATTCTTCCATCACGCATTAAAAGATGATAAAGTTTTTTAACTAGCACTGAATGAAAATTGGTTTCTCAGGAACACCACAGGTGTCCACAGGAAGTTCTCATGCTTGGGCCCTTGTTTTCATCCTGAATTGGGAGCAAATGTCAAAATACTGAGACATGTTACAGAACAAAACATAGTGAAAAACTTGGCTTTAGAAATGTGGAAAAATGTTGGGTTGGTTTGACATGAGTCTACATCCACCTGAAGTGTCTCATAGTAGTGTACATTGGGTTCCTCATGCCCCTGTTCTTCAGAATTCACTGGACTTATCAGATAATCACGGGGTCTGTCATGATGCACTAAGGTAGATCTGCCAAAGGTGACATTGTGGTGCATCATGGAAGATGACGTGTGACCAGGGAGCCTAGCCCATAGAGTCTAGTGGGGCAAGAGGCATCTGAACTCCTACTCCCAGGGGTACCATGCAGCTCAGTCGGAGGAATATTACAGTTCAGCCACTTGGAAATACAGTCACAATTCTGTCTGACCATACAAAATATTGCAATTTGATTTTCCTGATGGAAGATTGAAAACTTTAGCAAAATCAACACTTTCCCATGGAAAATCTTGATTTTATGCAGACCACATTTTCTGTCAAATAAACATTTTAATAGAGCCTTCCCAACCAGCTCTGCTTACCCCACTGGGGCATTAATATTCCTGTACTTGGTCTGATCTCATCTTTTGATTAGATTTCAAAATGATTTACAAGCATTGATTATCATCAACCCTCCTCTGATGTGGGTGAATGTTTATAAATGGTGAAACAGAGAAATTATGGAATTTTCCCAGTGTCTCAGAGGAAGGCTACGTCAGAGCTGGATCTAGGTTTTTCCATTTTCCAGTCCCTCAGCTTTATCCATAAGATGATCCACTTGTAGAACTCTAAAACATTGTTTTTCTTTAAATTCTCAGTGCAATTTAAATAATAGTTTAAAGCATGATGGCAGCTTAGCCTGCAATATTTGTGTGAATAACAAAAATAGGCATCAGTCCATAATCTGGAAAACAATTGATAGTGCATTAAGGAAGCTGTGATGAGAAAACATTCCCAGTTCATTCTGTCTTCCTCACATAGACGGTGTTGTTATGTTTTGCCATCAGCAGTTTACACTAAATCATCCTGAAGATTCTAATTGTATTGGGGGAGCCCAAAGTATTGACCGAGAAAAGACCTGCTCACCAATGATGAGCCACAGCACAAGCAGCTGTTAGATCAGGCTATAAATCTGTGACTAATTGGTGAATGTAATAGTACTGTAACTTTAATCTAACAAGAAATCTCAGCGGGAAGATTTTAATGAAACAATTATTCTCTCCAATAAAACAACAAGACGTGTTTTGGTATTGAACTAATTGTTCTTAACCTAGAGCACTGAAAACACTAAAACTGCCATATCATACTTCTTCAGAAGGTTGTCTCTTTCCAGCATAGAACATAATACTTGATACATGGTGCTTTCCTTGCTAATTACTATTGCTTTGGGAAGCTCAGTAAATAGTTATGGAGTATCTCATTGTGTCTCTTCCATTTTGTCTGTTTTCTCTGACTTTACAATCTGCCCAGGCTGCAGGCTTGAAGTACATTTCCACTTTTTATGCTTATTTTTTAAGAATTGCTCACCCCAGATAGAGGCACCGGAAAAGGCCACTTTTCAAAAAACTAACATATTACAGAAAATGTAAAATTTCCACTGCCCCATCTAGGTCATTTCTGTGGTCTGTAGCAGGGATTATACACCTTATTGGCCTGCAAAACCCTCTGTTATATTGTATATGTATTTATGTGTATTACAGTGGTGCCGAGGATTCCACTGTGCTAGGTTCTGTGCAGGCATAGAGCAACACCTGTCCCCAGTGCCTTTACAGTTCAAGTACATGCTTGGATTGGATTCACACCCCTTTCATGTTTGCTTTCAGTGAATGTTCCTCTGAAGAAAGTTTACTCTCCCGAACATCTGTGTGACACAGTGAACTAGGTCCAGAGGCTCCCTGCTAGAGGCCTTGCAGCCCTGCCTCACCCTGTCCCAGAAAAGAGCAGAGGAGAAGTCCTTCAGGCCACCTAGAGTGGCTGCAGGGGAAACAACCAATCAGAGGGGCTGCTGGAGTGGCCAATCAGGGGCGAGGAGGGCCATATATAAAGAAGCAGCAGAAACAGAGCTGTCAGTTGCTGCCTGGAACTGGAAGAGAGAACATTGGGTCCCTTGCTGGTTGGAAGAGCATCAGAATCAGGGAGAGCTCAGTGTTGGTCAGGCTGAGCCCAAGGAAGGCTGCTGAAGTCAGAGGAGCTAAGAAGGAGCCCCTGGTTGGCTGCTGGGATTGAGCAAGGACTGAGCACAGAACCTAGCCAGGCCAAGCGAGGGTACCATGTTGGGCCCTGCTGGGCTGTTAAAGACTGAACCCAGGGAGGGCTGCCAAAAAGCACACACCAACCAAGGGTACCATGACAGGTTTCTGTTGGACTATTGTAGAAGGCAGTGTCTCTGGGAAGGAAGCCTTGGCAGTTTGGCCCCATATCAGGGCTGTGAAAAAGAAGAGAGAGACTGTGTACACCAGAAGGGATTTGTTTGTTCCACCTACAGACAGTGCGTGTGACTTGGCTGGAGGGATGAGTCACTGAAGACCTGCTGAAGAAACCACTGGGCAGCGGGGCATTTGCAAGAGGTGGGTGCCAACCCCATTACAACCTGCAACCCCTATTATTAACCTCTAATTTCCAGCCATTGCTCTGGAATGTTTTATGGAACAATCGTGAATAGATAGATAGAGCAGGAATTACCATTCTCTTGCACAGAGTATTAGAGTCATGACTTCTTTTAGTATTGGGCTGGGATGGAGACAACTTCTACCTTCTCTGTTTAGGAGGTTCCTGGACTCTTGGGAACCCAGGGGAGAGTCCTGTGGACTTTGAAAATACAGGGGGATTTTTCCCTCTAGTTGCAGATAAGGGTGGAGCCCTATGCTGGAAGAAGGTGTAGGAGGAAATCCTGGTGGAGGAGGCAAATTGCACATAGGGAGATGGTGATGGTTCATCAGCAGGTTGTTGGTTTATCATCGGCTTTTGTCAGTATCACCTGGTTTATTCTGGGAAGTCTGTGTTCACCTTTGTGTCCTCCAAGTCCTCCATGCGGCTGCTGGGAGAATAAACATGCCAGGCCAGGCATTGTTCTCTGTGAGAATAGCAGTGGTGTGTCTCACTGGCTGTCCTAGACAATGCAGAGGGCGATATCTCGGTGACATGTAAGTGAGTATCAGTCAGGTTAAAGAATTACTAAGAACTTCATTTCCATATTTGGCAGCTTGAACACCCAAATTACATAAACTCAGCTCTAGATATTGGCTACATACACTGATCACGTGTTCTAGAGTCAGGTCAGGTTATTTCTATTGATTTATTTTGGAGACAGATGAAGATGGAGTCAGACTGATAGTCGCTGCCCCCTTGCATTCAGTGAGTCACAAGCTAATTCAGAGATCTGCCCCGGCATCTCCTTGTGGGATAACTGAGCCATGAGAGTGGATAAGAATTTTCTCAAAGCATTTTCCATATCAGAAAGCGGCTTGCAAGAGGTGAACTGTCCCACGCTGTCTGGGATGTAACTTGGGTTAATCTTCATGATGTGGCACATAAAGAATTATTAAAATTGCTTCTGTGTGTGGAACTCTGCCGTAATAAGTGTCCAAATAACACGTTGACTCAGGAATGTTTGTGGCACTGGGTGATTTCCTCCAGATATGCCCTTTTTAGAGCCAAAGCCCATGAATTCCCCACAGAATTCATTGTGCCAAGACTGATTTTGTTTTTAAAGGCGACAGCTTTTAATAAAGAACATTATACCTCTTATCTCCCACTTCCTCCCTGCCCCAACGCATTGCTCATTTTGAAGAGATTGATTAGCACTTCTTCTGTATCTGGCATACTCAGGGAAATACTGCATGTCACAAATGCAGTATCTAGATAATTTACTTCACTCCTTCAGATGCCGTGTGACCACATTTCAATCCTAAACCATATAGAACAGATAAAGGTCACAGGGATTACCAGCATTTGACAGTAAATAGGATTAGGATGAACCCTGCACTCGCTGTATGATCCTGGACTGGCCTATTTTAAATGTCTTGTTGTTTAACTCCTTGGCTCCATGGTTTGGAGCTTCCCCTCTAAGCGGGGCTCAGCATTCATTTCTTGGAGATTAATAAGGAAAAAAGATTGGAAACAACATGCATTTGCCATCCTGTACCCAGTTTACTCAATTTCCTCATGCTTCACCTACAAAACTATTTCCTCGGTCACCGAGTCCGGTCACCACAGCCTAGATTGCTTATGAGAGTCCCACTGTCTCACCCATGTGTATCTCTTCAATCATTTGGAAATGAAAAGGCGATGATCTTCCTTTTTTCTCTTCCTCTCAGTTGTCAACACAAGAGACCTGTATGTGAGCTGTGCTCTGTGTGTCTGTATAAAAGGAAAGAGGAAAAAGGCAGTTATGAGGTGTAGTTAACAAGTGCGCTTCCTGCCATGGACTGAAGGGAACTGGCCTTAGGAATCTCTCTTTTTTTGACTGTTATGTTATTTGAATGGAGGGACATAATAAATTTTGCCCTGTTTTCAAATCATGCACTTTGCACATAGCGAGACTCCATGAGCTTTCCCTTACTGATAAATATTTTTACAAACGTCATTATTAACAGACAGGATGTCACTGAGTGGCGATGTATTGACTGTTACTGCTTGATATTAGACATGAATGGTCTGACTTTTCTGAAATAGTTTCAAGGAGGAAGTATGCTGGGGGTAGGATCTGGGTTTTCTCTCTTGAAAATGTTTCATTGCTTCTCAGGGAAGCTTTAGACCAACTTTGCGTGGAAAGAAAATGGACTGTGTGGCACTGTGTCTTAACCGTTATAAATTTCCAGATGTCACGGACAGAACCACAGAAACCCCTTAGAAGCAGGAAGGGCACAAATGGGCCTGATGGATCAGGAGGAGGCACTGACACGGAGAAGATTACGAAGTATTAGAAGTTCTTGTGAGGTACGTTGTCTGCATTACCTATAAGCTCTCTAGCATTCTGTGTGAACCCAAGTGCACATGCTGATGTGAAAAACTGGAGGATGGACATTTGGATGGCTGAGCAGTGCAATGCAGAGTGAGTGCTCAGTCTCTGCTTTTAAAATGGCATGCATGATGGGCCATAAGAGATTGCCTTGCCTTTCTTTTGTTCAAAGAAAATGGTATCATTTATGCCAAAAGCTCTGATGGCAAGGCAGGGAAAGATGGGTGCCTGGCACTCCGTGAGGAGAGATTTTAAATTCTAGAGGATAAGTAATGCTTACTCCGACCATGCTCATGTTCTTAGAAACCCAACTGCAATTCTAACGTAGGAAATTCCCTTTCCATGGTGAAAGAACAGATCCGATGTGCACAGGTATAACTGGCATACACTCTCTATCTTATCATTTGAAATTACAAAGAACAGTAGAAAGTTACTTACTTTCTTCTAACAGTGACCAAAGGACTTTAGCAGAACATAGCAAACTTCATTGTCCCTGCAGCTCCTATCTGTCTCTCTGCTTCACAGCAAAACACATGTCTCAGACCTTTTCCAGTCCATGCCTGCCTGGCTTCTCCCAATACAGCTTTAAAGGACAGCATACATAGCTTCATATTCCCCATGGTAAATCAGATTAGAGTTACCTTCCTCCACCTGCTGTGTCCTATTCAGAGCCAAGGATTTAAACTTTGGGGGCTAGCTCTTCAGAGGAGAGACTCCTCCAGGTACTTGTTTTTTTCCTGGAACTATAACATTTTATAGCAGCTGAGAATCTGGCCCTGGGTTTGCCAGGCAGTTGTGGTTTGCCATTCACACTGACTTGTAAAGGCAATTCCACACTTCAGACACGGCCTTTCAGCGGTACCCTGTGTCTCACACAAGTCACTTTTTTCAAGACTTCCCAACTAAACTTTGCAAACTCACAAGGTTTGGATAAACCTTAAACTGGTGAGTGCTTCTCTGAATAGAACTTCTGGACCTCTGAGTTCCAGCCACCTCTCTGCACTAGTGCGACAAGGACCGGCATCCAGGTACCACCATGCCCTATAAAGCTAGATTGATGATGAGAGACTTTATGTGGACACATTGTAGTGGGGTGCCTGCCCCACTCCAAGGTAAAAGGGATTAAGAGCAGCTGAGGGAGGCTGGCAAGGTAGTTGGCCCCAGGTGTGGCTGGCTTTATCCAGGCCAGCTGTGGGGCCAGGAGACAGAAGAGTCTCACTCCAGCCCTGGAGTGGGATGAGCTAGCTGTCTGAGAGGAAGGTACTGGAAGTAGAGCAGTAGAGCAGGGCAGGAGGAGCTTGGGAGCATCACGGATGAGGATGTTAGGGAGATTTCCAAACCTGAACTGTCTTTTGTAGGTTACAAATCTGAGGAATTGTCCCAGATTAAAGTGTCATTAGAAGAGGTTTTGGAATTAATTGACAAACTTAACAGTAACAAGTCACTGGGACCAGATGGCATTCACTCAAGAGTTCTCAAAGAACTCAAATGTGAAATTGCAGAACTATTAACTATCGTTTGTAACCTGTCCTTTAAATAAGCTTCTGTACCCAGTGACTGGAAGATAGCTAACGTAACACCAATATTTAAAAAGGGCTCCAGAGGTGATCCCGGCAATTACAGACTGGTAAGTCTAACATCAGTACTGAGCAGATGTCAAACTGACAGGCCTGTAGTTACTCGGATCACTTTTTTTCCCTTTCTTAAAAATAGGAACAATGTTAGCAATTCTCCAGTCGTACGGTACAGCCCCTGAGTTTACTGATTCATTAAAAATTCTTGCTAATGGCCTTGCAATTTCATGTGCCAGTTCCTTTAATATTCTTGGATGAAGATTATCTGGGCCCTCCGATTTCGTCCCATTAAGCTGTTCGAATTTGGCTTCTACCTCGGATGTGGTAATATCTACCTCCATATCCTCATTCCCATTTGTCATCCTACCATTATCCCTAAGCATCTCATTAAAGACTGAGGCAAAGAATTTGTTTAGATATTGGGCCATGCCTAGATTATCCTTAACCTCCATTCCATCCCAGTGTTTAGCGGTCCCACTTCTTCTTTGTTTTCTTCTTATTTATATGGCTATAGAACCTTTTACTATTGGTTTTAATTCCCTTTGCAAGGTCCAACTCTACATGGTTTTTGGCCTTTCTCACTTTATCCCTACATGTTCTGATCTCAATAAGGTAGCTTTCCTTGCTAATCCCTCCCATCTTCCACTCCTTGTAGGCTTTCTGCTTTTTCTTAATCACCTCTCTGAGATGCTTGCTCATCCAGCTTGATCTACAGCTCTGGCCTATGAATTTCCCCCCCTTTCTTGGGATGCAGGCTTCTAATAGTTTCTGCAACTTTGACTTGAAGTAATTCCAGGCCTCCACCGCCTTTAGATCCACAAGTTCTTCAGTCCAATCCACTTCCCTCACTAATGTCCTTAATTCTTTAAAGTTAGCCCTTTTGAAATAAAAAACCCTAGTCCCAGATCTATTTTTGTTTATCCTTCCATCTAGTTTAAACTGAGTTAGCTCATGACGCTCGAACCAAGGTTGTCCCCCACAACCATGTCTTCTATGAGGTCCTCACTACTCACCAAAACCAAATCTAAAATGGCATCCCTTCTTGTTGGTTCTTCAACTGCGTGGTGAAGAAATCCATCAACTACCACATCCAGAAAAATTTGAGCCCTATTATTACTAGCACTTGTCCTCCAGTCTATATCTGGGAAGTTAAAGTCTCCCATGATCACACAATTCCCATTAGTGTTTACTTCATTAAAAACATTAAAGAGGTTTCTATCCATATCAAAATCAGATCCCAATGGTCTGTAGCACCCCCCAAGCACTATCTCAGGGGAGGCTCTGGTAGCTTTCTTTCCCAGTGTGATTTTTGCCCAGACGGACTCTGTCTTGTCCATTCCATCACTACTTATTTCTTTACAGTTAACCTCATCATTGATAATACAATGCTACTCCACCACCTTTGCCTTTATTTCTGTCTTTCCTAAACAGCACATACTCTTCAATACCTGTTCTCCAGTCATGACTACTATTCCACCATGTTTCTGTTCTCCCTATTATATTTGGTTTCACTTCCTGCACCAGTAGCTCTAGTTCCTCAATTTTGTTACATAGGCTCCTCTCATTAATGTACAAACATCTTAATTTTTGCTGTTTGATTTCTCTGACATTCTTTAGCTGGTTAGGCACAGACATTCTACCACCAGTATCACCAATTAGACTGGTATCTATACTACCCTTCCTCCTTATGACCATTCTCCTGCCCACGGCTGTATCATCTCTCTTACTTTGTTTTCTTACTTCTCAATGTTGAATTCCAGTGTGGAGATTCCCTGGACATCTCCCAACCATCTCCCCCAAATTCCTAATTTAAAGCTCTCTTAATCAGTTGTGCCAGCCTCCATCCTAGAAGTCTGTTTCTCTCCTTACTCGGGTGAAGTCTGTCCCGAGAGAACAGTCCTCTCTCCATGAATGCTTCTCAGTGGTCGTACATCCCAAAGCCCTCCTTATAGCACCACTGCCTGAGCCATCTGTTGATCACCATAATCTTGTCACACATTTGTTGCCCTTCTCTAGGAACAGGCAGAATCCCACTGAAGATCACCTGAGCCTCGATTTCCTTAAGCGTCTTCCGCAGTCTGGCATAGTCTTCCTTGATACGTTCTAGTGAGAATCTAGCTGTTTGTTCCCACATGAAGGACAATTAGCGGATTCTTTCCCGCTCCCGTTAGGATCCTTTTCAGCCTCAGGTCCACATCCCGTATCTTAGCACCCAGCAGACAGTGAACCCTTCTGTCCTCCAGATCAGCTCCAGGCCTGTCTATTCTTCGCAGTAAGGAGTCCCCAATCACGTAGACCTGCCTTTTCCTGGTGACAGTGTGATTCTCCGGTGTATCCCCTGTTCCCTCTGGCTGCAAGTCCTCTCAATTCCTATTGTCCCTTGCAATCCTCTGCAGCCCATCCTGTATCCTCCTGGGGCTCATGTTTGGTGTTGTCTCCATTGACTCTTCCCCTCTTCCTATAGGACTAGCTGCTCTTCTCTTTTTTCTTGCCTTCTCACCTTCAGCGATCACCTACTGTGCCCCTTCTTCATTTTCCAACTCTGCAAACCTGTTCCTGAGCTCTATTTCTCCTTCACTGGCCTGTCTTTTTTCCTCTGCCTGGTTCTCTTAGTCACATTCATCCACTGTCCACTTTCCTCACCCAGCAGTCTCTCCTCTGAATTCTTTGGTCTTGTTTCCATCTGCAAGTCTGAGATTTTCCCTTCAGTCTCCTCATGTCTGTGCTCCATCATCCGCTCGACCCCCCCTTGAACACTCTACCAGAGTTTCCACCTGCATCTCCAGTCCTTGGATCTTTTCTTCCATCAGCTCTATCAGGCGGCACTTCACGCAGACAAAACTCTTTTCAGGTACCCCCTCCAGGATCATGTGCATGCTGCAGCTTCCACATCCAGTCATCCTCATTGTGTCTTTCACTGCTGCGTCTGTATCGGTCATGGCCTTCCCACCTAAATCCTGTTAATCCAGGAAACACCAACCAAAACAACCCCCCAACAGGCACCAGAACACTGGCAGACCACCACCCACTCCCTTCACTAGCCTGTCAGTTCCTCTGCTTAGGTCGCTTGAGTCTCACCCCGCAAACTCCCCCCAAAACTCCCACTGACACTCCCCTGTTTACAGCTCTGTTTGCTGGCTCCTGTGCCGCTGCAGCTGTCTGTGCTGCTGCCTGACTGGCTGGTTACCTTTATAGGACCCCTAAGCAGAATAAAAGAATAAACTTGTCAGACACGTAAAAAAACATAAACTGTTGAGCAATAGTCAACATGGTTTCTGTAAAGGGAAATTGTGTCTTACTAATCTATTAGAGTTCTTTGAAGGGGTCAACAAACATGTGGACAAGGGGGATCCAGTGGACATAGTGTACTTAGATTTCCAGAAAGCTTTTGACAAGGTCCCTCACCAAGGCTCTTACATAAATTAAGTTGCCATAGGATAAGAGGGAAGATCCTTTCATGGATTGAGAACTGGTTAAAAGACAGGGAACAAAGAGTAGGAATAAATGATAAATTTTGAGAATGGAGAGGGGTAAGTAGTGGTGTTCCCCAAGGGTCAGTCCTAGGACCAATCCTATTCAACTTATTCATAAATGATCTGGAGAAAGGGGTAAAAAGTGAGATGGCAAAGTTTGCAGATGATACTAAACTGTTCAAGATAGTTAAGACCAAAGCAGACTGTGACGAACTTCAAAAAGATCTCACAAATTGGGCAATAAAATGGCAAATGAAATTTAATGTGGATAAATGTAAAGTAATGCACATTGGGGAAAAAATAACCCCAACCATACATACAATATGATGGGGGCTAATTTAGCTACAATAAGTCAGGAAAAAGATCTTGGCATCATCGTGGACAGTTCTCTGAAGATGTCCACGCAGTGTGCAGAGGCGAGCAAAAAAGCAAACAGGATGTTAGGAATCATTAAAAAGGGGATAACAAATAAGATGGAGAATATATTATTACCCTTATATAAATCCATGGTATGCCCACACCTTGAATACTGTGCACAGATGTGGTCTCATCACCTCAAAAAAGAAATTCTAGCACTAGAAAAGGTTCAGAAAAGAGCAACTAAAATGATTAGGAGGTTGGATCAGGTCCCATATAAGGAGAGATTAAAGAAGCTAGGACTTTTCAGCTTGGAAAAGAGACTAAGAGGGGATATGATAGAGGTCTATAAAATCATGAGTGATGTGGAGAAAGTGGATAAGGAAAAGTTATTTACTTGTTCCCATAATACTAGAACTAGGGGTCACCCAATGAAATTAATGGGCAGCAGATTTAAACTAAATAAAAGGAAGTTCTTCTGCACGCAGCACACAGTCAACTTGTGGAACTCCTCGCCCGAGGAGGTTGTGAAGGCTAGGAGTGTAACAGGGCTTAAAAGAGAACTAGATAAATTTATGGAGGTTAAGTCCATAAATGGCTATCAGCAAGGATGGGTAAAGAATGGTGTCTCTAGCCTCTGTTCATCAGAGGGTGGAGATGGATGGCAGGAGAGAGATCACTTGACCTTTACCTGTTAGGTTCACTCCCTGTGGGGCACCTGGCATTGGCCACTGTTGGCAAACAGGATACTGGGCTGGATGAACCTTTGGTCTGACCCGGTATGGCCGTTCTTATGTTCTTATGTTCCCTAGCACCCCCAGGAGCCTGGACTGATTAACACCGGCTTTTCATGGAGCTTCCTGTTTCCTGCTGCTTCCCTGAACCCACTTGAGGAGAACAGGCAGTCAGCTGAAGTAGTAGGATCGAGTTAGGCCCTTAAGTCACTGATATCTTCCCTCACTCAGGCCCTGCTACCAGCCTGCTTATTTGTCCCCTTCAATTGAGTGTTGAGAGCCACTCTAGCTGGCACAGAACAGCAGTCATGAGTGAAAGAAGAAAATGCCCCTCTGGGGCAGCATTCAGAAAAAGAAAGGAAGCTTTTCTATCTAAGCAGGAAGGAGCTCTCCTGAGATACACAGACACAAATGTTCCCTGTGAGCCTTCCAGTCCCAGTGAGGATGTGAGTGGTGAGAAGATACCTGATCTTCCAGTTAGTCAGAGTGCAGGTGACCTGGTAGCTACTGCAGCGTCCATATCTCCATCTCAAATGGATGTAACCATGCACATTCTTGAAGAAAAGTCTAGATCAGAAGAGTGTGATGGAGGCACAAGAAACAGCTGCTGCTGAGTTTAGTTCCTTAAGTCTAGATGATCCAGGACTGTGGACCCACGTGAGCAGTAGCCTGAGTGACTTCCTTGTACATGGGCCACAGCAAGTGAAAAATTTCATGTTCCTCAAAGAAAATGAAAATAGAAGATTCCATCCACACACACACACAGCAAGTGTCCTTCCCTCCAGCAGGGATGCCCCCACCTCTCTCCATCCCCCTTTGCCCCCCACATGGCATAGTGTTCCAGTTCCCAAAGTACCTAGGGAGCTTTCCATGGGAAGAGATCTGTAACATGCTACTCTGAACACAGAGGAAGAGAAAGCTATCGTTTACTGTACTCAAACAGGGAGGAAGAGGAGGTACCAAGGAGGAGAGATGGATGGTCCCAATTAGAGAGGAAGAAATGGGTTGGATGTAAATGGAGGGAGAAACACTGGGAGGAAAAGCTAATTGGAGAGATGTCAGAACACTTAGTCCTGGTGTGAAGCCTGGTTCTATACGTCCCTCCTTGATCCTGTCAGTGAGGGCTGATGATCTCATTTTAATGTGGTTTCATGGGAGTGGAGAATTCAGTTCCTAATGTTCATTATTCACACACTATACAGAGAGGCTTGTTTAAATCACACAGAGCTCCCCTTGGTGAATTCGGTGACACAGGGACCTTATATTGACTAGGTTGTTCCAAACGCCTAGCTTTTCTCATGCAGTGATGACTTGGTTCCTTCCAGCACACCTGTCTGCTCTCCTCAAGCGAACCATCTCGCTGTGCATTCTCTCCCTGTTGTGAGGGAAATGCTTTGTAGTCATGCAGATCAGCTCCTGGGACATGTGGGGCCATTGTGAGAGCTCATGACTTCACCAAGCCCAGAAGGAACCTTGCAGGCAAAACGAAAGACCAGTCCAGGCTGGTCAGTGGCTTGAGAAGTTCCGTGGATACCCAGATCACCATTCGGAATGGCTGTACCATTTGCTGCATCTCTGCAGCGTGCAGAGCCCTTGCAAGGCGAGCTGGAAATAGGCACTTAAATTACTGCTGTCATGTTTTCCCAACATCAAAGCCATCATCATACCAACCAGTCACATCTTAACAGAGGCAACGGTCTGGAGCTGTTTCAATCCTCTCTAGTTTTCCCTTCTCAGGCAGTGCTTTTGAAAAGCAGCTTGCTTGCATATACTGTAACTCAGTGATGTTGTTTATCACTGTCAATGCTTTTGATCCTTCAAAAATGCAGCGCCCTAGGATACACCACCTAATCCTGGACTGCAGACACATTACCCTCCTGCACTTCATGCCTGCATTTAAACCATATCCAATTTCACAGGGATTCACAGGGTCCTTGATCACCTGAAAGTTTTGCTTGTTTACTTATTTAATTCCAAAGATTCATTACATGCTCACATTGTGACATGGTCAATTTTCCATTGTCCAAGGAAATGAGATGTGATTTTATCCACAGTGCCTCTGTGTCCTTGAATAGCCATATCTCTAAATGTATGAAATGGGGTGTAGTCGTAGATTTGTAAATCCTTCTTCCTGGCAGCCAAATTTTTCTCTGCTCATCCAGAAGGGTTGTAGCTCTGCCCACCTCTTTTTTCCAAGTGTCCTCTCTTCTTGATAGCCAATAGATTACTTATAACATGTCGTGTCTGACAGTGGGCGAGTATGCAAAAGAGTTAATTGGATGCTGCACAAATTTTAAATATCAAAATGGGTTCATAAAATTCTATTTTTAAAAGGAAGAAATGTGAAAGGGCAGTAATTTATTAGCAAAAAGCCAGCTCAGCTGAGCTCTGAATGTAGATCCCAAATTAGGATGGGTTCTATCAAGTGGAAAAGAATTAGGTAACTCTACCTAGAAACCCAGGCTGAAACAAAGCATATGGAACTAGATCTGTGAGCCTTGCTAATTAACCATCACTTTCTTGTACTGATGAGAGCTCATTTGTAAGAACATTCTGGTGTAAGAAAGCAGGAGTTAAGGAATGGCAGATAGGTTGCTTCCTGTTTTGGGGCTGTGGGGAAGGAACTAAACAAACTCTATGGCTATAGGCTGAGGTATTTATAGCAAATGCACATACCTGTGTACTTAGAGGCCAAGCAGGGACCCACAGCCAATTAGAATTGCAGAAGTGTCAGGTGAGGTTACGGGATGGAGGAACCCTGTGAACCTGCCCTTCAGCACCAAGCCAGCATGTCTGAGAATTGCATTTCAGTCAGCAGTGGGAGGTAAATGTGTGTGGTGTTTACATTCAAACAAGGATGCTGTTTTGTCTTCCATGTAACAAACTAAGCCCCGGATCCTACATACTTTGTGTTATACTAATACCTGAGGGCCCAGGCATGTGGCAGGGTCCCATGGTGCTAGGCCCTGTACAAACACACAGAACAGAGACCCGTCAGGCCTGCGGTTTGAGTATAAGAAGAGAGACAGTAAGTGGCCACAACAAAAAGTGTGAGCACAAAGAAACAGGGCTTAAGATTATGAAGCCAGAGGGCCAAATTCTCACTTACATCCAGGCCTTTTTGCACAGCCAGAGTGGTATAAAGGAGCCATACTCTAACTGAGAATCAAGCCCAATGGTCCCTTAGGTTAAGCCAATGGCCCTGATCCTGGACTGAACAATGCTTGGTCAGAGCCCATCACTACATGGAGCAGAGCTGACTGCCATGGAGCTCTGCATTGATGCAGGGTCTGCTCACTGCAAGACCAGCCTTTCCGTAGCAGAACTGAAGGCAAACAATCTAACTAGCTTTATAAATGGATGGGTGGGATTGTGATGCAGTTGCCTATGATAGCAGGGACTGGGCTGATGTCCCAGGAGGTCCCTTTCCAGTCCTCTGTCCTATGTGCCTGTGATCAGGTCCCTATTGTGGTAATGAGCTGAGTGACAAATTCTTGTTATGCAAATATCTCAGCTGCTGACTTTTTCCTTTGGAGAGGGCTCAGAGAAGAGCCACAAGAATGAAAAAAGGATCAGAAAACCTGCCTCCTAGTGATAGGCTCAATGAGCTCAATCTATTTCTCTTAACCAAGAGAAGGTTAAGATGTGACTTGATTAGTCTGTAAGTACCTCCATGAGGAACAAATATTTGGCAACGGCTCTTCAGTCTAGCAGACGTAGGTAGGAACACAATCCAGTGGCTGGAAGTTGAAGCTGGACAAATTCAGACTGGAAATAAGGTGTACATTTTTAACTATGAGAGTAATTAACCATTGGAACAATTTACAAGGGACCGTAGTGGATTCTCCATGCCTGTCAACTTTGAAATCAAGACTGTATTTTTTTTCTAAAAGATAAACCCTAGGAATGATTTTAGGGAAGTTCTATAGCCTGGGCTATACGGGAGGTCAGACAAGATGATCACAATGTTCCCTTCTGGCCTTGAAATCAATGAATCATCCACGGTAGAGATAGTTTAAATAGAAACTATCCACAGTCCTCAATGACAATCCATGACACCATTACTCAGAGAGTCTAAGATCTGTTCAGTTGGGTTATCACACCCTCCAGCTCTCTTGTCACATTTACTCTATTTCTCTCTCCAAATTTTTATCTTTATACCATTAAAATTTAACGCATTCAGAGAAAAATATTGAGGCCAAAATTGAATTTTGCTGAACTAAGTTTTTGTGATACAGAAAAGTTTAAATACTTTATGTAGAGAGGGATGGATTCATGCACTAACAAATGTAGCACCAATTGTCTAGGCCTTAGAACAAAGGACTAGGGGTCTTAAATCCCAATGTGCCTGTGCTAAAGTTGTTCTAGAGGGAATGTTCCCAGCGGTGGTCTGACATGGGAACAATGTGTGTGTGGGATTTTTTATTTTGGATGTTGCAAAATGTTTTTGTTGAAGTCAGTTTCTCAGAAATGAGAAACATTGAATTAAAAGTTCACTGGGTGATGATTTAGACAGGCTTCATTCTCTTAGAAAAATGACTAGCATATTAGATGTTAGATATTAGACCATTCTTTTCTTTAAGGGGCTTCTTTTTATTTTCAGGTCATAGTGAAATATTCTTTCTTAGCCTTTTTGGTAACTCTGGTATTGGTCCTTAGGGACCTGAGTATGAGATTACTTGAGCCTTTAATGCATCAAAGTTTCAATGCTATTTTTCCCTTGCTTCCTATGGGTTACCTTGGGCTCTATTGATATGGAATGGAAAGGTAGAATTTAAAAACAATCCAGGAAATATATATTCCTGTTTCTATCCTTCTTTTAAATAAGTTTGTTTACATTTCAAGATGTATGTCAGTGCTTAGTAGGACATTCTGAATATGAACATTAACATCCAAATGAAATCAAACCACATCATTAGGACTCTCTAGTCATCGAATCGTCACTCCAATAGGCCAAGTCATTGTATCACATCTGCCACATAAGGATGTATAAGGTCCTTGCAAGAGGTAAACATAACCAGGTCAGGTGAAAACCAAGTGATAACTTTTCATCTGCCTTCATGTTGCTTTTGTTGGCCTAAATCTGATTCTTGGCATTAAATAAAAAATTGCCTGTTTTGTATGTAATATTGTAGCTGTCATAAACAGATGGTTAAGGGTTAATGCCTTTTTTACCTGTAAAGGGTTAAAAAGTTCCCCTAGCCTAGCTAACACCTGACCAGAGGAACCAATGGGGGAACAAGATGTTTCAAAAAGAAGGAGGGAAGTTTTTCCTTTGTTGAGAGTTTCAGTTTCAGCCGGAGTGAAAAGACCAAGGAACCAGCCTCTTATCAGAGTAGTAAGTTTTAGAAAGGGGTAAATAGGTTTATGTTTATTTCCTTTTCAGAGGGGTAGCCGTGTTAGTCTGGATCAGTAAAAGCAGCAAAGAATCCTGTGGCACCTTATAGACTAATAGACGTTTTGGAGCATGAGCTTTCGTGGGTGAATACCAACTTCGTCAGATGCATGTAGTGGCAATTTCCAGGGGCAGGTATATATATGCAAGCAAGCTAGAGATAACAAGGTTAGTTCAATCAGGGAGGATGAGGCCCTCTTCTAGCAGTTTAGGTGTGAAAACCAAGGGAGGAGAAACTGGTTTTGTAATTGGCAAGCCATTCACAGTCTTTGTTTAATCCTGAGCTAAAGGTGTCAAATTTGCAGATGAACTGAAGCTCAGCAGTTTCTCTTTGAAGTCTGGTCCTGAAGTTTTTTTGCTGCAGAATGGCCACCTTAAGGTCTGCTATAGTGTGACCAGGGAGGCTGAAGTGTTCTCCTACAGGTTTTTGTATATTGCCATTCCTAATATCTGATTTGTGTCCATTTATCCTTTTCCGTAGAGACTGTCCAGTTTGGCCGATGTACATAGCAGAGGGGCATTGCTGGCATATGATGGCGTATATTACATTGGTGGATGTGCAGGTGAATGAACTGGTGATGGTATGGCTGATCTGGTTAGGTCCTGTGATGGTGTCACTGGTGTAGATATGTGGGCAGAGTTGGCATAGAGGTTTGTGGCATGGATTGGTTCCTGAGCTAGAGTTACTATGGTGCGGTGTGCAGTTACTGGTGAGAATATGTTTCCAGTTGGCATGTTGTCTGTGGGCGAGGACTGGCCCGCCACCCAAAGCATGTGAAAGTGTGGGATCATTGTCCAGGATGGGTTGTAGATCCCTGACGATGAGTTGGAGGGGTTTTAGCTGGGGACTGTATGTGATGGCCAGTGGAGTCCTGTTGGTTCTTTCTTGGGTTTGTCTTGCAGTAGGAGTCTTCTGGATACACGTCTGGCTCTGCTGATCTGTTTCCTTATTTCCTCATGTGGGTATTGTAATTTTGAGAATGCTTGGTGGAGATTTTGTAGGTGTTGGTCTCTGTCTGAGGGGTTAGAGCAGATGTGGTTGTACCTCAGTGCTTGGCTGTAGACAACAGATCGTGTGATGTCCCCAGGATGGAAGCTGGAGGCATGAAGGTCAGCATAGTGGTCGGTAGGTTTTCGGTATAGGGTAGTGTTAATGTGACCATCACTTATTTGCATCGTGGTGTCCAGGAAGTGGACCTCCCGTGTACATTGGTCCAGGCTGAGGTTGATGGTGGGGTGGAAGCTGTTGAAATCGTGGTGGAATTTTTCCAGAGTCTCCTCCATGGGTCCAGATGATGAAGATGTCATCAATGTAGTGTAGGTAGAGAAGGGGCGTGAATGGACGAGAGCTGAGGAAGTGTTGTTCCAGGTCAGCCATTAAAATATTGGCATATTGTGGGGCCATGCGAGTGCCCATAGCAGTGCCACTAATCTGGAGATATATATTGTCATCAAAATTGAAATAGTTGTGTGTGAGGATAAAGGCACAGACCTCAGCAGCCAGTTGTGCTGTGGCATCATCAAGGATACTGTTCCTGACAGCTTGTATTCCATCTCTGTGTGGGATGTTTGTGTAGAGAGCCTCTACATCCATGGTGGCTAGGATGGTGTTTTCTGGAAGGTCACCAATGCATTGTAGTTTCCTCAGGAAATCAGTGGTGTCACGGAGATAGCTGGGAGTGCTGGTGGCATAGAGTTGACCCTGCCAGCAGGTAGGGGATCTTGGGGAACAACTACTGCACTGGTGGGATGCAAAATAAACTTTATTAAGAAAATGCAAAACCAGGGAAAATTCAATAGTGAAGGATATGGGGTTTGTTAAGGTAGACAATTGGGGAGGGGTTTCTTTTAGTAAATAGTATAGGGGGTTTCAATAGTGGGGTACAATACAGTGGGGTACAATACAGTTGGTAACCAATTAACACTGAAGTATAAATGTAACAGGTAGCTAACAATTTCTAGGTAAAGGGTGTGTCACAGCAGCATATAACCAACTAACAGTTATGGGTAAAATGTGTTAAATAACCAACAACTCTAGGTAAAAATGTGTCACAGTGGTGTAAATGTAAAATGTGAGGTGTGTCAGAGAGAAAAATGGTAACCAATGGGGTGTTATGCTAGACTTCAGTAATACAATTGAGGTTTGGCAGCAGTAGGAGCGGGGTGAATATGTGGGGGAAGGGATTAAGAGAGAGAGAGAGAGAGAGAAAGGCAGTGGTAGAGGAATGAGGTTGAGGGAAGAGGAGCACGTGGTGGAGCAGAGACCAAACGCAGAGGCGCTGCGGAGGGAGATTTAAACTCAGGGAGACACAGAGAGCAGACAGGCTGCAATTTTAAACAGCAGAGAGACTGCAATGAGTGACTGGGGAGCTTGGGGGGAGACAAGGGCAAGCTTGTGGGGGGGAGTTAGGGCAGCGGGAAGACAAACTTAACCACAATTATACAGAACGCAGCAAAATCTTATTTATGATCTAACTTAACCAAGACTACACAAATTAGCAAGTAACAGAACACAATGCAACAATTCTTTTTTAAACCTAACTTACAGAGCACAATACAAACAATTCTTTAAACCTAACTTAACCACAGCTATGCAAAATGAAATTACAACTTATCTAGACTAAGAACCTGATTCTAATAGGTGCACCTTACACTATGCCGATTCTTTGATTGGGAAGGGGAGCAGTTCCAGAGGGCAGAGTGGTGTGTGCCCAGGGTACAGCCCCCGGGGAGGGTGGGGGGGTGGCTGCAGCAGTGGGGTGGCTGCAAGCCGGCGGCCCAGGATACAGTCCAGGAAGGCACAGCTTAGCAGTGGCACAGGCTCATTTTTAGCAGCAAAGGCGCTGCAGAGCAAGAAAGAGATTACAGATACAGACCAAGGAGTTAGCTTGGGTCTGTCTGCTGGGGAAACAAGGCCAGCAGCTAGGACAGGAGGAGTCTGCGAGAGGGAGTTCTTACCAATCCCCAGGACAGCAGCAAGCACAGAGGCAGGAACAGCAGTAGCATCGGAGGATGGAGAGAGGACTCGATTCGTTTACAATAATCAGGAGATCTGCAGGCACAAATTTGTTGTTCGTGGGAGGGGAGTTTAAAAACGAGGGTACGCTTAAAAACAAACGAGAGCGGGGAGAGGGCCGCCCAAAGACCCCTAGCTGATCAGACCAGGTGGCAAAGCAAGGACCTTCTCCAAAGTCTGATCAGAAAATGTCCGGCTTTAACGGCAAACTCAGGCAGTTTCCCACCAGTACTTTTGATTGGCTGCTCTTGATACAGGGGAGGAGAGAAGGCAGGGAAAGGCTGCAGGTAAGCATAGGCATGCCTGGGCATGTTCTGAGCCACAGGTCTGACTCATATGCTTAATTAGTTGGCCACTTCAGGTCTTGCATTTCTGGGCAGCGCCCCCCACACCAGGCCCAGGTCTGAACAAAGGAGCCAAACAAAGAAGCAAGAAGCCCCCTCCCTAGGCAGAGCAATGGCTTCAGTTAGTCTGTACACGCCATTCCTATGAATAGAGCTGTGACTTTAGTTAGCACAATGGCCGGGAGGGGCGGCCACACAGGACAAACAGAAAGGATAGAGGAAAAAGGAATGCAGCAGGGGGACAGCTGTAACAGACAAGGGTCTGAGTAGAGAGTCCACATATCCAGACAGTTCTTCAATGAGAGTGCCAATGCCCGAGATGATGGGGCATCCAGGATTGCCGGGTTTGTGGATCTTGGGTAGTAGATAGAATAACCCTGGTCGGGGCTCTAGGGGTATGCTGATTTGTTCTGGTGTTAGTGTAGGGAGTGTCCCAAGTAGATGGTGCAGTTTCTTAGCGTATTCCTCAGTGGGATCTGAGGGAAGTGGCCTGTAGAATTTGATATTGGAGAGTTGTCTGGCGGCCTCCTTTTGGTAGTCAGACCTGTTCATGATGATAACTGCACCTCCTTTATAAGCCTCTTTGATGATGTCAGGGTGGTTTCTGAGGCTGTGGATGGCATTGCGTTCTGCACGACTTAGGTTATGAGGCAAGCAATGTTGTTTTTCCACAATTTCTGCCTGTGCACGTCAGCAGTAGCATTCAGTTTATAGGTCCAGACTGTCATTTCGACCCTCAGGAAGAGTCCATGTGGACTACACACTCAGGACAGACTTTTCTTCTGGGCTATCTCAGGGACTCTCTTTCTGCCCTGCTACCCCCACCAACATGATACAGTTCTGCGGCGATCTGGAAGCCTAATTTCACCATCTCCGACTCAAAGAACACTTTCAGGACAACACTGAACAGCGCACTGATACACAGGTACCCTCCCACCAACAGCACAAGAAGAAGAAGTTCACATCCTCTGTGTTTGGAATCTGTTGTCTGTGAGAGTAGCTGGTATGCTAATCTCTCCCAGAGGGTTTTCTTTTACCTTTCTTCTCTTTAATTAAAACCCTTTTTCTTAATACCTGATTGATTTTTCCTTGTTTTTAGATCCAAGGGGGTTGGATCTGGATCCACCAGGAGCTGGTGGGAGAAAGGAGCGGGGATGGTTAATTTCTCCTTGTTTTAAGAGCCAAGGGGTTTGGATCTGTGTTCACCAGGGAATTGGTGAAGTCTCTCAAGGCTACACATGGAAGAAAAGTAGTGCTTATGAGTGGTGGTAGTCAGACCAGATCTAAGCTGGTGATTGAGCTTAGAGCTTCTCATGCAGGTACCCCACATCTGTACCCTAAAGTTCAGAGTAGGGAAGGAACCTTGACATGGTGAGCAGCGGTGAGGGATTTTTTAGGAACCAAAAGCCAGATTTGTTTTTCCTCCTTTGAGGTGCTGGGAAAGCAGTGAAGGAGAGACACCCTGAAGGCAAACAGATAAGAGATTCTAACAGAGGGCTTTTTATTAGAAGGGAAGCTCCAGCTGTGATCACTGGAGGGTCATTAACATTGCCAAGGCAAGTCACAAAAATCTGTTTTACTTGTTTTTTTTCTAAAGAGTCACACTGCAGTAACCAAAGATTCCAAGCTGTCCCCCCCACCCCTGCCTCAGATAGCTAAGGTAGACCAGGGGGGAAATGTCAGGCAAAGAAAAAAAAACACACAACAGCAGCTGGAATTAGCCAAACTCCAGGCTGAGGAGAGCCAAAAGGAACATGACAGACAGATGGCCAGGGCTGAGGCTGCCCACAAAAGAGCTATGGAGGAGAAACAAAAAGAGATGGAGGCAAGAGAAAAAGAGATGGAGGTGAGACAAAAAAAGATGGAGGAGAGGGAAAGAGAGAGAAAGCATGAACTGGAATTAGCAAGGGCTAAGCAGGATGCACCAGCCAAGCCTAACAACCCTTCTCCAGGTACTGCTTCCCATCCCAGAAAATTCCCCACCTACAAGGCAGGTGATGATACTGAGGCCTTCTTAGAAAATTTCGAAAGGGCCTGCCTTGGGTACGGCATCTCTACAGACCAGTACACGATAGAGCTGAGGCCACAGCTCAGTGGACCCTTAGCAGAGGTGGCGGCTGAAATGCCTAAGGAACACATGAACGATTGTAAACTTTTTCAAACCAAGGCCAGAATCAGAATGGGGCCTGTAACCGAGGTGGGGGAGATTGGAGCCAAATGGGTGGAAGTGGCAGAAAAGAAAAAAACTACTAGCAGTTGGAGCGAATATCAGAGGGGGAAAACCGAAACTAAAAACTATCACCAGGGGCAACCCAAGGCCCCACCTACAACACAAGGAAAGCCCCAGACACCTTATTGTCCCACCTCACCAGTCTCCAGCAACCCACCTCGGCCCAGTGACCAGTCAGCTGGAAGATGCTTTAAGTGTAATGAACTGGGACACATAAAGGCCCACTGCCTCAAAAACCCCAACCGATTACAGTTCATTGCACCACAATCACACCAAAGATCCCCAGGCCCAGATGCCTCTCAAATACCCTCGGAGTGAAGGGAAACCTTGAGAATGGGCAGAAAGAAGGTTATCGAATGGAGAGACACTGGGGCACAAGTGTCAGCTATCCACCAATCCTTAGTGGACCCCAAATTCATCAACCCAGGGGCCCAAGTGACAATTCACTCATTCATGTCAAATCTTCAAACTTGCCTACAGCTGAGTTGCCTGTCCAGTACAAGGGCTGGTCAAGAATGTGGACTTTTGCAGTCTATGACAATTATCCCATCCCCATGCTACTGGGGGAAGACTTGGCCAACCATGTGAAGCTGGCCAAGAGGGTGGGAATGGTCACATGCAGCCAGGCCAAGCAAGCTTCCACACCCATCCCTGTTCCTGAACCGTCCACCAGGACCCCGTCTGTGTTACCAGAGACCCAGACAGAGGTGGTGGAACCAGATCTTCTACCCATGAATGCTAGAGCCGTACTGAATCTAGTCCCAGAACCAGAACTGGCAAAGCAACCAGCACCAGAACAGTTGCTAGCACTGACTCCAGCGCTTGCAAACCCCTCTACAACTCCAACGTCAGAGAGCACCAGCGGGCCTGAACTGGCAGACGCAGAAGACAACCCTACCCAAGAGGCTCAGCCAGAGCGTGAAATATCACATAATGCACCAGCGGAGAGCAATTCACAATCAGCGAAAACAACCCCATCACCTACATCGCTTCCAGAGGGACCAAGCCGAAGTCCACAGTCTAAGGAAAAACTGGTGTTTCCAACTTCAAGGGAACAATTTCAGACGAGCAGGAAGCAGATGACAGCCTTCAGAAAGCTTGGGCGATGGCACAGAGCACCCCACCGCCTCCCAGCTCTTTTAACCGATCTCAGTTTGTTGTAGAACAAGGACTTATACAAGGAGACTCTTTCTGGTGGACACCAGGAAGACTAGTGTCCTCAGAGACAGTTGGTAGTTCCAACTAAGTACCAGGTAAAGCTCTTGAGCTTATCCCATGATCATCTCAGTGGTCATTTCGGGGTGAACAGAACCAAGGACTGGTTGGGGAAGTCTTTCCACTGGGAGGGAATGGGCAAGGACATTGCTAATTATGTCCAATCTTGTGAGGTGTGCCAACGAGTGGGAAAGCCCCAAGACCAGGTCAAAGCCCCTCTCCAGCCACTCCCCATAATTGAGGTCCCATTTCAGCGAGTAGCTGTGGATATTCTGGGTCCTTTCCCAAAAAAGACCCCCAGAGAAAAGCAGTACATACTGACTTTCATGGATTTTGCTACCCGATGGCCGGAAGCAGTAGCTCTAAGCAACACCAGGGCTAAAACTGTGTGCCAGGCCTTAGCAGACATTTTTGCCAGGGTTGGTTGGCCCTCTGACATCCTTACAGATTCGGGAACTAATTTCCTGGCAGGGACCATGAAAAATCTGTGGGAAGCTCCTGGGGTTAATCACTTGCTTGCCACCCCGTACCACCATCAAACCAATGGCCTGGTGGAGATGTTTAATGGAACTTTTGGGGCCATGATACGTAAATTCATAAATGAACACTCCAATGATTGGGACCTAGTGTTGCAGCAGTTGCTTTTTGCCTACACGGCTGTACCACATCCCAATTTGGGGTTTTCACCATTAGAACTTGTGTATGGCCACGAGGTTAATGGGCCATTACAGTTGGTGAAGCAGCAATGGGAGGGGTTTACGCCTCCTCCAGGAACTAACATTCTAGACTTTATAATCAACCTACAAAGCACCCTCCGACACTCTTTAGCCCTTGCTAAAGAAAACCTAAAGGATGCTCAGGAAGAGCAAAAAGCCTGGAATGATAAACATACCAGAGAGCGTTCCTTCAAAGTAGGGGACCAGTTTATGGTCTTGAAGGTGCAACAGGCCCATAAGATGGATGCGTCATGGGAAGGGCCATTCATGGTCCAAGAGCGCCTGGGAGCTGTTAACTATTTCAAAGCATTCCCCACCTAAAGCCTAAAGTGTACCATGTTAATTCTCTAAAGCCCTTTTATTCCAGAGAATTAAAGGTTTGTCAGTTTACAGCCCAGGGAGGAAATGACGCTGAGTGGCCTGAAGGTGTCTACTACGAAGGAAAAAGTAATGGTGGCGTGGAACCTTGTCACAACCCTGGAACATCTGCAGCGGCAACAGATCAAGGAGCTGTGCACTAGCTTCACACCAATGTTCTCAGCCACCCTAGTACGGACTGAACGGGCATACCACTCCATTGACACAGGTAATGGTCACCCAATTAGAACCCCATCCTACTGGGTGTCTCCTCAAACCCAAGCTGCTATAGAACGGGTGTCATAAACAGATAGCTAAGGGTTAATGTCTCTTTCACCTGAAACACCTGACCAGAGAACCAATCAGGAAACCGGATTTTTTCAACTTTGGGTGGAGGGATTTGAGTGTCTGAGTTTTTTCTCTGTCTGCCTGCTTTCTCTGAGCTTTGGAGAAGTAGTTCTACTTTCTAATCTTCTGTTTCTAAGTGTAAGGACAAAGAGATCAGATAGTAAGTTCTATGGTTTTCTTTTCTTTGGTATTTGCATGAATATAAGTGCTGGAGTGCTTTGATTTGTATTCTTTTTGAATAAGGCTGTTTATTCAATATTCTTTTAAGCAATTGACCCTGTGTTGTATCATCTTAATACAGAGAGCACATTTGTATGTATTTTTCTTTCTTTTTATATAAAGCTTTCTTTTAAGACCTGTTGAAGTTTTCTTTACTTCAGGGAAATTGAGTCTATACTCACCAGGGAATTGGTGGGAGGAAGAAATCGGGGAGATCTGTGTGCTGAAGTGGCTAGCCTGATTTTGCATTCCCTCTGGGGGAATAGGAAAGTCCTTTTTGTTCCAGGACCGGGAACGGAGAGGGGGAGTCACTCTGTTTGGATTCACAGAGCTTGTGTCTGTGTATCTCTCCAGGAGCACCTGGAGGGGGGAAGGGAAAAAGGATTATTTCCCTTTGTTGTGAGACTCAAGGGATTTGGGTCTTGGGGTCCCCAGGGAAGGTTTTTCAGTGGGACCAGAGTGCCCCAAAACACTCTAATTTTTTGGGTGGTGGCAGCAGGTACCAGGTCCAAGCTGGTGACTAAGCTTGGAGGCTTTCATGCTAACCCCCATATTTTGGACGCTAAGGTCCAGATCTGGGACTAAGGTTATAACAACAGGAGATCCAAAACATGCTACAGATGGGTATAATCCGCCCCTCTAACAGTGCATAGTCATCTCCCATGGTTCTACTTCCCAAACCAGATGGATGCATGGACTACCGTAAGCTAAATGCTGTAACTCATCCCGACAACTATCCAATGCCACACATCAATGAGCTATTGGAGAAATTGGGATGTGCTCAGTTCATCTCTACATTAAACTTAACCAAGGGGTACTGGCAAGTACCACTGGATGAACCCGCCAAGGAAAAGTCATCCTTCATCACCCATGCGGGGGTGTATGAATTTAATGTGCTTCCCTTCGGGCTGCAAAATACACCCGCCACCTTCCAAAGACTTGTAGATGGGCTTCTAGCAGGATTGGGAGAACCGGCAGTTGCCTACCTTGATGATGTGGCCATGTTTTCTGATTCATGGGCAAAAAAAATGGAGCACCTGGAAAAAGTCTTCGAGCACATCAGGCAGGTAGAACTAACTGTTAAGGCTAAAAAGTGTCAAATAGGCCAAAACAGAGTGACTTATCTTGGACACCAGGTGGGTCAAGGAACGATAAATCCGCTACAGGCCAAGATGGATGCTATCCAAAAGTGGCCTGTCCCAAAGTCAAAGAAACAGGTCCAATCCTTCTTAGGCTTGGCCGAATATTACAGGCGATTTGTACCACACCACAGTCAAATTGCTGCTCTACTAACAGACCTGACCAGAAAGACACAGCCAAATGCAGTTAAGTGGACTGTTGAGTGTCAGAAGGCCTTTAACCAGCTTAAGGCAACACTCATGTCTGACCCTGTGCTAAGGGCCCCAGACTTTGACAAACCATTCCTAGTAACCACAGATGCGTCTGAGCGTGGGGTAGGAGCAGTTTTAATGCAGGAAGGACTGGATCAAGAATTTCATCCTGTCGTGTTACTCAGCAAGAAACTGTCTGAGAGGGAAAGCCACTGGTCAATCAGTGAAAAAGAATGCTATGCCATTGTTTATGCCCTGGAAAAGCTACGCCCATACATTTGGGGATGGCATTTCCAGCTACAAACTGACCATGCTGCACTAAAGTGGCTTCATACTGACAAGGGAAACAAGAAGAAACTTCTTTGATGGAGTTTAGCTCTCCAAGATTTTGATTTTGAAATTCAACACATCACAGGAGCTTCTAACAAAGTAGCTGATGCACTCTCCCGTGAAAGTTTCCCAGAGTTGACTGGTTAAATATCCTTGGAATGTGAAAAATCTTGTTTTACATAAGTAGTAGTATATTTAAAGGTGCATGTGTTTTATTAATCTGTTTGTTCTAAAGTTCTAGGAAGAAATCACCGCCAGTGTGGTTCCACGCTGTCTGAGATTTAGGGGGCATGTCATAAACAGATGGTTAAGGGTTAATGCCTCTTTTACCTGTAAAGGGTTAAAAAGTTCCCCTAGCTAACACCTGACCAGAGGAACCAATGGGGGAACAAAAAGTTTCAAAAGGAAGGAGGGAAGTTTTTCCTTTGTTCAGAGTTTCAGTTTTAGCTGGAGTGAAAAGATCAAGGAACTAGCCTCTTATCAGAGTAGTAAGTTTTAGAAAGGGATAAATAGGTTTATGTTTATTTATTTTGTAACTTGTCTTGGTATCATTAGGGAATTATCAAAATTAGGTATTTGGATATTTTTTTGTGTAACTAAATTTGTGGCCAGGGGAACATCCTCTGTGTTTTAAATCTGTTGTCTGTGAAAGCAGCTGGTATGCTAATCTCTCCCAGAGGGTTTTCTTTTACCTTTCTTTTCTTTAATTAAAAGCCTTTTTCTTAATACCTGATTGATTTTTTTCCTTGTTTTTTAGATCCAAGGGGGTTCGATCTGGATCCACCAGGAGTTGGTGGGAGAAAGGGAGGGAGATGGTTAATTTCTCCTTGTTTTAAGATCCAAGGGGTTTGGATCTGTATTCACCAGGGAATTGGTGAAGACCCCCAAGACTATCCAGGGAAAAAGGTGGTACTTGGGGGTGGTGGCAGCGATACCAGATCTAAGCTAGTAATTAAGCTTAGTGTCCATGCAGGTCCCCACATCTGTACCCTAAAGTTCAGAGTGGGGAAGGAACCTTGACAGTAGCCAAGTGCTGTAATGACCCAAGCCCAATGGGGCACCAAGTTGTGCCAATGTGAATCTAACTGAGCTGTAGGGTTTTCACACTACAGCCAATGCCACCATTAGTGTAAAATATATTCATTCAGCACCCACGTCATGCCGAACACAGAGGGTGAAATCCTGGCCTCACTCTACTCAGTGGCAAAAATCTCATAGGCCTTAATAAACTCAGGATTTCGGCTATGAAGTCAAATGCAGAGCCAGCAACTCTAGAGCTTTGCTTTTCCTAGCCAGGGCACAGCAACTTGCTCCATCATTTCTATGTGGGCCAAACCTTGAGAAGTATCGAGCACCCCTAAATTCACTGCACACTGTGCCTCCCACAACTTGGCTCTCTCTGTTCCAATGACATGAACTCCATCATGACATGCCTGAAAGCTGCAATGGGTTATAGAAAGTTTCCTGATTTAACTGATGATAAAGCGAGGCAGGATATAGTTGTTCTCAATGATATTTCAGTGACATTACACAAATCAGGGTCTATTCTTTCCTTGATGAAGCTACCTGCTGGACTAACTCCCCCAACCCAAAATTAGTTGTTTGTAGATTAGGCATTTCTCATCCCCTCTGTCTGCGTGGAAGCTATGACCAGATGGCTCCTTGATGGGGCTGGACAGTACGCCATAGGGATGGATTGTTTTATCAGGATGTGACCAGTCAGCCCTGTGACTTTCTTCGTTTAGTGGGGTAGTTTGAATTTTGTAGCAACCAAACCTGCCTAGAAAAGAACAGTCAGTGTGGCCCTTGGTGTCAACAATGATAAATGTAAATAACCTCATTTCATTCTTTCATCTTGAGCTCTCCTGCAAAAATGCTGCAGTGATAATATAATTCAAACTGTTCCCCTATCCTCCAACAGAAAGATGCTGCACTGGGTATAAGCCTTCAGCGAACTCCAATAGCAGTAAGTCAAAAAACTACTCTAATTGTCTGACCCTGCATTCTCCTTTCATTGGCCTTGTTCAGAATTTGTAATTAAAGCCTGTAACTTTGTATTCGGGGTGGAGTGCCAGGGAAAGGTTTCTAATCTGCAGTATGTCTTGCAGTGTTTCACTCCCTGCTCTCTCCTTAACTCCCAAGTGGTGGCTTGGTGATAACTCTTGGTGGTAACTCTCTCTGGCTGAGGAACAAGAACTAAAATGCCCTTCAGAGCTCATCAGAGCTGGTCCTTGTTCTGCTGGAGGCTTTGCTGCGCAGCAGGGCAAGGCCTTATCTCCCCCACTCAGAGGCTGAGCATGATGTTGCCATCAGGACACTTCTAGTCTTGGGAGTGGAAGGCCAAGGTCTTGGGTCACCCACATTGCAGTGGGAGTACAGCTCGCAGGCGGGTAGTTCTGGAGGGAGCAATCAATGTATGTGACGGGTGCGTATTGAATTACATGACCTCATTTTGAGAGTCGTGCTGCCTGGGGAGGTCGGTGTCACTCCACTGTGATTCTGCTGCAGGGTGCTAGAGGGGAATGGGACAAAACTACTGCTGCCCCCGTTCCTTCCCCTCAGTATGCTGCACACGTTGCTCACAGGAAAGGCCGTTGGAACTCGTGGCAGCTTTCCCCTCTCCAGAGCCCACACAACAGGCTATGAGAGGTGAATGAGAGCAGCCTGTGGGGTGGGCTCTGTAGTGCTGAAATAAGCTACAGCCGTTCTCCAGCTCTGCCGTGCCAGGGCAGCCACTGCCCCCCAAACACCACCTACATCCTGCTCCCCAACCAGCTCTCAGCCCTTGCCCACCATCTTTCAGCTGCCTTCCCTCTCTGCTCTGGTAAGTCGATTCCCCTCATGCTGGTTGTGACTGCAGCATCACAACTGGCAGTCTCTCCCTTCGGCGCTTCGGCCTCCTTACTCTACACTAGTGTCAGTCTCCCCACTCCTAAATCCCAACCCCCCACACACTTCCTTGGTCTCCCCTGACACTCCTTTCACAAAAGCTGGATTTCCCTTTCTGCCACTGGAGGTGCAACATTGCCTATTGCCTCCATCACCGATAAACACTTGTCGGACCCAGCACAAGGCAATGGTTGCAGGGAGGGATTGAAGACAAACATGGACCAAAGGGATAGCCAGAGCTAATCACCATAAACCAGCCAGACCACTGCAGAGTCTCTTACAGGAAATCTCAGAGACTCACTGTCCACTTAATTGGAAGGGCCCCGTACCTGTGAATCTGGAGAGACTGGCATAGGGTTCCCAAAGGGCAACAGACTTTGGACAGGAAATATACTGAGAATGCCCAGGCAGGAGCCAGAAAAGGCTTGGCCCATCACACTCCCCTTTAGTGGCAAACCTTTGGTAATGAGTGGCCTGTCAGACCGCACCCACCCATTGTTCCTAGTGTCACCCCAGACGCCGTGAATGGTGAGACCAGACACCTTTATTATTGGGCTATTCACACAACTACAGAACCACCGTGGGGTTGATGAACAAGAATAAAACAACTGGCTCCCAAAGAGGCATATGTGGGGCAAATGGACTGCAGCTGGGCTGCTAAAGAGAGTGCCTCATTATCTTTAATTACGTGACGTTGTGGTGGGGTGATGTGTGAGATCTTTTAAAATGTCCCCCTGGTTCTGTGATATTGAAAACAGACAAGTTACTGGGGCTTCTCCTCCCCCAGGCCCTTGCAGGAAAGGAGCAAGCACTGGAGGCGAGGGACATGTCAGAATAATTATCACTGAAACACTGTCTGTGCTGCCATCTGGGTTTTGCTTTAGGAGCTCTGCAAAACATACGACTACACACAGAGCGCCGTGGGGAGCACGAGCTAAGAGGAGGCAGTACTGATGTGTGTAATGAGCAGTGGTCCCAGCACACCAGCTGCCTAGATGTTCTCGTATTTTGTAGGTATCGTGCCAGAGATGAGCTCTGAGGAGAGAGACTGGGGGACAATGTAAGGATGGGGAGGGTGGGCTATGGGACACTCCTCCCATTCCTATGAGGCAGCAAGGGAGAAAACACAAAAGGTTCTCATTTTCTAACTTGACAAGCTGAGTCTGGTATTGTTAGCAGAGGCCGCGTCTCCTTAGGGAATGAGAAGAGAGGTTTGCCAGGGATAGCTCATGGAGGCTTTAAACATAAAAGCAAGGGTTTGATGTGGTGGAGAAGGAGGAGCTACTGGAGAGTTACAAAGAGAGGGGGTCACGTACTCCTATCTGTCTTCTTAAGTCAGAGAAGCTGACTTCTGCTGATTACTTCCTCCTTGCCCGCGTAACCCATTTTCATTGTGCATCATGCATTCTACCCTGTGTCTGATCCACAGAGGATATGAATCAGGTTTCAGAGTGGTGGTCATGTTAGTCTGTATCAGCAAAAAGAACAGGAGTCCTTGTGGCACCTTAGAGACTAACAAATGTATTTGAGCATAAGCTTTCATGGGCTAAAACCCACTTCATCGGATGCATGCAGTGGAAAATACAGTAGGAAGATAGATATACACAGAGGACATGAAAAAATGGGTGTTGCCATATTAACTATAATGAGAATAATCAGTTAAGGTGGGCCATAATCAGCAGGAGAAAAAAAACTTTTGTGGTGATAATCAGGATGGCCCATTTCCAACAGTTGACAAGGTGTGGGTAACAGTAGGGGAAAAATTAGCATGGGGAAATAGTGTTTTTTACTTTGTGTAATGACCCATCCAGTCAGTCTTTATTCAAACCTAATTTAATGGAGCCCAGTTTGCAAATTAATTCCAATTCTGCAGGTTCTTGTTGGAGTCTGTTTTTGAAGTTTTTTTATTGGAGTATTGCGACTTTGAGGTCTGTAATTGAGTGACCAGGGAGAATGAAGTGTTCTCCGACTGCTTTTTTAATGTTATAATTCTTGATGTCTGATTCGTGTCCATTTATTCTTTTGCATAGAGACTGTCAGGTGTGGCCAATATACATGGCAGAGGGGCACTGCTGGCACACGATGGCATATATCACATTAGCAGATGTGCAGGTGAAGAGCCTCTGCTGATGTTTGTTTGCTAGGGAATCTTTCAGCCCTCAGCTGCAGAGCTGGGCCCTTTAGCTCAAGCTGTAGAAACTCATGCTTTCAGCCTGGAGCTTCTTAGTTCAGTCCCTGCTAGAGGCTGACTGTCACACAGTATTTCTTTCTCATTAAAAATGTCCAATACATTCAGTACATGGAATGTGAGCCAGTCAGCAACTGATTGGGCTTTGTTTACAAATCAAACTGTGTGCTGCTGAAGCCTTGAGTGAGGCTGGTTCTCCTCAGGGAACTCAGAAATGTGACCCCCAGTGCTATGTCTCTGCCTCAGCAAGAGAGAATGTTGCTGGAGCTTAAACTGTGTGAAAGCTCCCTGCTCTAGTAGGAAGAGAGCCTGAGATATAAGCCTTTGTATCAGAGCCCTGGGGCCTGGTATGAGGCCTGAGACCTAGGCCAAAGTAGTGGTCAAGCTTTGCTGATATAAAGCAAAGTCAGGTGGTGAGCAAGAGGCAGCCCTGCTCACAGAATCTGGCAAGAACAGGGCTGGTATTGCAAAACCACACAAATTCCTGGGGAGCACTAGGCACAGGACACTCATGCAGACACGGTCCAGAAAGGTGGTAGCAGAACACCCCGATACCAAATCCAGTACAAACACCCCTTCCCCCCCAAAGTTAACAGAACACGACAACCTATCTTAAAGGTTTGGTCAGAATGACAATGTGATGGATAGAGATGTTTTGACTGAACCAACATGTACAAGGTGATGGGTGGAGCACTAGCCACATCAAAGGGTGGCATGAGCCACATCAGATCATGTCAGAGGGGTGACATATAACTTGTTTGTATCAGTGTCTAAGGAGGTATCTCAGAGGGAGAGTCTTTGGCTGGCCTAGGGGATAGTGGAAGGTCCTACCTCTAACTGAGCTAGTCCATTGCAACAGGCAGGCACGTGTTAGTGTATCTGTAACCGTTGAGCCAGGGCATTTGGACAGTGCTTCATTGACACTAAACCTGACCAAGTGCCTTCGCTATAACCCGAGTCTGTGGCCATTGGACGGTCCACTCAAGGTCTGCTGTGCCTGCTGTCTGCGCAGAGCTGGGATGGCGCACAGAGAGAGGACACACACGCAGCCCAACATCCAATGACACCTGCCACGCCAGCCTGTCCACTCACCAACAAACTCCTTGAGACTTTGCAAGTCTCAGCTTTGCCTTGCAGGTAACAATCAGTGAACTTCTGCCAGGCCCTGCTTAAGGTTCACCAGTGGTGGCAGGAGATCCACTCCAACCAGCAGGAATGGATACAGAGGCGGTTGGGTCACACCACATCTCAGAACCGAGTTGGTCAGTTGGCTCCAGGTCTGGCAGAGCTTGGACCACAAGATGACCCCGTGGCCTTTCCCTGGACCTTTGACTGGGTGGCAGAGGCAGCAGACTGGAAAGAGTAGACTTGGGCAGCCCCCATAGCACCATTCCTGCTGGGTGAGGCACACGGTGGTAAGCGACGAGCGGGCAAGTTCCTACCCAGAGGTGAAGGCAGCCATTTTGGATCGGCTGTGGCTAAAGTTGTAGGCACACAGGCCCAAGTTCGGATGGAATCATTCCCTCAAAGGGCACGGCCACTTGTAGTGGCGCAGACGTTATGGGACCTGGCAACGCACTGGCTTTGCCCAGAGACCAGCTCTGGAACAATTTCTGAAGGTCCTGCCTGTAGGAATGCAGAGCTTGGTAAGGTTTTGCTAGCCAGCCTCAGTAGCGGGAAATGGTTGAACAAGCTGATATTCACAACAAGCATGTCTCCAGTTTTAATACCTTACGAGATGCTGCTTGTCCAAATATTCTCGCAAGTGTGTTGGGAGTGTCCTTTGCCAGCTGGCAGAAAAGGTTCTTAGAGTCACGCTGTATGTGCTGATACTGCAGCCAAGCATTTATTCATCACCTCAGCCCTGGAGTTTTTTGGGATTTTCTCTTCCGTTTAAAAATCACCGAGTGCTTCTTTCATGGGGAGTTAAAATTTCACTAGGTGGTGGAAACCTGGCAAACTTGATATGTGCAGCTAAAGGAAACTTCAATTATAGTGAAGTAGAGCTAGTGCTGCAGTGAGCTGGAAATGATTCTTGCTCATTCTAAGGGGCTTGCAAACAGGAATTGGACTCATTTACTCTCTGATCCCACTGTAATGTGGGAAGACTGGCACAGCTCATAGCCTAGAGCAAAATGAAGGCAGGCTGATCAGACAGTCAGTCTTTGAGCCTAAAGTCACTGGAGAAGAAAGGGGTTGCAAGCTTATATCAGCATAACAAAATCTCTAGTTTAGGGCCTCCTCCAGAGCCCACAGAAGTCAAGGGAAAGGCTCTTGTGAGTTCAGCGGGCTTTTGATCAGGTCCATGAGAACGTGGCTTCCTTGTTTATTCAACTGACCTATCAGATTCTGTGCTGGGAAAGGTAGCACACGCTGTTGCCTGGGTGCCCAAGGAGCCTTTTCCTCTAGTTTGTTTGTGGAACAGGGGGAACTGAGAGTGAGTAACAACTGCCTCTGGGTTTCACCAAGCCGCAATTGGCCTTTCCCCATGTGGCTGGCTTCTCATGCTGCCCTCATCGGCAGTGGCAAAATAACACTGTGTGCTTGGTTTATTTTCAATATTACTTGGTTTAGTTCCCATCTTTTTTCTCCCCTTCTTCAAATGTGGCTTCAATTCAAACTCCGCTCTCTCTTCTCTACTTGCAAAGAGACTCCTCTGACGACCTCTGGCAGTTAACAGCTAAGCAGACTTGCTGAGCAGAGTCTGTGTTTTCACCCTGAGGGAGAGGAAGTGGTTAGGACTCACTGATATGTGAAAAGAGTGGTAGGCTAAAGTCCATATTTCATCCGGTCTTTGTCACAGAATCTTGACAGCCTGAATCACGACAACCATGCAGAGAGGCTGAACTAAGGGTTCCCTGATGCTCTGTTCCCTGGCAGAGACTCGAGCCCTATAATCACCTTTTCCTTCAGTTTAAGTGAAGCTCTTCAGGTGGCAGGGCGTTAAGCACCCATGTACGGCAGCAGACCACTAAATCGTTGGCCAACAGCAAGTGCCTCATTTCCAGGGTTGACCAAAGGGAGACCATTGTGCTAAAAATCTCTCCAGGCAATCTGACCTCTGCCTTTGCTCTGCCAAGGAAACAGTCTTCTTCAACCACTAGTCTGCTTCTCCCCAAGCACCTTCCTTCTTCCCCCTGTGTCTGTGCATGGGGCAGGCCCCACTTCAACTTATTTGAAATCCCTTTTGCAAAACCAACTTCTGCAGCGATGTCAGACAGCAGGATCAGTGGACATTAGTTATTCTGGTACATAAGAACAGCCATGCTGGGTCAGACCAAAGGTCCATCTAGCCCAATCTCCTGTCTTACGACAGTGGCCAATGCCAGGTGTCACAAAGGGAAGGAACAGAACAGGGAATCATCAAGTGATCCATCACCTGTTGCCCATTCCCAGCTTCTGGCAAACAGAGGCTAGGGACACCATCCCTGCTCATCCTGGCTAATAGCCATTGATAGACCTATCCTCCATTAACTTATCTAGCTCTTTTTGGAACCCTGTTATAGTCTTGGCCTTCACAACATCCTCTGGCAAGGAGTTCCACAGGTTGACTAATGATATCCATCAGCTAGGAACACATGCCTGGACCTACTGTTTCCTCATGCTCCTGACCTGTTCCCAATTTCTTTGATTATTCTCTTGTTGCATATTGGCTAAATCCTCACTGGTAAGATCTCTGGGGCAGAAGTTGTCTCCATTTGTACGTGTAGTACCTAGAACAATGGGATTGTGACTGGGGCCTTTAGATAGCACCACAACAACAGGGGTAAAATATTTGTGAAGCTTTTGTGTGGTGCATAAGGGATGGAATCACAAGCTTCTCATGGGAATGAAAAAATAGAAATGTCTTTCTGGCCATTCTGGCAAAACTTCAAGTATGTGTTGAAATTTTTTCTTAATAGCTGCTAAACTCTACACAAAACTGAGCAGAAGCTATTAAAATGAATGTGCCTTTGTTTGAAAGACTGCTACAATTGTGCCTATCTTCTCTGAAAACTCCCTTTTTAAAACTGGTCTGCACGGTGAACAAAGGCACATAAGAGAGAATCTAGATAAAAGGAAGCAATAAAAAATAGGTGACTAAGAACTAAAAGGTAGTTTGCTATAGGCTGTGGTGAAGGATAGAGTTCCTGTTTTTGGTATCATGCATTCACATCCCTTCTTATTTTATAAGTCCCAGGGTAGCAGCATGTCTAATAACTCAGTATACATAATTCCACTGTGAGCACTTACCATGTAAGTGTACAGCAATTACCATGTAACCAAATGTTAATTACCTATTTTATTGGTCTTCCGTATTTGAACCTCTCTTTGCTTTTTTAATCAAGCTGAAGAGGCTGCATATTTGTCTTACACTAACGTTTTGCACTACTGTCTAATTATAAAGTAGTTTCCAGGATTTATAATTATTCTGTTATCCTTATGTGGTTAGGCCAGTTACACTCTGATATATGTACCTGGTAAAACTCAGCGATGTCCTCATTCTCTTTTATTGCCTAAGTTCCTCAGTCAAAATCAAATGCAAATCACTCACCTTATTTCTATGATATTTTCCGGTTAGTTTCTAAAAATAACAAGTACAGTAAATTAGCAGCAACATCAATGTCTAGCCATCATAATCCCCAGAACAAGTATTAATTGTTATGAGCATAGGATACTTTCAATGTCCTTTAATAATTACACCTAATAATTATCATCCTTGCTTATCCAATGATCTGTACTTAGATCCCATGATATAATAATTTTAAGACTCCAGTGCATACTGTAGACTGCTTCTTTGTATTTCCCCTCTAATCACATCCAGTATCGTCAGCTAGTGTAGCTTGAAATAAGTTGACCTTGCTGAAAGACTTTGGAGCACTGTGATTTGAGCGACTGAGTCTTTTGTTTTCGTCATTCACTGCATTTGTTTTGTTTCATTAGGCTGGCACTGCAGAGAGAGGTTAATAAAAGGTAAGAGTTAGATCACTCACTACCCAACAGTGCAGGAAAACAAAAATCAGTTGCTACCCATTCAAATAATTCCTATCCACAAATGTTCTACGGCTCTGGGGCAGAGTGTTTGCTGGGTTGCTAATTGTCCTCAACTTAAATGCATGTTTGCTAATCCATAAACAAAACTGTGCCTAGCATAGTGTTTATTTCTCTGCCTCCCAATTTATTTCCTTAAATGGAGGATTTGGTTTTGGAAATCCTCACCCATGGTTAATAACCGTAACATTGTTTAAGACAAGCTCTTGTTCTCAAAACCCACATCTGGTCACTTCTAGAGCTGAGGTTAAAGTCTCAAGGAAGGAACTGATTCTCAGTCTTGTACCAGTTACTTCATGTGAATATTGCCTCAGTTACATATCGGCATCTGCCTAATTTGATTAGTGTTAATAGTATCCAAATACAAACCATTTTACACTGTAGCGATGGGACCATATTCTCTGCTGATATGCTCGTTCCATAGTTTGAGATATCTGCTGCAATAAGATAGCTCAATGGCCATATCACTGCTGCCTCTGGGGTGGAACCATCATTGCAAACATTTGCCTCTTACACTGTGTGGTGTATGGAAAAAACTGTGTTAAAATTGTAGAGCTATCACTTTAAATGCACAGGGGTTGTTGCAGGCTATGGTGCTCTACAACAGTGGTGGACAACCTGAAGCCTGCAGGCCGCATGCGGCCCATCAGGGTAATCGGATTGCGGGCCACGAGACATTTTGCTGACCTTGACCGTCTGCAGGCGCAGCCCCACGCAGCTCCCAGTGGCGGTGGTTCGTCATTCCTGGCCAATGGGAGCTGCGGGAAGTGATGGCCAGCACGTCCCTGCGGCCCACGCTGCTTTATCTCTCTGGTGTTGGGGTTTGGGTGTGTTGTGAATTCTAAGAAATAAAGTAGAGTCATGGTGCAACCTCCCAGCAAGAGCACTGCGTGTTTTTATTTACCACCTCTGCTTGCATGCTGTGAGATACAACACCAAGGAGGGGAAATGTGCTTCTCCTGAGCTTCTGGAGCAGGGATGCAGAGCTGGGCACCCCTCTCACTTTGTCAACACCTTTTTCCAAGTGTGGTGAACTTTGTTCTGAACAAACTGCTGCATGCAGCATTCTGATGGTGGTCGGTGAGTAGACATGCCCTGGCCCACTGGAAGCTCTGTATATGGGAACCAAGGCCTAGAAATGAAGGGACAGGTGGTGAACGGACAGGCGGCGTAAAAAGCACTTTATTTATTACTGAGATTACAGCTGTGTTGAAATATGCTCAGCACTCTCCACCCACTGGGAAACTCACAGCCCTTGTTCTTCATTTGACATTTCTGTCTACCTGTTTGGCAAAGAAGGGCCACAGCTTCTCCTGTCGGTCCCATGTATAGGGGACTGCAGTGCTCGGCCTCCAGGTACAACACACCGTCATCATCAGTCAATCTGTCTAGGTTGTGGTACAAGGTTGTCATTTGCTGAAACCGAGAATTCCGGCGTCGTGCCAGTTTCCACAGCATCACACAATTCCCGATGCGATGTAAAATGGGCTTGGAACAGGAGAGGGGAAATAGGCAGCCAACTGGGATGCTGCATGTGATGGATCCTGCTGAGAAAGGGCTGCTGGCCTCTGCAGTTGTGTGAGAGGAGGGTACGACTGATGGAAAGGATATGGGTATCACCCACCAAACACGACACTGCAGACTCTGCTGTCTGTGGCTGGATACCACACTCTAAAATGTAACGCTGTGATTAGTCAACCAATCATTTACAGCTAGCAGGCCCAGCATCTTATAGTTCACACATAGCCACTTTTTAAAGAGTAGAAATGTACACATTCCTGGATCCCGCATGTGGTGGATGCATTATGTAATCTGATAAGAAATGCAGAAGACCCAGTCTATTAAAAATTGTGCATGAGGATGCACAAAATAAGTTAATTTAGACTTTATAATCTTATTTTACAAATCTAGTTCAGTTGTAGCATGTACAGAGTATAATTTAGCCAATATTTTTGGGAGGATTTGTATTATTCTCTTGCACAAATTCACCCACTGACTGGAAATCTGAACTTTCTATGGTGAATGAATCTCTGCTTCTGTTTATTCTTTCTCTCCAAATATGTGCAGACACTTCTTGAAGTAACACTTATGCCATTTGCTACACTTGGTGTTCTATTTCATATTGCAGGTAGATGTTATCAGCCTTGTATTTGAGAACACTAATATCAATCTTTAGGTGTTCTAGATGTTTACATTTTAAAAGGTTTAAGACTACAATACCAGCAGTATTTGACCTGAGGGCATCCTGCAACTCTCTACAATGAAAATAAAGATCACCTTAACATCAACCACCTCATGCCTGCAAGAACAACCAACAGCTATCGCTTTATTTTTATGACAATATATATTCATATTGATATAACATGAAGATATACAAGAAGTCTGCCTCTTTTCTCAGATATGGAGCACAATCGCTTTTCTTTTGAGGACGATATGACTGTATTTGTTTTTGCTGTAGTGCTTCTATTAGGTGTTCATTTAAATAGTTAGGGGGTGAATGTGTGTATAAGAGCAAAACCAGCACTATTGTTTGTCCTGACTTTCCATTATAAAAAGAAGCGAGGAGGGTTTTACTGAAGGATTTATTTGCTGTTCAGAAAACAGTTTTAAAAACCCATAAAGTCAGGCACATACTTAATAGGCAATTTTAAGGCAACTGGGTAACTGAAGTGTGAAAGGCTGAAATGCTCAAAAGGTCAGATACCTCATGAGATTTGATTTTTTTTCTATCCAGTAAAAGTCTTCATGACGGGTGTAATTGTGACATATTCCTGTACATTGGCTTGGTGAATCAAAAGCCCAAGGGTGGGAAATTGTTATTTTGCTGCCACGTTCATTTGCAAATAACTCAAATGACTAAAATAGCTATTAACTAGTCTGAAAGGTTTACGCTGCAGCCCTGGTAGTCCAATGAAACTAAATCGTAGGCCAATTATACTTTGATAATAGGACTGTGCTGGATATAAATAAACATGGCTTTAGAATCTGGCTCATTGCAGAAGTTTATTCAACACATTTAGCCTCTTTTCTTTGTCATGAGTTATTCAGACTATTTTTGCAACTGTATGTGTAATTATTGCTCAAACCTGAGTCAACTCTTGGGTTAATGGACTGTATTTGTATTTGCTCTTTATTACTGGTTTACCACCCTCTGGGCATCTTAGTCACATGGCATAATTTCTACTCTCAGAACTGGATGAGTCTGATTGCCATAAAGAAGGAAAGTTCATGATCTATTCAGTAGTCCTTGGAGTCCTTCAGGATGAAGTAAGAAGCAGTTTTGTGAAGTTAGGCTGGACAGATTAGAATATCTTCAGGACACTTTTTCAGAAACTTCCTTTCTGGGCCTATGGGATCAGTCTTTGGCCAAGATACCATTGCTAGCAAACTTAGCCCATTGTAGGCCTGGGTTCAGATTGAAAACAAAATCCTTCATGATGTCCCTGCACCATCATTGTGTGTGACTGGTGCATGAGCAGCCTCCGCTGTGAAGGCTGTATGCAGATCCTTGTTCAGCTGATTTAACTTCCTGTAGGGCTGTCAACCTTCCAGGATTGTCCTGGAGTCTCCAGGAATTAAAGATTAACCCCGAATTAAAGATTATGTCATGATGAGACCTCCAGGAATATGTCCAACCACAATTGGCAACCCTACTGAAAAGTGCAGTCACATACAGTTGTCCATCTTATTTAAACAGCAGAGAGTCCTGTGGCACCTTATAGACTAACAGACGTATTGGAGCATGAGCTTTCGTGGGTGAATACTTATTTAACTGTCTCTTAGGTACTTCTATAGCTTCCATTATCCTAATATCTGCTTCTCTCACAATCTTCAGTGTATTTATACCCACAAAATCCCGGTGTGGCAGAACAGTGTGATTTTCCCCCATTTTACAGGAGAGGAACCAAGGAAGAGAGAGACTAAGGGCAGGTCTGCATGGCCAGTGAGTGCGTAGGAAGCTGGTCTGCGAATGTGCAGCACACTAGCCTGCTGAACACTAACTGGCCATGTGAATGCTGCTACTCTGCAATGAAAGTGCCAGAGTGCGTTTGCTGTAGTCCTGTCAAGAAATGTATACTGTGCACTAGCCTCATGCACACAGCCAATGAGTGCTCAGCAAGCTGGTGCCCTGTACATTCAAACCCTGCCCACCAAGGGGAGAAGCCCTAAACTGTAATCTTTCCTATGGTTTATAACGACAATATTAGATGCCCAAGTCTGGGTTGGTGATCCAATTGATTGCCATCCCCTCAGCGTCACCTGAAGCAGAGAGACCAGCAGGATATGATTGTTTGGGACACTGTTTGATGAGCTGTTCCATTGTTTGATGTCCATTTCTGCAGTCGCAAATGGGATTGTCTCATTCAGACCACTAATGAAGAAAGCAGGTGCATCTGCTGTGTGATGTGCAGATTTGAATCAAAGTGGACCATTCCTTCCATGGGAGTGAAAAGCCAGCGGGTTCTTCAATTGGTTCCTTTGATGAGGGTTTTGTTCAGGATATTGACATCCTTCCACAATTCTCACCATGATCGTGGAGGGTGGGACCCTGAATCCTCAAGCTCTTGCATTGCAAGCTAAAAAGGTCTCCTGGATTTGAGTTGGAATCTCAGTGCATTATTTAGGTCTTCGTGTGTTGGAAGATCATTGTTCCCTCCAACATTATGGACCTCCTGACAAGTTCTCATGTTATGGCAAATTTGTGTGAGCGAATATATGCCATTATGGCAAGCCATGCTTGTGGCATTGACTGTGTTGTGCCTGGAAAAATCTGCCTGATGGCGTAAAGCTGAGAAATGACAAGTGAAGTATGGGAGTTGTGTCCAAACAGGTGAGCAGGCAGAGGCCAGTGAAAGAGGTCCATAGACTCTGCATTGACTCTCCAGGTCATTCCTGCCAGTTGCCTTTAGTTTGTTGTGAATATTTTTGGGGGGTATTGGTGGCCTGTGAGACTTTTGGTGTAATATCACACCAAGATATGTCTTACCTGTTGGCCACAGAACTCCATGTGCAGTTCTGCCCTTAGCTTTTTGATTTTTCAGATGAAATTCTGATACAACAATCTTAGTGGGGTTTGGTTTTAGTTGCCAATGTAAGACGTTGTTCCATGATTAAGGTCCTTAGTTAGAATTTGTTCTACGGGAGGTAAATTCTGTGCCTGTGTGGTCAAAGCAATGTCATCAGCAAAAACGTATTTCTGTGATATGTGTGAAGGTCAGTGGTATAGATATTAAATAGGACTGATGCTAGGGCCTCTGTGGTAGGACATTGTTGAGAGTGCATGGCCTGCCAACCAAAGGAAACATGAAACCTCTGGTTGGTCAGAAGTTCTTGGAAGAATTTTATCACTGCATAACATGGGATAATTTTACTGGCTTTCAGGAGGAGGCCGTTCCACCAAACGATATCCTAGGCAGCAGATACGTGTAATAGTACTGTCCCAGTCCTGCAGGATTTCAGCAAAAACAGCTCAGTGTTATGTCAAGGCTAATACTTGGTGCAACTGTGGCCTGGTCAGGAATTGGCTTGTTCATTCGGTGGCCTTGCTTACGGTAATGTTCTCTTAGTGACTTTGTACAACATGCAGAGGAATGATAGAGGTTGGTACAGTGAGGGATTACTGGGAAATCCATAACCAGAGCTTTGCGCCAGATCCTCTGGCTCCATTCTTCAGGACTCCTACTGGAGAACTGTGCGGCCAACCACTTTCATCCCTGGGCTCTGAGGGTTTGAGGGAATCCTGTAAAGATCTCGTCAAGTCCTGCAGCTTCCCCAGCTTCAGCTTTTGTGAGGGAGGGTCCCAAACTTCCTTCCTCAGCCCTTAGTGGACAATGTCAGTCCTTAGTGGACAATGCCAGTCCTTAGTGACTTGCCCCAGATCACACAGGAAATTTGTGGCAAAGCAGGTACTGAGCCGAGGATGGCACTATTTTCTAGGTGCTTGCAAATTAATTGCTTAATGATTTGCTCCATTCTCTTTTTGGGCACGGAAGTTAAACTGACTGGTCTATAACTCCCCAGATTGTCCTTATTTCCCTTTTTAGAGATGGCCACTAGATTTGCCCTTTTCTAGTCCTCTAGAATCTCTCCTGCCTTCCATGAATTTTCAAAGATAATCGCTAATGGCTCATATCTCCTCAGTCAGCTCCTTGAGTATTCTAGGATGCATTTCATCAGGCCCTGGTGACTTGAAGACACCTACCTTGTCTAAGTGATTTTTAACTTATTTCCTTATTTTAGCCTCTGATCCTACCCCATGTTTACTGGTATTCACTCTGTCAGATGTCCAATCACCACTAGCAGTTTGGTGAAAACAAACAAAAAAGTCATTTCACACTTTTGCCATTTCCACATTTTCTCTTATTGCCCCTCTCCTCCCCCCCGCAATTGAGTAAGGGGGTCAACCTTGTCCTTGGTCTTCCTCTTGCTTCTAATGTATCTGTAGAATGTTTTCTGTTACCCTTTAGATCTCTAGCTGTTTAATCTCATTTTGTGTCTTGGCCTTTCGAATTTTGTCCCTACATAGGTGTGTTATGTGTTTATATCCATTCTTTGTCATTTGACCTTGTAAAGTATCCTTGAGTCTATCTATTTAGATTTATAAAGAGAAAGTAAAGAGGTGATCTGATAACAGATTAAGTACCTGCGTGGGGAACAAATTTAATAAGGGCTCTTCAGTCTAGTATAGAAATGTAGAACAAGATCCAATGGCTGGAAGTTGAAGCTAGACAAATTCAGGCTGGAAACAGGCACTTTAAAAAATAAAAACAATGAGGGTGATAAAGTATGTCATGATCAACATACCAAGGAGTTTGATGGATTCTCCATCTGCTCTAGTTCAAACAGGAATTAATTCTGGGAATCTCTGGCCTGTGTTATCCAGGAGGTCAGACTTGATTAGAGTGGTCCCTTCTGGCCTTAGAATCTATATTTTATTTTTCACCCTCTGCCCTATGTGGAATTCCCTGCCCAATGAAGGTTCCAAGCAGATTCCTAAAGCATCTCCATTGTTTATAGCATCCATGTTTCTATGGTGTTTAGAAAACTTTTGTGATGGGTTATTTCCATTAGCCCAGGTTTAGGTGAACGAACAAATAAGATATTGTCCATGGGGGAAGGGGATACCAAACCACACCAGAGCAGCACTTCAATCAAGAAAGTGCAGTTCAGGGAGTATGTTGTAATTACTTGGGGGCTGGGGTGGGAAGGGCAAGTATTTTTCATGGCAGTTTAGAAAAATGTTAATTTATTAGCATTTTCCTTGAAATGTGTCTATCCAATGAAAGCCCCAAAACTATTTTTCTTCCCTACTCATCCTCCCACCCACCCTTTTCATCATCCCAGTTGGGTCTGGAAGGGTTGGGGGATGGGAAAAAAACCAAAGTGGTGACACAAAACTGAAAAAAAAAGCATTTGGAAATTAAAAGCAAACAAAACAAGAATTTTCTTTGTCAAAAACTAAAGAATTCTACAAAAGGCTTTCACTAGAAATAATTTCAAATTAAAAAATTGAACCAGCTTTAGTCAAATGGTTCAGACTGAAAGCTATCAGCACATCTTGCCCTTAGCCTGACAAACAATTCTGGTGGTGAATAACAGCACGTGGTAAAAAAGCCACCTCAGTCTTTTGTCAGCCAAGAATGCCTCCTAAGGCCGAGCCTAGAGAGAGTGCACCATGTAGGGATTGAGGGATCAATAGAGCTCAGCTTTTACCTTACCTGCCCCCATGCTCTCTGATGAACAAAAGCATCCTCTGAGCTCTCTGGAGAGATGCCCAGGTCTCCCCTCTGACATTCTCTCCAAGCTATTACAGTTAGTTTAGAATCCATCAGTCTGAGACTTACCTGAGTTATTCTAACCCACGGGCACTGCATTTCTCAACATTTCCTTTCATCCCTTCTCTGTTGCCCAACCACCTACCTTTGTTAGAACCCACTAGAGAAAACTTGGAAGAATTCCAGTCTTGGCTGATCTAAGTAGTTTTATCATCTGCAAATTTACCACATCACTGTTCATTCCCATCACCATATCATTAATTAGTTTGTTAAACAATAACAGTCCTAATATGGACTGTCAGGTGCCCCCCTGTTAGCCTTTTACTGCACTGCAAATTGACCATTTCTTCCTATTTGTGTGTTCTGGGATTTTGTTGAAGGCTTTTTTTAAAAAGCCCAAATAAATTATGACAGCTGCCTATCCAAGTGCAAACTGGATTGACATTTCTGTGCAGCAGAACAATGTGCTCTGCTTCTAAAATTGTCTGCTCTAAAGTTGTGCTAAAGCTATGCTGGAACCATCCTTTAGCTTCACATAGCCTAACAGGTCTTTTTGACAGATTCCTTTCTCCTTCCACTAGTCCCTGAGTAAAGACAGTTTAACTTAATAAACGTGTTTAACCCAGATGCACAAACTTGTTTAAGTACTGCCCAGATCCCTGTCCATAGCCTTGCCACAACACACTTACGGGGATCCTACAAACGCTTTCCAGCTGGGACTCTGGTATGTTCACCCAGGCTGTCATTGTGAGACTTTGACAATGACTACAGTCAACTGTGCAATTTAAAAGAAATACAATACAGACTTCTAAGGTAAATGAACTTTAACATTAGAAAGGTAGAAAACATTCCTATCCATTTCAATCCATTGTGGCTACTCAGACACCCGCCGTGGCTCTCCCAGGTTGGTATATGTGAAGTTGGAGTTGCCCTTGCTGGCCCTTGGTGAGGAGTGGAAGGCTGGGGATGCAGCCCCAGATGCCCCATGGAATGGGGGCTGGGGGAAGGGAGCTGCTTCACTCGAATTCTCCACTGACTACAAAGGTGAGGTGAGCCTGTGACTGTTGGGCCTCTAGATCAACAAGATCTTCAACATTTCTGTTTGCTGCCTCAGAAGCCCCATTATGCCCTGGTGCATCTCCCTCTCCTTTTCCTGCTGGGACTCCTGGACCGTTCTCCTCTCCGCTCTTTCCTTTTCCGGGCTGTCTGCCACATGCATGCTTCAGGGTCTCTCATCGTGGCCCGGTGCAGCACTGGCTTGCAGCTTCTCACTGAAGATGTCCCCCGAGTCCGCTTTTGAAATAAATTGCCCAGGGAGTTGTTAGGAGTGTTAGTAATGACAATGTAGGATTCGCCTGTATATTCACCTGAGATAGAATTTGGGGTCTTGTTTGCCCATTTGATTTTTGATACACTTTTATCCTTACTAATATGTGTGAACAAAGACACTGTGTGTTGCTTCTGGCCATCCAGATATGGGCTTAGGGTATAATGGAACAGTTAATGTGTTACTGGGCATGATGGGAGTATAATATATAGCGCACACTTGAAGACTGTCTCAGCTCCTATCTCAAGGCAAAGTCAAGCAACCGATTGGGAAAGGCAAGGGGCTTGGAGGTGGGAAAAGTATTAAACACTAAGGCCAAAGAAATGCCTGTCCCTGACCAAAATACAAACTCACTCCAATAGTATACAAAAGAGATGGGACCAAAGATGTGTACTACGGTATATTTATGCCTGTTAAGGGAGTGCAGGGCACTGGACGCAGGGAAACAAGGCTCTGCGGCATCACAGCTATGGAGATTCTTCCTTGAAAATAACCCCAATAAACATTGGATTGCCTGCACTTCGGACTTCTGGTCTTCTGCTTTCTGTCTGCGTGACAAGAGCCAGGGGAGGAGTGAAGGGAAAGCCATCTAATGGCAGGTTGTGGAATCTCTGTCACTGGAGGTTTTTAAGAGCAAGAGACAGTCATCTCCCAGACTGCTGCACTGGGCAGCACAGTATGGGGAGGAGGTCAGCAGCCCTCAGTGGTGAAAGAACAGGTCAAGGACTATTTAGAAAAGCTGGACATGCACAAGTCCGTGGGGCCGGATCTAATGCATCCGTGGGTGCTGAGGGAGTTGGCGGATGTGATTGCAGAGCCATTGGCCATTATCTTTGAAAGTTCATGGGGATCAGGGGAGGTCCCGGATGATTGGAAAAAAGCAAATATAGTGCCCATATTTAAAAAAGGGAAGAAAGAGAACCTGGGGAACTACAGACCGTTCAGACTCACTGCAGTGGCCAGCAAAATCATGGAGCGGGTCCTCAAGGAATCCATTTTGAAGTACTTGGAGGAAAGGAAGGTGATCAGGAACAGTCAATATGGATTTCCCAAGGGCAAGTCATGCCTGACCAACCTGATTACCTTCTATGATGAGATAACTGGCTCTGTGGATATGGGGAAAGCGGTGGATGTGATATATCTTGACTTTAGCAAAGCTTTTGATACGGTCTCCCACAGTATTCTTGCCACCAAGTTAAAAAATTATGGATTGGATGAATGGACTCTAAGGTGGATAGAAAGCTGGGTAGATTGTTGGGCTCAACAGGTAGTGATCAATGGCTCAATGTCTAGTTAGCAGCTAGTATCAAGTGGAGCGTCCCAGAGGCTGGTTTTGTTCAATATCTTTATTAATGATCTGGATGATGAGATTAATTATACCCTTGGCAAATTCGTGGATATCACCAAGCTGCGGGGAGAGGTAGATACACTGGAGGGTAGGGATAGGGTCCAGAGTGACCTAGACAAATTAGAGGATTGGGCCAAAAGAAATCTAATGATGTTCAACAAGAACAAGTGCAGAGTCCTGGCTGGGATGATTTAGTTGGGGTTGGTCCTTTTTTGAGCAGGGGGTTGGACTAGATACCTCCTGAGCTCTCTTCTGACCCTAATATTCTATGATTCTAAGAGCAGGTTAGAAAACTGTCAGCGATGCTCTAGATAATACTCAGTCCTGCCTTGAGTTCAGGGGACTGGACTAGAAAACCTTTTGAGGGCTGCTCCAGTCCTATGATTTTTTCCTCCTCCTCTCAAAGTCAGATGTTGTGGGATGTACCTCTCAGGGCCTCAACGGCAGCAGCTACAGGTAAAACAGGCGGATGTTTTCAATCCATTTGTTCAATCCAAATGTTCGTATTTAAGGTCACAACAGAAAGTGGAAGATAGTCCTCAGAGCTCTCTTCCCTTATTCCCAGTAACTGATTTTAACAAGGAGTCTGGTGGCATCTTAAAGACTAACAGATTTATTTAGGCATAAGCTTTCATGGGTAGAAAACCCACTTCTTCAGGTGCATGGAGTGAAAGTTACAGATGCAGGCACGATATACTGGCACATGAGGAGAAGGGAGTACCTTCTCCCTGCATCTGTTACTTTCACTCCAGGCACCTGAAGAAGTGGGTTTTCTACCCACGAAAGCTTATGCCCAAATAAATCTGTTAGTCTTTAAGGTGCCACCGGACTCCTTGTTGTATTTGTGGATACAGACTAATATAGCAACCCCCTGATACTTCACTGATTTTAGTCGCCCCATACAGAGAACCAGGGCTTACATTGTATAGAATTTGACAAGCTTCGGAGGAGAGCTTCGGCCAAGGCCAATGGGTAAATGTCCATTGGTTCTGAGGGAGGTATGCTGATTGACACCCGCTAAGGAGCTGAGCTTTTGGTTTTACCCTGAGGGCAGAGCTTTCACTTGTGTGGGCTCAGATGCATTGCAATTCTGTGACGGCACCCGAGGTATAGTTTACCTCTGCATGCTGGGTGAGATGCATCTGGAGATATTATTATGCAAAATAGCTTTTGTTTTCAGGTCTTTTTTTTGCCTTAAGTATGCTTACAGCTCCCATCATTGTTAATGGGACTAATGCCTCTGTAGTGGGGGCGAATGATAAATGCCACATTGAGAATTAGAAGATTAATATGACTGACTTTTATATTGCATGGCATTTGTGGCTAATTTACAGGTGATCAGATTGTAGGTACAACATGCTGCATATTAGGGGTTTTTTTAAATGACATGTAGGTTGTTTTCTACTCCTAGTGTCAAGTAAACAAAACCTGAACTACAAATTAAAGTGGTATAAATGCCACATTTAATAAATAGCTAGATTCTACCCTGCAGTTTAATTATGGATGGTAATTTAATTTGAGCTGCCAAAGGCTAAAATCATGAATATTTTAGTGGCAGTTCACTACCGCACCAAGCCTGGAAATTGTGTCCCATGCTCCAGTGCCTACCTTTATTCTGTAAACATTGCTTCCCTCTGTGATTGGAAGCAACAGCTAATAAACAATGCTGCAATAATACAGTACCACACGCGTTCAGCTTCTATATATTACAAATGAGCCATCCTAGTTATTTAGTATTACAATGTTATCAGAATGGATCGCATGATGTGATTATAATGCATGTAAAGCTTAGCAAGGAAACATTATATAAATTTTTAATATTCACTGCTCATATTTTTTCCAGTGCATGAAGGCAAATTCTTTTACCTAGTTTATGCCAGGGTGCATAGTAGTGGTTTGAATTACTTTATTTTCCTCAGCTGAAATTCAGTGTGCTGTGAAATACTCGATAATTTTGTGTTTATTGTGCTGTGTACATCCCACATACAGACAATTACGTATTAGAGAGAGTCTATTTTTCTATCTGAATTTATTATTTTATCCAGTTGGCTGTCAGGGAAGCAGAGAACTTAATAGAAATTCAGTCTCTTTTTGTTGTCAATTTCGTCCGCTAGGAAAGTAAAACATTGCTTTGGCCCCAGTGTGGTATCTGCTGGCTCGCCTGAAGGTCAGAGAAGTTTTTCAATGGCAATTAGCCAAAACTGCAACAACCCTCTCAGCAGGATTTATTTAGGTAAAACTTGGCACAATTTTCTCTCTTCTTTTTTCACATATTTTGCTTGCATTTTGTAGTTCTCTTACTAAAGGTAATAAAGGTTACTTACTCACTTAAGGCTGGGTACAACAGGAGTTGTGATGGATCAGCTATTGTCCTGTCAATGTTGCCCTCTCACAGTCTTTTTTTTTTCCATCTGAGAAAAGAAAGAAAGAAAAATTCGGCAGCATTTCGGCGGCGACACCTCTCGATGATGTCTCTTGTTGACGGCAAGCGGCATCATTGAGAGGCATCACCGTTGAAATGCCACCGAATTTTGGCGGCATTTTGGCGGATGCTTGACCACCAGCCAGGACAGGGGTGCATTTAGATGCCTCTGCGGGCACCATGGCACCCGCAGGCACCGCGTTGGGGACCCCTGACGTACAGGGACTAAGCAGTAGACAATGTGTTTGGCCTTCAAAGATACCTTCTTTGTCTTTAGGTAGCAGTCCTCTGTAGGAGAATGATGTGCCGTATATGACTATTGCACAAAGGAAGGATTGGATCAGTACTTCGTGTCAGACTGTAGTGACAACAGGTCACTACAGTCTGACACGAATGACTGTGTCAGACTGTAGTGACCTGTTGTCACTACAGTCTGACACGAAGTACTGTTGGGTACAACAGGAGTTGTGATGGATCAACTATTGTCCTGCCAGTGTTGTCCCCTCACTGCCTTTTTTTCCACCTAAGAAAAGAAATAAAGAATTTGCCCTCATCTGCTAGACGTTTTCTCGAGTGGCACAGTTCAACACAGAGACAAGCTTCAGGTACCCAAACAAGGGGTCCCAGAGCCAGCAATGGCAAAGAGGAGATTTGTTACAAATGCTCCTGGATTATAGGTGTGAAGTGTAACCTGGGAAAATGTAAAGTATCAGGTCCTGGGAGAAAATGACTCAAGGGATTGTGGTCTCAGTGACAGCTGAGATGAAAGTGAGAGAGGAACAAAAGAATTTAGTCGCTGGAGTCAGGCAGGCAGTCCTGTAGAAAAATCAAGAACAAGAAGTTCTAGCCTGAATGCACCGAAAGAGCTAGGGGGTGTGACTTAACGCTTAACTTTTCCATGCCTAGGAAATCGCTAGGAAACCTGAGTTGGGTGCCTGACTGGGGAGAGACGGACACCTTAGACTGCGATTCACAGAAGCCAGCATGCTAGGCAGGGAGCTGCCTAAGGCAGCCATGGGAGATGCTGACGAGAGGTGTGTGTGCTCAGCCCAGCCCCCTCGCAGAGATAGGTGTCTTCCAGGCTGCGGGGAGGTGATGTTCTGCTGGCATCGGCAGCCGGGAGCGCCACGGAGTTAGGTACTTTATGTGGTTTTAGCAAGAAGATGGGGGTGGTGGGGAGAAGGCCCATTTCCCTCATAACTCTTAGCTCAGCGGTTGGGTCACTCACCTGGGATGTGGGAGACCCCCAGTTCAAGCCCTGCCTCCACCTAAGGGGGAAAAAGGATTGTGGGCAGGGATGTGCCTGCTTGTGTGAAAGCACTCTAACCATTGCACTTTGGGGCTCCCTCAGTTTCCCCTGGGGAAGCCGTTCCTCTGAGGCTAAGGAATGCAAAAGTTACTGGAGCAGGGGACTGGATCCTGGGTCTCCCACAGCTTGGGAGATGATCTAACCACCAGGCTACATAGTCCTTCACTCTAGGATGTGTTCTCTCCCCTCCCCCGGCTTTTTGTGAGCAGCACAGGTACCTAACTCCAATAGAGGGTTTGCAACGCAGCATCCCAGGCAGACGACGGTGCCTCCCAGCAGCCAGGATTTAGACACATATAGCCAGAGAGGGGCTTAGCACAACCCCCTCTCGTTGGCTTAGGCATGAGGTAGATGTCCAGGAGCCGAGACCTGCATGCTCAGAGACAGAGATGCAGGCACTAAGGGAACTTTGACAGCAAAAACTTAGGCCCCAAATGAGTTTAGGTTCCTGCGAGTTCAGCGGGAGTCTTCAGCATCACAGTAGTACCGAAACAAAGACTTAGGGCCCATGGCACCACAAGAGCAGAGCACAAATCAGGCGAGATCTTTGGCATAATTTGGGTACCGCTCTACACGTACTGCTGATCTGAAGGACAATGAGGGTGAGAGGGGATTTTGGGGTGATCCCCATAACTATGGGAAGAAGGGAACGCTGAATTACCTTTGAAGGGGTTCATCCTTTCTGTATTTAATGAATTGGTGTGAAGTGACACCATTGTGGCTCTGGAGTTGTGCATTCTATCATATCAAGCAATTGGTATTGTTTTTGCTTTCACTGAGCCCCTCAGCCATGCTATCCCTGCAGTACGACAGAAAAATGAGAATGTTCATAACTGTGCAATGCCTCCACCTTGAATATTCATTAGTTGATATTTGCATGGACATCCCCTGCTTATGCAAATTTAGAGGCATCAAAACATTAGGAGGAGGTTTTGTAAAATGAGGTTTATGGCATTCTCCAAGGGGGAGAGAAGACGGATGTCACAAAACAGTCGGAGAATGTAAAAAGCTCAAGAACAAAGGGGTGCGAATTGAAGCTAAGGAAAGGTCAGGCCCTCGGGGAGTTCGAGCTCTTCCTTAGACAGATGGGGACAATCCATTCCAGACAATTATAGGCAGTAGCAGAAGCTTCAAAGGACAAATATATTTGCAAAAAGTGAGGAGAAAAAGATCATTACAGGATAATGGTTCCAGATAGGTAAGTAAATTGATATTGATGGCCCACATGTTCTACTTCTGTTGCAGAATGTTGTCCTATTTATGGTATGATGAGCCGCGATTATATCATTCAACTATAGCATTTATTATGCTAAGGTAAATGACAGAGAAGTTTAAGAAAAAAACAAATGTTCAGAAAACACGATCAAGATCTTTATTTCAGTACTGGAATGGTCCTCCTGCTTGTACTATTGTTCTAACCAAACCAGTGTGTGTGCACCGTGGCTGGTAAGCCACAAGTGTGACTCAAAAGCTATACCTGTTTTTAATAGCTGGTATTTTAAGTTAGCAAATAGAGCTGAAAAAAAATGATGAACATGGCCTCTTTTTCTTTGCAAATTGTCCACATTTTTTAATTAAAAAAAATCTTAATTTTGAACACAAAAGTGGCCCTGATCCTGCAAACACTTACTCATGTGCTTAACTTTGCTTCTAGTCCTGTTGAAATCAAGGGAGGTGCTCACAGTAGTATAGTTAAGCAAGTGCATAGGTGGTTGTGGATGAGTGAATGATTCTTGGACTGGAAAGTGTCAGCAACTTGTGACATGCACTATGTGATGTTTGAGATGTTTGGCTTTGGTTGCACATGCATGACATATGCCATGTTCACTATCTCTGACTGGACAAGAGTAGTTCCTAGAATCAGGTTTCTCATGTGAATTGGTTCAAAATATTCTTTCCCACAATATCCATGGATATTTGTTTAAAGTTAGCTGCCTGCAAACACATTCACAGAATTTCCTTTGAAAAACAGAAAACTCTTTGACAAACACAAAGTGATACTCTTTAAAAAAATCAACCCAATTTTCACAGAACCATTTGGCCGAGTTAGCCTGGATAGGTTTTGCATGTTATATCCATTCTATACAAAAGTCTCCTTGAATACACTACTAAAGTGGCCAAGTGAAGTTCACAGATACAGAGTTAAGCTTTTCTGCCCTCTTTTGCCAAGCCATCGACCCACCTCTCACTGTAATTTTCAGGGCTGTTTCTTTCAGGCAATAATGTGCTCGAGCGGCAAAGTGTCTGTAATAGGGACCAGAGAGGTTTGAATGCCAGTGTACACTTGCCTGTTGCACATGAACTGGTCTGTGCGGACCTGCTGATACTAAAAGTTCCCAAGTGCGTGTTAACGTGGTACGATTTCAAACTGTACAACATTAACACGTATTAGGGAACTTTGTGAGTGCACCAGCAAGGGACACACAGGGCAGCTAGAGTGCAACATGCTAGGATCACTAGAATGTACATTCCTCTTGTGTGCCTAGTGCACCATGTAGACAAGTCCCTATACTGCTGAGCATGGTGTAAACAGCAGGAATGTAACATTTAACTCCCCGCAGTGAAACCTAACTATAGCCAACCTGCATTTTCTCTTTCTCGGGTATTGCCTGTTCTTGGAGTGAGAATACCTCCAGTTTCAAACATTTCCTCTGTTTTTTAAGATGAAACACTCCATGGAGGGACACAAAGCAGTGGCTGTTTTCTGCAAATGAATCTGTGTAGGTGTAGGGCCCTTAAACATCTATACTTACAATTCAAGGAAATGTATTATTTTGGGGACATTTTGGATTTTTCTTTAATTTTTATTTTCAGAAAAGGCATGCCTGATGCATAAATCATTGTAGTAAGTCTAATATTCACAGCTCGTATTTCTGATATTTTAAGAATTCACATGTTTGGGGGATTTTATAACACTTTTAAAAATGTACTCAGTCAAACATGCATATTGTTGTTCACAATAGCAAGTCCCAAATCCCTGGCATTAAGTAATTTGCAGTTCCAAGGCAGGCAGCCAAATGCACACGTCTGTAGATGAATATTGATGGAGCTATCACTTTGGGGGTAACTGCACCTCTGACTCCTTGCTGGTCTGCTCAAGGACGCCCCCTTGAGACTCAGGCCTCCAGGCATCACCTTTATAGGCAAAGACCTGTGACTCTCTCCCACAAGACCATGGAATTGGGCTCGGAGTCACCGCCTATCCTAGTCCAGTTTAGTCTCTCTCAGGGGCTAGGATAATATTATCAGTGACCAGCCAGCGTTCACACAGCACAGCACATTTATCTTAGGACAAAAGCATTACAGAGGAAACACACAAGGAAACCTATACAAGGTCTAAATGCATACTGAGCTCACCAGAGGCTGCCCATCTGCTGCATGGGGGGTTGACTGGAGTCTATGTCTTTCAAGCCCTTCCAGAAGGGTTTGTCCCCTTGGTGAAAGGCTTTTCACAGCTTTCAGGGAGCCTCTGAGTTTAAGCTGATGCTTCAGACAGTTTGGGGGCCTTTTCACCAGCTCACGTTAGCAAGGGAGGGGCTCACAAAGTGAGCTTATCTAGTTTTCAGTCACAGCAACACTGCAAAAAATGAGTGTTCAGTAGTCCACTTGATGGCTCACTCTCAGAAAATAAAGCTTTGGTTTAGTCTGGCTTCATGGATGGTGGGTGGGTGCGTGAATCAATCCATCCATCCTCCCTCCAACCCCCAGTTTCACTCAGGAACTGTCCTTTGGTAGAAGCAGCCAGCTCATCTTATTTGGTCTGCTGTGCCCTGATTGGCTGCTGCCTGCTTTCAGCCATTCTAGCCACTCGAGGTCCAAGTCTTGCTGGTTGTATCAGGAAGGCCACCCTGAAGGTCCAAAAGTGACTGCCATTCTCTTCTTAAATGGGTGCTTCATGGGCTGGGGAGCACTACAATAGCAGGGTCTCCTGGCAGGAGGCAGCAAATGTCTGGCACACCCCATCACAGGTTTTGTTTTCCCCAGGCTTCCTGACAGGTTCAACAAGGACAAGTGCAGAGTCCTGCACTTAGGACAGAAGAATCCCATGCACTGCTACAGGCTGGGGACGGAATGGCTCATCAGCATTTCTGCAGAAAAGGACCTGAGGATTACAGTGGATAAGAAGCTGGATATGAGTCAGCAGTGTGCCCTTGTTGCCAAAAAGGCTAATAGCATATTGGGCTACATTAGTAGGAGCACTGCCAGCAGATCAAGGGAAGTGATTATTCCCCTCTATTCGGCACTGGTGAGGCCACATATGGAGTATTGTGTCCAGTTTCGGGCCCCACACTACAGAAGGGATGTGGACAAATTGGAGAGAGCCCAGCGGAGGGCAACCAAAATGGTTAGAGGGCTGGGGCACATGACTTATGAGGAGGGCCTGAGGGAACTGGGATTACTTAGTCTGCAGAAGAGAAGAGTGAGGGGGCATTTGATAGCAGCCTTCTAGTACCGGAAGGGGGGTTCCAAAAAAAGATGGAGCTCGGCTGTTCTCAGTGATGGCAGATGACAGAGCAAGGAACAATGGTCTCAAGTTGCAGTGGAGGAGGTCTAGGTTGGATATTAGGAAACACTATTTCACTGGGAGGGTGGTGAAGCACTGGAATGGGTTACCTAGGGAGGTGGTGGAATCTCCTTCCTTAGAGGTTTTTAAGGTCAGGCTTGACACAGCCCTGGCTGGGATAATTTAGTTGGGGTTGGTCCTGCTTTGAGCAGGAGGTTGGACTAGATGACCACCTGAGGTCTCTTCCAACCCTGATATTCTATGATTCTATGACACAAGTAAAACTAGTCAGTGATGTAGATATGGACGTGATTCTGACAGGTGACAAGCAAAGTAGTTTTAATAGATAGGTTACGTAGATAAAGGTAGGGTAAATAGGTAAATAGTGGTTTTAGGGTAGGGAGGGATCCCATACACTCTCTGAGGGGAGTACTGGTATGATCGTCCCTTCTCAGTATCCATGGCATGTGGGTTTTCCTCCCTGTGGGGAAGCACAGATGGGAGAAGATGCATGTCTCATGAGATGGTGTCATTTTAGTGATAGCTGGTTGTATAGTGTCTGCCATTTGAATTGAAGAGAGCCATTATTAATCCGCTAAGTTACTCAATCAGCTGGTTGAATACTGTTCACTGATTATATTGCTTGATGTGTAACTTCAGTAGACATTGGGGATAAAATACTCAACTAATATTTTCTTATCAGGGCTTTTGACCTCTTGCACAGAGCAAGCCTTGTGCTGTCTTACAATGCAGAGCAGCCTGTGGGAGCGCAGCAATTCTATTGGAAAGGAGTCCATGCCAGGTAGGAAACTGACTATGAACACCAGCTGCTGCTTCCTGACATGGCCCTTGATGTGAGGAGGGTTATCTTGGAGGCTGGCGTATGCTGTAGTTAGAGGCACTCTCTTCAGCCTTCTTGTCTTTCTTTATTGTGTGAGATATTACTTTTCTTTTCTTGAGTTGTTTAGCACTGACACATTTACTTCAAGGCTCCCTTGAACTGGACTACTCTATGAGCTATTCCCCTTCACGCTAACATAAACAGCTGAGAACTTATGAAATGGGGAATGGCCCAGAACCAAAGTTCCAGAGGAGTTTCTGGGACTATCTGGGTGCATGTTTCTCATAATCCAAACCTAGGTCTGGATTCATCGCTGGCCCTTATCTCTGTGGTGGGTTAAATCACAATCTCCAGTCCAAAAGCCCCAGAAATTTTGAAGTGCTTGAAACCATACCTATGATAAAAAGTTTTACATATATGTGTGAAAAGTGGTTTGGATGATTATAGTTATAATAAGTTATATCACATGTACTTCTTGCATCCTCTCTAGGACAGGCTCGTTATAAAGTAATTTGGAGTTGCTTTAGGCAGCTTTACCATAATTTTGGATTGCTTGTGTTTTAACCTTACTTAGTTTAATAGGAACTCATGGGCTTCACTAAAAGAGCAGGAAACGTGATGTTTCAGAGGGTTGTGTTCTGTGGTACAAAAATCACTGAACAAAGTTTATGAAGGAAAAGAGAAACAGTTCAAGGTGCTCAATAGCTCAGAGCTGACATTTCATGGATGAACAAGAAAGAATCAAAGGGTATAAACATTGTTCAGTTATCTCTTTCCATTCTGATAAATGTGACATTTATGTTTACTTTCCGGAAAATCAGAAGCATGGAAGAAATTGTTGAGAGGTTCCCTAAAACCAAGTGTCTTGTGTGTGATGAAATGAAATAATTAAATATTGCTTACTCATGTTTAATTCGTTTGCATCAGGGCTCCCTGTTCCATCTCCACAGTTCATGTCATCTATGTTCTCAGATGGGAAGCACTCAAGAATAGCATTCTTCCCCAATTTTCAATTAATTTTCTTCAAAAACTATTTTCATGGAACAGTATATTGTACCTTCAAGCATTGATTTTTGATATGCAGATTACTTGAAAATAAAGCAATTGAAATCAGTTATCAGAGGTAAGCTTTGGAAAGCTCTCTCTGTTATAGCTCAAGCCCCAAGATTGTTGTGATTTTTAATTGCATGTAATAAAAAAATGGTCCTTAGAGATGATTTGGTAAGGAAAAGGGGTGCCCTTTTCTTTGCTGCTTTATGATGTATAAAAAAGCCTGAAATTAAATTACTGTTTGGGGGGAAGGTACTTAAATCTGCCCATTATTTTAGTTTTTGTTTCTAATATATAATATCAGGACTATAAAATCTTCCCTGCTTGTCCTCCCTGATTTTTACTAGGGAACTGGAAAAAGGAGGTTTTTTAAGTCTTTAGTTGAAATGGTGTGTGTTGGGGGAAGGGGAAATGTGTGTGAATATTTCACATGTAGAGTTTTTCTCCAAAGTGTACATTAATAGTTTGAGTTAAATCCATGTTAACCAAAAACAGACTTTCAAATGTCTGAATAAAAATCTCTCTTGCCATAAATTTCAGTTTCTTGATGTCACCCCATTAGTTTTCCATTCCACAAAGGAGTTGTCTAGGTAAAGTACTGACTCAAGACTTGGGAGGAGAGTTCAGGGTTTCGTTATCCATTGTAGAGAAACAAGAAAGTAAAGAGGCAAAACTCCTTCTGCCTCCTTCATGTCAGTCTTAAAGTTATAAGTAAAAATGTAACTTTACTGGAGTTTGAATATCTGCATAGTAGTGATACTTTCTAGATATATAAGAACAGTTGGCTTGTCCTATTCATGGTTTTAAACACATTTTAATCTTATTATACAGTTGACACACTTTCCTTTTATTCATTTCTTTGGGAAAAGTCTATTCACTCGTTAGACTTTATACTTGGTTCTAATTCTCTCTCTCACTAACAAATCCTTTCCCATTCACAATCCTGTAACATCTCTCCAGCAACCACAGCCATTGCTTACGTGGAATAGTAACGTTAGGAAAAATGTGTTTGTCTTTCACAGCTCTCTCTAGACTGCTGGCAAGTGCTCCATGGGCCTCAGTGAACGCCTGTCCTATACACATATTCGACTACTTCATATTACTGTCTGCAAAAGGAAAAGTGATACAGCAGAAGCATCACGCTATGGAGATTCCTTTCATCCTAAAGACCGCAAGCAAGGCATTTTCCAGCATAACGTACAAACCTTGATTTTAGTATGTCCATTTCACACACAAAAACATTCTTTTACCTCCCAGAGTCCCACAAATAAACATCATGAAAAGTGTAAGCTTACAACTAACCAATTGATCTATTGTAAGAGCCAGGTATAAGAGACTAAAACCTGATAGGTAATAGGTTAAAAATAACTTAAGGTTTAAAGTTGAAATGCAAGAAACCTACAGGCTTATCCCTGTAAGATATTTAGTTTAGCCAAATTAGACCTTAGGATTTAGGATAATTTAGTCATATTATAAAGAAAAGTTAGTGTAATTGAGTTAATAATACATCTGACGAGCTTGTGTCTGTCTGTATGTTGATGATTTGAAAATTAACTGCTGAGTTCGGATAATAATGCCTATAAGAGATCAGTAGACACCACAAGATAACCGTCAGTAGCCAGAGTGAAATGTTAAAGACTTCCTTAAGGTAACTACATGTTACTATAGTGATAAGGTGACATAAATATTCATAAGTTAAAAGATCTACTTGGTCAATCAGGTGAAACCCCCCGCACACCTCTCCCCAATAACATTGGGATAAAACTCCCAAGATGGACATGAGGAGGTTCAACCCTCAGGCATAATAATGAGCTTTGCTGGGCTATTATAACCTTAGTCCCAGATTTGGACCTTAGCGTCCAAAATATGGGGGTTAGCATGAAAACCTCCAAGCTTAGTCACCAGCTTGGACCTGGTACCTGCTGCCACCACCCAAAAAATTAGAGTGTTTTGGGGCACTCTGGTCCCACTGAAAAACCTTCCTTGGGGACCCCAAGACCCAAATCCCTTGAGTCTCACAACAAAGGGAAATAATCCTTTTTCCCTCCCCCCCTCCAGGTGCTCCTGGAGAGATACACAGACACAAGCTCTGTGAATCCAAACAGAGTGACTCCCCCTCTCCGTTCCCGGTCCTGGAACAAAAAGGACTTTCCTATTCCCCCAGAGGGAATGCAAAATCAGGCTAGCAAATCCAACGCACACAGATTTCCCCTGATTTCTTCCTCCCACCAATTCCCTGGTGAGTACAGACTCAATTTCCCTGAAGTAAAGAAAAACTTCAACAGGTCTTAAAAGAAAGCTTTATATAAAAAGAAAGAAAAAATACATACAAATGTTCTCTCTGTGTTAAGATGACACAACACAGGGTCGATTGCTTAAAAGAATATTGAATAAACAGCCTTATTCAAAAAGAATATAAATCAAAGCACTCCAGCACTTATATTCATGCAAATACCAAAGAAAAGAAACCATATAACTTACTATCTGATCTCTTTGTCCTTACACTTAGAAACAGAAGATTAGAAAACAGAACTACTTCTCCAAAGCTCAGAGAAAGCAGGCAGACGGAAAACAAAGACCTCAGACACAAACTTCCCTCCACCCAAAGTTGAAAAAATCCGGTTTCCTGATTGGTTCTCTGGTCAGGTGTTTCAGGTGAAAGAGACATTAACCCTTAGCTATCTGTTTATGACATGGGCATATGCATAAATTATAAATAGAAGATGGCTGGAGGGCTGTTTATTCCTGACCCTCAGCAGGAGCCAGCCCCTCCACTTCAATTCAGGATTCCATGTGGAGATGTGAGTGTGAAAGAACTGGGGCTGGACACTTTGGATTTTGTAACCATTGCAATCTGTGTCGCAGTTGTATTACTGGGGGTTTTCTATATGATGAGACTTTTAATCAAGGTACATCTGATGAGATGGGACTGTTGTTTCTCACATGCTCTTTAAGTCTCCGACTACAATGCTAGTGCACGTGGTGGAGTGAGCCTGAATGTTTTAAATACTGGAGTAGCCATGGAGAATAGACCTTTGCTCATCCTATGGTTTAAAGGGGTTATCAGGGTTATTCAATGCCAATAAGACTTACAAAGGAGAATAGTTCAAGTGAACGTCCATGTGGATACACAGATGAGACTAATCTGATTTTTCAGGCACTTTCATGTTCTGCCAAATCCAGAAGTCTCATGAGTGAAAGTTCCTTTATTGCCCAGTTACAAGGGACTTGATTTAACTTGAAATCTTCTGCTTCCCCAAGATCAGAGTTCCCATCTCACCAATTTCCTCACTCTCTGGGCTTTGAGACACCCTCCGTGGAATATGCTGGACCCAGATGGCTCTGAATGTAGCGGCAGAATACAATCCCCAGTGGTGGGCTAAACCAATGAGGATTTTAAATCTAGTAAACTACCTTTCCTTCCGTGACAGCTATAGCCCAGGTCTAATGTTCTACTCTCGACTGCTTTAACTGGAATTTATCTCCCTCGTCTCTGTTACTGAACTTTGTCACTGCTCAGTGGGCAAAGGAAAATTCCATTTTCTTTTTCTTTCCCTCTCACCACTTAGGAGCTTCCCTTAAGCATAACCCAAACTTTTCTCTCTAAACTTTCAACACTGTTGTGAATGTTGCTTTCCAGGTTTCCATTCCCTCTGAGCCTTTGCGTCTCTCCTATTGATTCCCACTTGACATTCAAAGGGCTTTGTCATAGAACCTTGTAAAGTCAATGGGAGTTTTAACGTAGACTTCAGTGGCAGCACGATTAGACCCTAACTGACTGGGAAACATCCCCTTCTACACCCTGTCTAACTGGCTCTGCATGGATTCCTTCCTTCTGAGCTTCAGACAGACAGGATATCGAGTCTTACCAAGGCTGGAAAGCCCAGAACAAGCCCAGTGGAACATTCCTTCCTGACCGTGCTGGAGGTCAGCCTGGCACCAAGGGTGAAACCACATTGGCTGCACTGGAATTGCTCCTTAGGTACACCAGTGAGAGCAGAATCAGGACCTAAATAAAAGTCAAGAAGACATGACACCAGAGGTGAAAGTAAGCCTGTACGGTCCAGTGCAGTGTACTGGCAAGAGCCAGTATGCTGTGCCAGACTGGACCAGCGTCTGTGGTGGTGATTTAAAGAGCCCGGGGCTCTAGCCGCTGCGGGGAACCCCGGGACCTTTAAATCCCCGCCGGAGCTTCGGAAGCTAGGCTCCTGCAGTGATTTAAAGGGCCTGGAGCTCCAGGGGGCGGCTGGAGCCCTGGGCCCTTTAATTTGCCCTGAGCCCTGGGGATCCCAACCACCTCTGAAGCTGGTAGCTCTGGGATGATTTAAAGGCCCTGGGGCTCTCAACCACAGCTGGAGCCCCAGGGCCTTTAAAACTTGAAAGGCCTTGCCTCTTCCAGTTGAGGCCACGCCTCCACTCAGGACTCCAGCGTACTGGTAAATCCTTTAAATTACTTTCACCCCTGCATGACACCTCTATTCTGCCACCCAAACCTGCGCCAACTTCAGCTTAGCAAGTATCACTAATTAAAGGAACAAAGACTCCTAATGCAGGCAAGTCGAGAACACATATCATTGGAATGTCATGGTTGCCTGGTATCTTCAGACATACTGGATCTCTCATTAATAACGATAACTATAAAAATAACTTCCTATCACTGTGCATGATGATGCCTGTTACAATAGGGAACACATTGAGAAATGGGTCTGTCTTTTTCCACTTATGCAAAGTGTTCTATTTATGTTTCCCCAGTTACCCTGGATGGTAATTCAGGAAGAAAGCATTCTGGAGAATTTACATAATGAGAGAATATTCATTAGGGACATTTATTTCACTCTCAGCCTTTCTGATTTGGAGAAGGGGGTCAAAGTGTATAGCATAAAATCAAACAAGGGATGTTTTAGGCCAAATTTTTGATCAAAACAAATTATCTTTGCTATTAATCTACAGTGGGAAGCAGACATCAAACAACTGAAATAAGAAATTGGGTTAGAAAAGTAAGTGCAATGTGTACCTGAAGGGACTTCTTTGAAAGACTTTTTGGCTTATTTTGTGAGAAATATATTACAATTATTTACATGAAACTGAATTAACATCAAAGACTTCTCTCTACAACTTCTGTTTATAAATCTGGTAAAAATCATATGGGGCTACAGTTTAAAACACTTACTACTGAGGATGTTGCCATAACTGGAACTTGCTTCCCCCTTGGCCTGAAATAGCTTGAATTTGGTAACTTTGAAAAGACATGCGTGGCAGGGTCTCTGGGGAAGGTTGGGGGTATGCTTCCTAGATGACACAGGCCATAGGTGGCTTCCTGGTCAACTTCCTGTACAACTATTTCAGTGCTGCTGAGGTTTAGTTTAATTGCATTTATTGTATGATTAATAGTAAAGCTGGGGGAGGTCAGACTATTAGTTCATATTACAGAAGTTGTACAGTGGTTCCCAGTTTGTGGCTTGTGACCCCAAACAAGGTTGTGCCATCAGCAGATGGGGGTTGCGGTGATCCCTGGTGTGTGGAGGATGCCATTTTGCTCTGTGCAGCATGACATCACATGTACAGTGTGTACGAGGTCACGATGCATGAAGGACAACATTTTGCTTTACACAATGGCATCCCCCTATGTGACATGACCTCACATGTATGGTGCATGCGAGGTCACTCTGTGTGGAGGACACCATTTTGATCTCAAAACGGTGTCTTCCTCACTGTCTGGGGTTCCAAGAGGGAATATTTTTTTTAAATGGGGTCACAGCAGCAAAACATTTGGGAGCCCCTGTCTTAGAGGCAAGCCCCTTGTGTGGTGAGTGGCTGCCAGTCCTTAACTGGAACAAAGACTGTCTTTCCTTGGGTGTCTGGAGAGCACCTGGGGTATAGTGGTTACTAAGGTAAACAAATAGTATCCAGTGGTTATCTTCAGCACCAGAAGAATGTTTTTAACCTTATCCATTGTAGGTGGACTGAGGTTGAGCCTGTGTTTTCTGTACTGGGGTACATGACATTGGGAATGGAAGTGACTGTATAGTTAACACTGCATAAGAAGTTTTTATTTATATCTGCTCCCCACTTACCACTGTTTGAAATTCTCAGGTTGAAATTTTCAAAGAATTCCTTGTACTCTTACAGGACAGCTGTCTTTGGATGTGTTCCTGTTATGCTAGCTTATAAAGGTTCTCCATTTATTCGCTAGTGCTGTGATTTAATGCAAATTATTTCCTGTATGTAATAAATTGAAAACATCTTTTCTCTGTTTTCATACTGGCACATAAACTCATTGCCTTAAAGTATCTCTTCTTTTTGTGTTATGTTGGCCACAAATCTGTTCAGGGAATGAGGACACTCTTCTTCTATTATTTTGTGTCCAGAGGTAAAGGGGTTGGGGCACAGAGGTTGAACGAATCTAACCACAGGGAAATAATAATATCCTTTCATGGTTGGTGAGAGTGAGATTCCAGGCGTGGTTATTATACATATGATGTAACTTTAATTGGTTCTTTATAGAATGGTATTAAATTAAATTCACAAAATGTCAAGATCCTTTGCATTTAAATACTATTCAGCAATGGCTTGAACGGCTAATCGTTTCCACATCTAAAAGAAATCCTTTTAAATGGGCTGATGTCAATTGTTTGTCGAGCTCCTATTATGAAATACTGAAACAACAAAACCCCCTTACAAAAGTGCTCGCAGGAGTGGATGGATCACCCGATAATTGCCCTGTTCTAGTCATTCCCTCTGAAGCTGCTGTCATTGGCAACTTTCATAAGTCGGGATACTGGGCAAAATGATGGACTGTTGCTCTGACCCAGTATGGCAGTTCTTATGTACATAAACCATGCTATTTTCATTTTATGGCGTTTGAAAATGGGAATGAAGTCTGATTCTGCACTTGGATCCATCTGGGTGACCAATTACTCTAGCAATGGGCTCATGACCAGATGGTACTGGGGCCTACTCTTTCACAGGCTCTACTTTCATTTGCTTCCTTCATGACTAAATACAATGAGCTACACAATGCAATAAAGAACAATTCACAACATTTTTGGTTTTGGGTTGTCTCAGTTTGTAGGTAGCCACTAGTTTAGGGAAAAAAATGTCACTGTGAAATGAAATGTTTTGTTTATGCAAAAATGAAAAGCAGCCTATGCTGGGGGAAGAAGAGTCATTTTCATGTGCAAACACTTAGGAAGGTGGCTACATGCAGCTGTCATTAGTGGGCAGGGAGGTGTGGCTGGTGGGGTTCATATACGTCTTTTTCACATCCTGTATTAATGTTGTCATTCTGCCAGCTCTCTCCAGACAAGATTTATATAAAGGAGACATACTACACTCAAGGAATAAAACAGTGCTTGCCAATGGCCTTAGTCCTATTCTTTATTACTTGAAGTGAAGTAG